>NW_006921843.1:520279-525869 GCF_000298275.1 Orycteropus afer afer | reverse complement strand
GTCTCTCCTCACCTGTAACCCTGGGGCTGACTGCTCTTCTGTCCAGGTTCCTGGCTTTTTATCCCCTTTCTCCTGCTCTTCCGGCCTGCTGCTCTGGGCCCTGCTACTCTTATTTGGTCTGAAATATACTTTGACATTAATATCATCATTTCAGCTGTCTTTTGGTATCAGAAAGATACATATTTGCTCATCCTTTACCTGTAATTTATTTATGTCTTTGTATTTAAAGTGAATTTCTTGTATGCAACATTTAGCATTCTTGCTTTCATGATCAATTTGCAATCTCTTTCTTTGAGTTTGGGTATTTAGAAATTTTATAGTTAAAACTATTATTTATATAGTTCATTAGCTTTTTTTAAGTCTTCCAAAACAAATTACGACAAACGGTATGGCTTAAAACAACAGAACTTTATTCTTTCCCAGTTACAGAGAAATTTTAAGTCAAGCTATCATAAATGCCTCTTGAGAAGAATCATTCTCTGCCTCTTTCAGCTTCTGATAGTCCTAGGGATTCCTTGCCCTGTGGCTGCAAAAGTCAAACTGCCTCTGTCTTCACATGCCCTTCTTCCTGTGTGTCAGTGTATGTCTCTTCTCCATTTTTTATAAAGACACTGATGCTATAGGATTAGGGCCCACAGTAGTGACCTTATCTTGATTACATATACAAAGATTTTATTTCAAAATAAGTTCACATTCACAGGTGGGATGGTTGGGACTTCAGCTATTTTGGGGGCATAGACAAACAAACCATAATAATTAACTTTGGATTTATCGTTTTAAAATTTATTTTCTATTTGTCCCATCTATTCTGTGATGTCTTTTTCCTGCCTTATTTTGGAGTAAGAGATTGTTTAATGATCCCATGTTATCTCCTTTGTTGTTTATTCTGTATAATTATTTGTTTTATTATTCTAGTCAGTGATTTAGGTTTAGCAATTATCATAGTCTACCTTCAAGTGATAGTCTGCCACATCATGTAAAGTATGTTGCTGCTAGATGCCATTGAGCCAACTCCCGATTCATGGTAACCTCATGTACAGTAGAACAGAATATTGCCCAGTTCTGCACATCTCCATAATTGGTCAAAGATTGGACCATTGATATCCACAGGTTTTCACTGGCTAATTTTAGGGATTGGATTGTCAGGCCTTTCTTCCTTAGTCTGGAAGCTCTACTGAAACCTGTTAAGCATAAGAGCCTTAAAACAATATAACTCCATTTCTCTTTTTTTGACCTTTGTGAAAATTTTATACATTTTATTTCTACATCATGTGTTATAAACTCCACAGTACATTGTTATTATTTTGTTCAAATATAAAATTGTATGTTAAATGGATTTAATAAGAAAAATACTTGTTTACCCGTGCAGTTACAAATTTTGTGCTCTTAATTCCTTTGTGTAGATTACTCAGCTAAACCATCAGGTATCATTTTCCATGTGCCTGAAATTTAACATTTCTTGTAGAGAGTGTCTGCTGCTCATTAATTATTTAAGCTTTTGGGTATATGAAACAATCTTTATTTTTTCCTTGTTTTTGAAAGTTACTACATTGACTTTTTTTTTCTTTCTTTCAGTACTTTTCTTTACATACTTTAAATACGTTGCTACAATGTCATGTTTTTGCATTGTTTCAAAGGTGAAATCTGCTATCATTCTTACCTGTATGCCTCTTCCCCACCCCCACCTAACTATTTTTTAAGATTTTTCTCTTTGATTAGTTTTGAGCAAGTTGATTATAATATGGATTCATATTTCCACTGGGTTTCTAAATATGTAGGTTTACTTTTTCATAAAATTTGAACTCATACTACATTTATCAGGCTGTTTGAAGATGTTAACAGATTACTGATGCTCCTTTAATGTGTACTGATTCTGTTTCATTTTGGGTAGTTTTACATATCTTAAAGTTTCCTAAATTTTTCATCTACAATATCAAATTTGCCATTATCATTCAGTGAATTTTTCATCATTCACATTGTAGATTTCAGCTCTAGAAGTTTGATTTTTTTTTTTTAATATCTCTCACATTTCTACTTAAATTTTTGAGTATATGGCCTACAGTTTTAATAACTGTTTTAATGTTGTTGTTTTCCATTTCTAACATTTGGGTTGGTTTTAAGTGATTAATGTATGTCCTCATTCTCTAAAATCAAACCCATTCCTATGGAATGAATTCTGATTCATTGTGACCCTGTAGGAAAGACTAGAACTGCCGTATAAGGTTTCTAAGGCTATAAATATTTATGGAAACAAACTGCCACATCTTTCTTCTGCAGAGTGGTTGGTGGATTCGAAAAACTGATCTTTTGGTTTCCAGCTGAGAGCTTAACCATTGTGCTAACAGGGTTTCTTTTCTCCTCATTAGAGGTCATAGTTTCATCTTTCTTTGCATGACAAGTTACTATTTATTGGAAGCCAGATATTGGGAATTTTACCTTTTCTCTGGTGCCAGGTATTTTTGTATTGCTGTATATATTCTTGAGATTTGGTTTGGAACATTCCTTGGGAAAAAATTGATTGCTTAACATCTTGCTTTTAATATTAAGTAGTCAGATCAGACACAAAGCTGTATTTAACCAATGGCAAATTATTCTCTGCTACTGAGGCAAGACTCTTCTGTTTCCCCTCTTCAATACCCTATGAATCTTGAAGTTTACCATTTTGGCTCATGGGGAAAGCACTGTCCCCAGCCCTGTGTAAGCACAAGGCATAATCCTTTCAATTATTCTTACCCAAAATTTCCTCATTCACATACACAGGAAGATCCTTTAAATTTTCAAAGTTATCTTTGTGGACAATGATCTACTCTTCACTGCTCTGGTCTAGGAAATTGGGGTACCTCAGTGTTCCAGACTCTCAGATCCATCTCTTCCTAATTCAGTGAGTCTGAAGGGATTCATTTCATGGCCAGGAAACACTAAGTGGTAAAATGGGGCAATTATAGGGCTCTCATCATTGCTCTACATCTATCACAGATCAGTATCCTTTGTTGTCTTACATAAAAAAGAGCCTTATAAACCATTATTTCATATATTTTGCTATTTTTGTTTCCTTTTTCAGGTAGGAAGATAGATCTAATATGTACATATTGATTTTTGACAATATCTTAATTCATTTCTTCTGCAATTAATCACTGTATACATCTATCTAGCAATATTGAGGTAAATAAGGAACACTGAGTAAAACTCACAGAGGGGAAACACATAGGTGAACTGTTATTTGTAACATTATTTGGAAGGTCAAGGTTGATCTGTGCACAGTGTCAGTAGGAGTCTCATTGGGAGAAGGCATCCACTGTATATCAATGAATTAAAGGCTTAAATTGGGTCTAAAAGAAAGATGAGTAACTTCTCGAATTAAACTATTACAAACCCAATAGCCTTTTAAAAATACTTACTGAGACAGTTGTTTTAGAAATATAAAGGTATAAAATGGATTTTCATAAAATTAAAAGCAAAATTAAAATTAATTTATAAATGAATATCACACATATATTGACTTTCTGATTAAGACTATGTTGAATCAGATTTTTGATCCAAAGTCATGGATATGTACTATCACCCTCATGTCAATTCCATGTAGTATAAAGAGTGATGGAAATAAAATGTTTATTAATGAAAGGTGTTGAAGTTCTTTCTACATGATTTCTACCTTTACTGTTGATACCATTATAAAAGTTTTGATACATATTATCAGAAGGTGAAAACAAAAGTTTTTCAGAACAATTTCTACATCTGTGTATAAACAATGGACACCATATCATGGCTACTATCAGGTTAAAGTGATAGTGACAAAATTAAAAAATAAAAAATCACATGTTAAAATTGATGAAATATAGTAAGTAATAAGTATGTGGATACACTTATCAAGGCAGTCATAATATCTGAGCTTATCTTGGAAAACAAGAAGATTTCAGTTCATCTAAGAACTGAAATCTCACTCTCCAGAAGGAAAGAAGAGGTGCAAATGATGTGAGAAGTTGCATGGGACTTTAGGTGATCTAGAAATGGTTTGTGAATGGAATGGCAAGACAAGAAGCTTAAGTAGAAGTCAGGGTTCATATCTCATCATGAGAATAGAAGAGGGCAGCTGAAACCTTTAATTTAAAATCCAATTCACATTAATAGGTTTACATTTATTGGGAAGTTGGCAAGAATGTAGGTGAGGAGTTTAAGAGTCATTCATAATATGTGCAATTCAATATATAGGGAAGTCTTCTCTGTTTAGTCCATCTCTATGTATGTGGGGTTTACAAAGGAACAAGAGAAGCAAATTTTCCATTTTTCCTAAGATTTCAGTTCAATGGAGGTTCAGAAAAATTAACATAAAGGTAAACCATGGACAGAAAACCCGTATTTTCCAGCTCAGAGGGCAGGCATCACACCTGGACTGTGATGATGACCAACCAAAGTCTCTTGCTGAAGCTTATTCAAGCAAACTGGCTTTGCTAAAGAGGAATTAGTATCTTGGCATTTGACTGCTAAACAGAAGTCTGGTAGTAAAAACCCACCAGCCATTCCTCAGAAGGAAGACTGGGCGATCTACTTCCATAGTGATACTGCCTCAGAAACCCCAGGAGGAGTCGCTACGAGTCGGATTTGACTTGACAGCAGTGAGTTAGGCAAGACAAGAGCATGTGAAGAGGCCAGTGGATTAACTGAGAACAGTAATAAGTGAGACTGTCATAAAAAGAAGAGAAGATCATGACGGAACCAGGCAGATGGGGATTGAAAAAACGTCAAGAAGTGAAGCCAGGGACAGCCACACAAGGCTTCTATCTCAATGGGGAATTTTGATTTATTGAAACATTTATCCCAGCATGTGAGGTCTGTCAAGAAAATAATCAAAAGAAAATTAGGAGAGTCACTGCCCACTGAGGAGGTCCCTGGGCATTACCATGAAGGATCCTGGAGCTGGGAAGTTTCTAGGGTTCCTCAGGGTCACAGAAGAGTGGGCTCAGGGACCCTTGTTCTATTGTTCCTCTGCCTTCTGATTCCTCAACTCGCACCCCACCCCAGTGCAGTTTCTGCCGCTGCAGGAATATGGTGTAGATTGTGACCATTTGATCATAAAATTCAGCGCAACCAGATCACATTGCCATGTGGTGACCATACACGGGAGGCCAAGAGCAGCCTTAAAAGGAACTACAAAAAAGGCCTGGTGGAGTGGATAAGGTATTTAGCTGCTAACCAGAAGGTTAGTGGTTCAAGCCTACCAGCTGTTCTGTGGAAGGAAGATTGGACAATATACTTCTGTAAAGATTTAGAGACTCGGAAACCCAATGGGGGTTGCTATGAGTTGGAATCAATTCAGTGGCAGCGAGTTTGATTTGGTGTTGTTTGAAGCTGTGTAAAGAAGAGCCAGGATAAAAGCCAGGAACCTGGACAGAAGATCAGTCAGCCCCAGGGTTACAGGTGAGGACAGAGAACTCAGGGACGCTCAAAGCAGCAGGCAGGAAGAGCAGGAGAAAGGGGATTAAAAGCCAGGAAGCCAGAGACAAGAGCAATCAGCTGAAGGGATTAGGTGAGGAGAGGCAACTCAGGCCCGCCCAAAGCAACAGGATGGAAAAGCAGGAGAAAGGGGATAAAA
>NW_006921843.1:498370-514470 GCF_000298275.1 Orycteropus afer afer | reverse complement strand
GGAAGGAAGGTTGGGCAATCCTACTTCTGTAGTGATACTGCCTCGGAAACCCAAGGAGGGGTCACTATGAGTCAGGTCTGACTCGACGGCACATAACAACAACAACAACAATCACTTTTTATAGGAAAGACATTTGTTTTTATACATTTCCTGTTTCAGAGTACTCCAAAAATGTTCTCTGAAGTGACTGTTGAGAAACCAGATAGACCAGGACTTTTTTTGTGATCTACAGGCCAATGGTTCCTTAGAATCTCATACATTTCTCTTAAATATTGAATGTTTCCCTTATATGTCTAATTTTTTTCTAATTTTGAAAGGCTCACAAAGACATTATGTTGTACAGAAAGAATGCTTTCTACACAATTACAACTCTCATTTTGAATACAGAGACCACCTTTTTTGTTACAGTGCAAGTGTGTTTCCACATTGTTTGCTTTTCTCCATACCCAATAACTGTGGATTTAGGCTGAAGTCCATGATTCCTTCCATCTCATTCCTTTTAATGCCTCTTTGAGGTTTCCTTGTAAAGATGGCCCATAATGTAGCTATGCAGCCTGTTCTTTCTATTTGATAAGTGAATACTAAGATTGTTTTCGATTTCAGTAAAATAAGAAATGCTGCTCAAAACACCTGTATATGTACCAGCTTCAGACTTCACATACTTTTGTAGTATGGTTTGGTAGAAATGGATAAAAGTGAATGCACTTTTGAGATAGTGCTAAAAATGACAAATCAGTCATCCTAATAGTTTGCTTTGTTCAAATTTAACAAGTAATCTTTTAATTATTTCCTTATATCAGTATACGGTTTTTCTTTAATTTCATGCTATGACATTTTAAAATTTCTATTTTTGACAGACAATAATTTATCCACCTTTCTATTACTGAACTTCTTAATTAATGTTTATTGTTTTAAGCTGAACCTTTCACCCTTCTCTGATATCATTTATGAGTTGATTGATGAGTATCTTTCATAATGAAGTTGAGTGTCCTCAAACTGCATTACAACTTGAATTTCCTCACCTGAAACTAAATACAAAAGCAAGTAAATGGCAGAAACAGGTCTTCAACAAGCAGACTGATTCATTTAGGCCTTGCAATATGTAGGGCACAAAAGATTAACCAAAAGAGAGCTGTAGGGGTTCAGTGGTAGAATTCTCATCTTCCAAATGGGAAACCTGGGTTTCATTCTTGAACAATGCACCTCATTCACAGGCACCACCCTTCTGTCAATGGAGGTGTTTGTGTTACCCTCCTGCTGCGTAGGTGTCAGCAGAGTTTCCAAACTAAGACAAACTAGTAAGAAAGCCTGTGAAAACCCTATCCTTAACTGATCATGTGAATGGCCCAGACAGCTTTTTCTTCAGTTGTTCATGGTGTCACCATGAACCAGGGCCCAATTTGATCTCTAAAGACAACAATCATGGTTAGTCATAAAACCCCAGGAATGATAATAAGATCAGGATGGACTTGGGGGTGCTATGTAATATTATTATTGGAATTTCCCAGCTGCATTGCATTCTTAATAAGAATTGCACAAGGATTATTTCTCAGATGAAGGATCCTCCTCAAAATCCAGCAAAGTTCTGATTAGAAGCATGGAGCTGAAATTAACCAGGGTTTACCCAGTGGATATTTGTTCAATATTCTGGACAAAATTTAGGTCAGATCACATGTTTCTCTTGTAAATATCTTAGAGTTAGGTGTAACACACACACACATGTGCACATATTTTTTAAAATATATAAAGCTCTTAGCTTCATGATGCTCCAAGTTTTGTAGAGTTTAATCCATATGTTAACCTAAAAGAAAGAAAAGGGAACATTTCTAAAGTATATTTCCTTTGCTTTGTGAATGATTTAATTCTCCAGAGACCAGAAATTCTTCTGAACATACATCCCTGGGACTTGGTGGTCCAGAAAATCCCTATCACAGCAGAATTTTTGGGGGGAATGCATTGTCTTGTCAAGGAAGCACTCCTATTGGGTGGTTCTCTAAGACTTTGTAGTATATGTCTGCTTGTCTAGTAATGGAATCTTTTATCTAAAACTATTCTAGGAGAAAGAGAATTTGTTCTAGATTAATGATATGTTAGCAATCAACAGAAAAGGAACATTGATGCATTTGCAGTGTATTTTACATTAAATTAATAGGAGGACATATGTTTTATCATGTGTGGCTGCAGACAGGGGTTTTTGAGGTCAACTGTATATTCAGAATTTCAAGGCCAGATCTAGGTCAACAAATAACTACTGGTCTTCACTCTATTATTGTACTTGAGCCTGACACTATTATCCTTAGTTTCATTGCATATACACAACAACTCTGTACTCCATACAAATTAGACTGTGGCATTGATATGGTGAACAGTGATTCCCAATATAAAGGAAACGAGACTTTCAGGCAATAGAGTCAACAACTCTAATGCTTTCTTCTCATTTTGGTTATAGTTTTATTATTTTCTTAGAAGGAGAAAGCTATGCTTGTATTATTTTATAATGTAGTGAATTTATCAGTCACATGTAAGAAAAACTCAAAGAAAAGGCAAATCATGATGCATATGGTGGTTTAACATACTTGCAAACTTTGTTTCATTCATCCCTAATGAGTAGTTCTTCATCCTTGGGCTTGTTGCAAGATGACAGTGTCATTGCAGTCAAGTAAAGATGAAACAGCGAAAGGCCAAAATTAAATGGTTTCTCCTTGTATGTATTTGCCTTTTTATTCTGTACTTCTGCAGTTCCATGACCCCTGGCTCAGTGGAGTAACCCTGGACATGGCAATCCTTTCTACAGGGAGTTAATATGTTTCTTTCTCCTTATGACTTGATAAAGTGCACTGGGATATATCTTGACTACACCAACATACTGTGTTTGCCATACTCCCCTCTTCTAAGTCTGAGGAATGTCATGGGCTACTCCAAGTAGAAGGCAGTACCACACCCCGAGTGCTGCTTCCAAATTTACATGTGCCTAAAGTGTGACCAATGGTGAGAAGCTGGTAATAGAAATATGGAGAGTTTACTGTGAGGCCTTCCTGTTAACCACTTATTACATCTAAGATTTCCAGTCAGTTATTTAATATCTAATTTCATTATGTGTCCCATGGCAGTAATAACAATGAACACATCAGAGATTTGTTGGAATTATATATTAGTGCACACTCACCCTCAATAAACAAAAAAACAAACTCACTGCTGTAAAGTCTGATCCAATGCATAGCGATCCTTCCTTGAGTTTCTGAGGTGGTATCACTATGGAAGTAGATTGCCCAATCTCCCTTCCGAGGAGTGGCTGGTAGGTTTGAACCGCCAGCTTTCTGGTTAGCAGCCATATGCCTTAGGCACTACACCACCCAAACATAAGTACTTATTATTTTTTTCTTAGGGAGAGTTTTCTTCAACTGGTGAGCAACAGTGCAGAAAGAAAAAGTCACGACAAATAATAATTTGCCTTCTTTGTCATCAGTTGTCATCCATTCACTCCAACTCATGGAGATCTTATATATAACAGAACAAGATAATTGCCTGATCCTTAGCCATTTTCATGATCATTGGTATGTTTGAGTTTGTTTTTTGTGGCAAGTGTGTTAATTTGCTGCATTGAGGATTACCCTCATTTTTGTTGCCCCTCTCATCCTTTTCTAGAAACTTGTCTTCCCTAATAACTGACGTATCCAAAGTAACTGAGCCAAAATGTTTCATACTTGTTTCTAAGGAGTATTCTGGTTGTATTTCTTCTAAGATAAACTTTGTTTTTTCTTCTGGAAGTCCATCACATATTTAATATTCCTCATCAACACCACAGTTTGAATGACTAAATTCATCTTCTGACTCTATTATGAAATATCCAATTTCTGTATGTATATGAGGCTATTGAAAAGACAATGGTTTGGGTAAGGTGTTTACCTTCTTCACTCATCTTCAAATTGATTAAACTTTTCAACAATTCTAGATGGAGAATTCAATAGGAAAATTTGAGTAGTCAAATGAACAGGTAGCCATAGGGAATTTGGCCAGCCTATGGTTTGTGACTGCCCATGTAGAAAACTTGCTACTATGAAGGTGTTGTTTATAGTTTTCTCCAAGTGACAAAATATACTCTAAGACATGCTCCTTTCTTTATAAGCTCTACAGTAAGAACATTTACAGAGAGGATCTAGAACTGTGCTGGATAGTACCAAAGTCACCCTGTGTTAGCTGTAGTGTTTATATCTGCATGAATGATCATATTTAAACCTCATAATGTATCACAACTCTTGCATATTACTGATCACAAAACTGAGAATGTTAAGAAACTTGCTCAATCCCACACAGAAAACAGCAGAACTGGTGGTCAGGCTCCACAAATCTAATCTCTCACTGTTAAAACCTACTGCCATCAACCAGTGCTTAACAAAAATATGGTATTTTAAGTGTTATCTGCCTCCTTTACTTAATTCTCTTAGTTTCATTTCCTTATCCTTCAACAGTACATTCTTTGAAATACACACTGAACACCCTCCTTGCTGTCTCCCCCATGACCCTCAACAAAGATGGCAGTACAACTTTCATACTAACCTCCACAAGGGGGATGGCATCAAGTTATGCTCCATAATAACAAGTGGCAGACTACAAAAACAGACAATTAATTGTATGATGTTTAGAGGAATGCCATGATTCTAAAAATAAAATGTGAGATTTAAGCCTCCCCCCACCAAAAAACAAACTAACACACACAAAAAAATAAGATAATGGTGTCAAAGACAATATTGCCACTTAAGCTATTATTGAATTTTTTAAAAAATAGTAATGATAAACTACTAAGAGTGCAGGTTGAGTTCAGTTTTGAGGAGAAAACTCTTGGTAAGATAAAAAAGACATAGAGAACATGTGGATACTTGCTTTAGACGTGGATCAGGGCAAACTTGAAAGATTATGAAAACACCAGCTGAATGCCAAATAGAAATGGAAATGCAATGCCAAATGGCCACTCTATCAAGCTCCAAATGGATTCTTAATTCTGCTGTGGTGGTAGGTAGTCACAGTGCAGCTCCTTGAGAGCTTGTGGCCAAATATTCTTTGAACAGTAGGTGCATGGTGGCACTGTAAACGCTGTTAATTAGTTTGCAGTCATAGGACTTGGAAAACTAGACATTTAATGTAAGCCCCATTAAGACAGAGAATTTTATATACCTTTCATTTTTATATACCCAAACCCTCACTGGTGAAAATACTTTGATATTGAATAACTGCATGAATGAAACAGTGTTTGAAGAATGGAAATTACTGACTACACAAAAAAAAAACATCATCAATAACTCAATTTTTAATTTTGTCTGGGTTATGAAATACAGATTGCAAAAATAAGTCATTTGTATTTTAAGAATTAAAATTTTGTTTCTAATTTTCTGTAAAAATTACCAGTAACATCTGTAGAAATGATTGTTTTCTTCTTATATATGAATACTTTAATTTAAGATAGTTTATGAAGTTAAGTTTCCCAAAATAGGATTACTAGCACCATATTTCACCCAACTTTTTAGCAAAATGGATAAGAAACATTAAAATTACCTTATTTTTGTAGAAGAAAATTTGAGCTTATTGTTTTAAATGTTATTGCTTAATTATGAATTTAATATGTATCCTTGTTAGTATTGTTTCTGGCCTTCTTGTGTCAGAGTCACTCTACTTTTGGACCCGCCCACAGAGGAGGGGCAACTTGATGTGTCTAAGGATTCTGAAGGGTCAAGTCACAGCTGAAGGGTCACAGCACGTCTGTTTTCTAGCCTTGGTTTCTCCCCCTCAATTTTGTATGTATAATGGAGCTCTGCTAGCATAGTGTCTAAGGCACTTGACTGCTAACCAGAAGGCTGGCAGTTCAAACCCACCAGCCACTCCTCAGATGGAAGGTTGGGCAATCTACTTCCGTAGTGATGCTGCCTTGGCAACCCAAGGAGGGGTCACTATGAGTCGGGTCTGACTCGACAGCACATAACAACATAATGCATGCACACAGAATTATGGTGGTTTAGTGAATAAGACCTTTGGCTGCTAACAAGAAGGTCAGTGGTTCAAACCCACCAGCCACTCTGCAGAAGGAAGATGGGGCAATCTACCTCCATAAAGATTTCAAAATCAAAAATCAAACACAGTACCACTGAGTTGAATCTGACTCAGTGACCCCGCCTTGGGTTTCCGAGGCATTATCCCTATGAAAATAGATTGCCCAATCTTCCTTCTGAGGAGTGGCTGGGGGGTTTGAACAGCCAGCCTTCTGGTTAGCACTCAAATGCCTTAGGCACTATGCCTCCAGAGCTCCCACTACACCACTGTAAAGATGTACAGTCTTGGAAATCCAATGAGGGTTGCTGTGAGTCAAAATCGACTCAATGGCAATGAGTTTGGTTTGTTTGTTTTTTTTTTTTTGGAGGGGGATGTATAAATAATGCTTAATTCTTCCTCTTTATTGGATGACATTGTGTGGTGTAGTGAATTACATCATATGGCTTTTCTAGCGATAGTCTTTGAAACTCAGGGATATGTTCCTGAACTTGAATTGTAGCCTCTTCCTTCCCTAATAAACTCCATAATCTGTGAGTTCTGTGTGGCCACTGTAGCAAATTATCAAACACAGCAGAGAGGTGGTAGGTGCTGTGAGAGGGGCAGTTGGGTGTTAAGGTTGGTAAGAGGGCTGGAGGGTGGTGGCATGTCCGGCCTCATAAGAACAGGCTTTGGGCTGCTGCTGATGATTTTGGCTTCCTCTTGTGGAGTTAGAGGACGTCTGAAGTTGCGGCCTCCATGCCCCTTTAGCATATTGCTTCTATATAAATTAATATTAAATGAGAGCAGAACTATTGAACAAAATATGCAATTAAAAAGCTGTTATATTAAGGAAGGGAAAAGCAGAACCTAAATTCATTGCATTTTGTTAATCTAGGGAACTGGTATCAAAACAGGGTTATGTGAGGGGCTAGGGGATTAGTTTCTAAAGGAAGATAATGACTAAGTTATTCTTAGAGTCTGGATACATATTTCAGGGTAAACAAGGAAAGGACCACCCAAAGGGGAAGATGTCCAACTATAACAGAGCAACAAAAAGCATGACTTGTTCATAGAACTGTGAGTTCATTTTACTATGCAAGATAAGTAAACGGAATAGTTACATATGGAAAAGGGCTAACATATTTTTGACATATTGGGGACTGCTAATTCAAGATAGGAAGATTCAAAATAAAGATATTGATACAGTAATCCATTGTTTATTTTTAAAAAAATGGGTTAAGGTAAAATCCACCTTTTTCCAATGGACAGTTCATAAAGTTTCACAAAATATATACAATTATGCAACCACCACTGTAATCAAGACATGGAACATTTTCATTACCTTTGTAAGTTCTGCGATGCCCCCTTGAAATGAGCTCCCTAACCCCACCCTCAGCCTTACATTATTGATCACCTGTTTTTATAGTTTTAACTTTTTGTGTTGTTGTTGCTATGATCCACACAGTCAAATGGCTTTGCATAGTAAATAAAGCATAGGTAAACATCTTTCTGATACTCTTTCATTATTAGTACACAGGAAAACAATTTATTTTGACGTATTCATTTTTGAAAGTTGTGGAAATTGAGCAGCAACTGTGTGACATGTAATTCTGCTACATGTGGGGAATGGACAAATAAACAGCAAAGACAATGTGACTTCTTTCCTTGAGACTCACTTGAGCAGAGATTTGAAAAAAGAACAGTTTAAATTGGGTTATAGATGCTGTGATAGTGGTGTGCATTATTCTGTGGAAAATCACAGGACATATAGCATGCAGCACGGATTTTAATGTTCATTGATACTTTTCTGAAGGAAGGAACTTATGATTGGTAATATAAATATTAGTAGCAGGATGCCACGCATGTTAAACCCAGGGAATACAGAGGATTGGGTATTACAAGTAGGAAACAGAGTATGTATAGAAGAATGATTTGAGATACCCCCCAAAATAAAGACCATAACAGTACACCTGAATCAAGCTGGTAATATATAACTAGGATAGATTTTGAAAATATTTTATTCCATGTCAATAATTTTATATTTTATAGCTTTTCATTTTGTATTTTCATCAGCTACATATGCTATCTGCTTACTAGGGAACAAGGGTGTGTAACTCTAAATTTGAAATATGGGGTCTTGTAAAGTTGATGGAAACACACAAGCCTGTATAGGCAAAAGAAAATCATATATGAGGAAGATGTGAGACAGTACAGGAAAAAAATACCAAAAAAGATTTAGTATTTCCAAGAACCACTTTCTCTTAATTCATTTATACCTCTGTGAAACCTCTGGAATCATACCATGAATGCAGCTCCTAGATGGAGACAGTCTAACTCCAGACAATTTGCTTTCTTGTCTTAAAATCACCTTGCAGAAATAAATGCTTTTGAGAATCAGGAACCACTGGGATCACAGCGCCATCTAGCATCAACAAAATAGGAGGCCAAGGCAAGCTTAACAAAATGGTCAGAAATTATTGAGACTGCTGAGCTATAATGAGAGCTAGTTATGAAGGAGAAAGAAACCCTTTAAGAGAAGAAGTATGGCTCCAGGAACAACAAATGACTGTTTATTTGCCCAGGAATCTATTAAAGATAAAAAAAAATATTCAAAATTGAAACATAGTACATAAGTTGCTGAGAAGGGGGAAAATATACCTCAGAATTATCACAGTAAAGATACATTTACAAGAATGGATGTACAGGGAAATATTTCCATGGACACTCATACATAGTTCATATTCAATTACAAAACCAGTTGAGTTTGTTGTACTGTATCAAAGTCATCCTCGAAAAACTCTATAGTTTCCTTTTCAGAGGCAAGACAGTTCAAAGGATGGATGTAATTACTTAGGATAAAACCTTGAAAGACTATTATTCTTTAAAACGTTTTCGAATCTGATAGAGATGTCGTTGCTTTAGCTGAAGATTCTGCAGCAAAGCCTGGTAGTCACCATAACACAGCGCTGGTTACATCTGTTCAGCGCCCACACCTAGCAACAGGCCCTTCAAGAAACCCCAGCTAACAGGAAATACGCCATTGTCCTGCGTATCTAGCTCGCTCTCAATATGCTTTGGGAGGTCACGTGTTTGGTAGGGTGGATGGAAACCCACAGCATCCAATGCAGATCGCGTCAGACAGGCGGGGCTGCACAAATTGAGGCGCCAACCCACTTCTGCCCTCCACCTCTGAGGCTTCCCTAGGGTCAGTTCAGACTTAAGGCACTTGCTGGGGAATTTCCCATGGGTTATTTGCATCCTACTCACGTTTTTTTAATTTTTTTTCCATTAGGCTTTGCATCATTGTTTCAGTTCTTGCCATCCTGCTCGCCCCAAAGAAAAATATGTAGTGTGGTGTTTCCATCTCTAGCGTTTAAAAGTGATATTAAGCATTGCTTGCAACTCTAATTAGTATGCCCTTCCTTTTGAGTATTAAAGAGTTCTGGTGGTGTAGTTCTTAAGGCTTCTGGCTGCTAACCAAATGGTTACTGGTTTGAGCCTACCAGCTTCTCTGGGGATAAAAAACTAGGCAGTCTGCCTCCCTAAAGATTTACAGCTTTGGAAAACTAATGGGGGTCGCTGTAAATTGGAATCTGTGGTATGAGTTTTTGTGGGGTTGGTTTGGTTGGTTGGTTGACTGATTTTTCAGTAGTAATCATTTTCATTTCTTATTTTAAGTCTAAATACAGTGTCTAAAAATTAAAATATTTTTTAAAAATTCCTGATTGAATGCCATTTGTAAGTGGAATGCTGTTTTAATAGGTTCTTTAATAATAAAATGTTCCCTACAAATTCTCTATTCTTTTTAATTACTTTCCAGTGAAATACTTCCAATACGACAGGGCTATATTTTTTTACTTACTATTTTTTTAAATGTGCAAAGTTGAAACAAGTTTCAGGGAAATGTTTTAAAACTGCTGCTGGACCTTGCCCTTCTACACATATGACTTAATTATTCCATCATGCTAATCTCGGAAGGAAGGTTGGGCAATCCTAGTTCCCTAGTGATACTGCCTCAGAAACCCAAGGAGGGGTCGCTATGAGTCAGGGCTGACTCGACAGCAAACAACAACAACAACAACAATCCCCACTTGTTGAGAAAATTGGATAAATAAGTCAATTAGAATTAAAAGTTTTTGTTGGACTTGGGGAAGAAACTGTTCTGGAACAGGGAGCAAACCTTCCAAGAGCTGAATTAGTAACACTGTAACTTTGAACCCTTTAGTTCAAACTAAGAACAGTATAAATCTTTAGGGACTTCCCAAAAAGGAATTTATAAAGATTGGTTGGCAATGCTTAATTATCAGGAAATAGAGTATGTCAAAGTGAGGCTTTAGCTTGGATTGGTTTATTAACTATTCATTCTACAGACTAATAGGAGATCTGGTCATGCAGTGCCTAAGGCAATTGTCTGTTAACAAGAAGGCTGGCTGTTCAAACCAGCCAGCCACTCCTCAGAAGGAAGGTTGGGCAATCTACTTCAGTAGTGATACTGCCTTGGAAACCCAAGGTTTGGATGTCATTATTTTCTTAACTATATGCTTATGTTGTTGTTGTTAGGTGCTGTCAAGTCGGCCCTGACTCATAGTGACCCTATGTAAAACAGAACAAAACACTGCCTGGTCCTGTACCAGCCTCACAATCATTGGTATCCTGAGCCCATCATTGCGGCCATTGGGTCAGTCCATCTTGTTGGGGGCCTTCCCCTTTTGCATTGACCCCGCAGTTTACCAAGCATGATATCTTTCTCCAAGGAAAAGTCCCTTCTGAAAATATGACCAGAGTCCAGAAGAATTATGCTCATAAATTACATTAATGTGTATAACTATCCTTTCTTTATTTCAACAAATGGATGCCCCACTGGAGGCACTCAATCAGATATGCCAAGAAATTTGGAAGACAGCTACCTGGCCAACTGACTGGAAGAGATCCATATTTGTACCCATTCCAAAGGCAGGTGATCCCACAGAATGTGGAAATTATCGAACAATAATGTTAATATCGTACACAAGTAAGATCTTACTGAAGATAATTAAAAAATTGTTGCAGCAGTATATTAACAGAGAACTTCCAGAGGTGCAAGCTGGATTCAAAAGAGGATATGGAACAAGGGATATCATAGCTGCTGTCAGATGGATCTTGGCACAAGGCAAAGAATACCAGAAAGATGGTTACTTGTGTTTTATTGACTATGCAAAGGCATTTGCTTGTGTGGATCATGACAAATTATGGATAACATTGAGAAGAATGAGAATTCCTGAACACTTGATTGTACTCATGAGGAACCTGTACATAGACCAGGAAGCTGTCATTTGAATGGAGCAAGGGGACACTACACGGTTTAAAATCAAGAAGGGAGTGTGTCAGGGTGGTATCCTTTCCCCATACTTATTCAATCTACATGCTGAGCAAATAATCCGAGAAGCTGGACTATATGAAGAAAAACGTGGCATCAGGATAGGAGGAAGAATAATTAACAACCTGAGATATGCTGAGGATACAACTTTGCTTTCTGAAAGTGAGGATGATTTGAGGTATTTACTGATGAAGATCAAAGAATACAGTCTGCAGTATGGATTACATCTCAATATAAAGAAAACAAAAATCCTCACAACTGGACTAATAAGAACCATCACGATAAATGGAGAAAAGATTGAGGTTGTCAAAAAATTCACATTGCTTGGTTCTACAATCGACGCCAATGAAAGCAGCAGTCAGGACATTAGATGACGTGTAGCACTGGTCAGGTTGGCCGTGAAGGAATTCTTTCAAGTGCTGAGGAGCAAGGATGTCTCCTTGTGAACTAAAGTGCGCCTGACATAAGCCATATTTTCAATCACTCACATGCATGTGAAAGCTGGACAATGAATAAGGAAGACCGAAAAAGAGTTGATGCTTTTGAGTTGTGGTGCTGGCAAAAAATGCTTAGGGTACAATGGACTGCTGAAAGAAGTAACAGATCTGTCCTGGAGGAAGTGCAGCCAAAATGCTCCTTGGAACCGAGAATGGCCAGACTTCGTCTCACCTACTTTGGTCATGTTGTCAGAAAGGACCATTTCCTGGAGGGGGATGTCATGCTTGGTAAGATGGAGGGTCGATGAAAAAGGGGAAGGCCTTCAATAAGATGGATTGAGACGGTGGCTGTGACAATGGACTCAAGTATAGATAGCAAGGATCCTGGAGCTGGCGCAGGATCGCGCGGTGTTTTGTTCTGCTGTGCATGGGGTCGCTATGAGTCAGAAACGACTCGAACAACAATCCTTTTTTCTTTTTATGTTTTTAAACATCTACATAACGTATTAGAATACTATTCATTTCAACTAGTACTTATTTACGGTTTATTTTTGTGCCCATTATTTTGAAAATCTTTATTTAATTAAAATCAATAAAACATATATGCAGTGTGTTCTGTGAATATAACTACTGTTTAGAGGAAAAAACAAAAGATAATAGATACAATTTCAAAGCAGAAAGTAATGGTAAACTGGGACTAATAAGCCACATTTATGTGTTCAGAGACCGTGTTTTTCGCCCTTGTGCTGTGATGAATGCCAGCACTTAATTCTGTTGGCTCTTTTATACACAGGTGCAAAGAACATATATCAAATTAGAGTTTTTATTTGCTTCTTTTGTTTTCTCTGTCTTTATAATATAGATGTTGTATATTTATCTGGAGAAGCTTCACTACCAAATTAATGTTCACATTTCATTTGTACCTTATCAACCTTTGTCTCACTGTTGTCGAGTTGGTCCTGACTCATAATGACCCCTCCTTGGGTTTCTGAGGCAGTATCTCTACGGAAGTAGATTGCCCAGTCTTCCTTTTGAGGAGTGGTTGGTGGGTTTGAACCACCAGTCTTCTGGTTAGCAGTCACATGCCTTAGGCACTAGGCCACCAGTGCTTCCCTACTATATAGCATAGTATCTCAATAACACTTAAATAAGGGTTTAATATCTTTTAACAATATACACGTGGCTACCCTTTTATTTATTACTATCAAGACTGTATTATTTTCCATTATGTACCATCTTCAAGATCAAAATCACTAAAATTTGCTAAGGGATTCCAGTTTTATAAGGATACTCATTAAATATCTATTATCTGTGTATCTCTCTCTCTCTCTTTTAGCTTTCAACAGTTATATGTTGCATTCTATTCTAGAAAACTGCTCTACCACACTAATTTATTTGCCTCCAAAATTTAAGTTAATGAGGAACAATGGGAGCTGTTAGTTGGATTTTAAAACATTTCTAAATAAATTATTAAAACTTAGTAGTTTATAATTTAACCCAAATCAGTAAATTTTACTAAATATTATTAATTTTGCTTAAAATAGTATGCCATGTTAATTTATCTATTATTATCTCATAATATGATTTATATTTGTTTAGTTATTTTAGTGATTATTCTAGTGTATTAGGTCTACAAATGCCAAATATTGTCCAATATCTGTTTTTGTAAATAAAGTTTTATAGGAACATAACCGCATCTATTCATTTTTGTTTTGTCTATGGCTACCTTCACAGTATACTCGTGGTCCAGTGGTAGCAAAAAGTCAGCAGTTCAAACCCACTAGCTGCTCCTCAGGAGCTCTGGTAGTGTAGTGCCTAAGGCACTTGACTGCTAACCAGAAGGCTGGCAGTTCAAATCCATGAGCCACTTCTCAGAAGGAAGGTTGGGCAATCTACTTCTGTAGTGATACTGCCTCAGAAACCCAAGGAGGGGTTGCTATGAGTTGGGTCCGACTGGACAGAACATAAGAAGAACAGCTGATCTCCAGGGGAAGGATGTGGCAGTCTTCTTCCATAAAGATTACAGTCTTGGAAACTCTGTAGGGCCAGTTCTGCTGTGTGATATAGTGTTGTTATGAGTCCAAATGTACTCCATGGCAATTGGTTTTGGTTTATATTGGCCTTCATGAGGCAGTGATAAAGTTCAGTAGTTTCAACAGAGACAGTATGGTCCATAAAACCAAAACATTTACTACATGGCTTTAACACCCCAGCGTTCACTCTGAGACTTGAGAAGTTTGGTCTTTAATATGGTAATTAGGATGAGACACATGATCTATGCACGATAACTGTGGTGGGAATGACTAGCTCAGGAGTTCTAAACAAATTTGTTTTCCTGTTTCACAGGCTCCTTCTTCTCCATGATCTCCCCAGTACTTTCTTGTTTCCTTGGGTTCATCTTTGAAGTCTTCTAGCCAGAACGTTGAGGCCACAAATTTGCCAAGTAATTAGATGACAGAGGCAAAAATAAAAAGAGCAATGAGAGTTAGGCACACTGTCTTGGAACTGCAATTCCACTCAATGGAGAAAAAATGTTCTCCACTCACAATTTCTGTTCTTGTGAAATCCTTTCCTATCACTGTTACTATCTCAACTGTATGGACTGAATGTTGGTGCAGGAGATATTGGAAAAAGAAATTAAATTAAAAACAAAAAAAAGATTTTGTAGTATCTCGGGTGTTGGGAGTTGAGTCCCCTTTCCAGCCATGGAACTCTCTGCACTAGTGTTCACTTCTGGGTTTCTAGCTGTGTTAAGTGCAGGCCAAGGGAGTCATGAGGGAAATATTGCAAACTCAACATCAGTTTAGGGATACTTCAAAGTATGCTGTTTTTCCCCATTCTTTTGTTACGATTTACTTTTCAGAGTTCTCAAATAGGTGCTCTATACATTTTGCAAGTTTTATAACAGCAGTCATTGGTAGAGATGGAGTGGGGTGTGATGACTGCATCTGATTGCAGCCTGTTTTATCTTTTAATATTTGCCAAGTAAGTCTTCAATCTGTCTTCACAAAGTCATATTTATATTCATAAACAATCATGTGCAACTCAAGCCATTCATTTTAGTATAGCTTTCAATTGTTTTAATCCACCTGTATTCTTAGTCATTTTTCAACAAATGATCAACTATAGTAATGTTGAATATGATGACATTGGTGTTTGAATAAGAATGCTACTTTTAAAAATTTTATTTATTTTGTTGTCATTGACAATATATAAATCAAAACATACACTATTCAGCAGTTTCTGCATGTACAATTCAGTGACATTGATTACATTCTTTGAGTTGTACAACCATTCCCACCCTCCTATTTGAGTTGGTCCTCCCCCATTAATAGAAACTCACTGTCCCCTAAATTTCTTATCTCATCTTTTGAGTTCTGCTGTCAATTTCATCCCACATAGATAGTTCTTGAAAGAGCATAATGCTCAAAACAGACTTTTTTTTTTAATATTGTTGTTGTTGTTATGTGCCATCGAGTCGGACCTGACTCATCTATTGTTTGGTTTTAAGAAGACTTCAGGGAATAGATTTAGTTTGTGGTTTAGAGGTTATCTCATGAAAGACCAGTAAACATTTCTGGTTTAATATATGCAGAAGCCCTAAAATCTAGGTGTTTGGTATGAGAGAAGCTTCTGCTCAGAGTGCAGGTTGGACCCCATTGTGTTTTTATAAAACTCGATTTTAGGCTGCTTTACTTCTCCTTATCCTTGATTTTGAAAGAATCTGCTCTTAGCTATTGTTTTCAAATGCATTTGCAGAGGGGCTTGGGAAATAGCATATTTTAAACTATATAAAAGGAATTAATTGTTTTCTCAGCAGGCTATAGCAACAAAGATTGAAAATAATTGGTTAAGATATTCTTCAGAAAAGGAGTCTTGCAAAAATTAAAGAGACCACATTAGAAAACAGATTGAAAGTCATTTACTCAAGAAGTCAGTCAGTCATTTATAGCTACTGAAGGCATTGTAAAACTAAGATACTTAGCTTGATTAGAAAAATGACTGTCCATTGTTTGATTAAACTTATCCAAAGACTTCCTTTCTGCTTCCTAAGGATAAAGCTTGTAATTTACTGCTGTAACTTTTTGTGGACTTTATTTAACCACTCTCAAAAAACAGTAGGGAGGACAAGAATATGGTTTGTGAAGAAATGTTTGTCAGTAAATGTTTATCAAAATGGTCTCCAAAGCCAACAATAAAAAACCACCAAGAAAAGCCTGAACCATCCTTGGCTGCTCTTCATAAACAGTTAACAGAGATCCAAATACAACAACGTCACGATGCCT
>NW_006921843.1:485344-495950 GCF_000298275.1 Orycteropus afer afer | reverse complement strand
ATGACATGAGACAAAGTATATGTGAACTGCTGTATGAAAAGTGAATTTACTCTGTAAATCTTCACCCAAATCAAAATAAAATTTAAAAAATAAATAAATGCTTGCTGTGAATCTAAAAAAAAAAAAAAATGGTCTCCAAAGAATACTTGCACAGCAGCCCTCAAGAAGAATGTATATGCAGATTACTAAGTTAGTTCCAAGAAATTTATATTAGAAAATAAGTCAGCTAACCTTGTAAAATTGTAAGGTGTAAAAGTGCCTTGTAACTATATGTAATCCCTAATCCCATGACTGTGATCACATATTCCCTTCTCTAATTTTCTCTATAAAGACTTGTTTCTCCCTTATAATGTTGGAGCACTTTGGTGAATCCTCACTAAGTGCTGCCTGAAGAAAATTAATCTATTCTTTTAATAAAACTTGTTGCTTTAATTTTGACAGAGACTTCAGTTTGCTGAAGGAAAGTATTTCCAACTGTTATATACCTACTGATTATCAAGATGAAGAGGGGACTTTGCTGTAAGTTTCATGTGTTACTATTTTTTTAAAAAATTACATGAATTTCACATGATACGGTTTTCTTTATTTTAATTTATAATGTCCTTGTGTGGCACAAAACTTTACTCTGCATTATTAACCAGGATTTTGCAGTTTAAATCCACCTAGCCATGCTGTGGAAGGGAGGGCCAATGAGCTAAGATCACAGGCTTGAAAATTCTGTGGAACATAGTAAGAAACATGGGACTACCATGAATCAGAATTGACTCAATCACAACAAGTTTATTCTAACTTAAAAATGTTCCATTTGATCCAGCGGACTTCTGTTATAATATCAGATATATATGTCAAATCAACTGCAAAACTCTGCCTCCTTGCATCTCAAAGTCAGTTTTCATGGAACTAAATTTTAAATCCATAACTTCCTACATATATATTTCTGTTGCAGTGGGTTATTTTCACACTCTTCTGCCAATTAGCGAAGACTAAAATCTCCCTCAGTGTTCCACTTTTATGCTCCTTACCCTGTATCCACTCTTCTCCCTGAAAGTGCTAGTGATAATTAGGTGTTTTCCCTCATGTTCTTTGGAGTTGTCCCTACTCTGGACCTCAATATTATTGTCATTCTCTAGTCCTTATGGTCTCATTAATATGAAAATTTTCAAGAAGCTTCACTGCAAATATCTTATAAATATTGTGAATTATCGTGATTATAATGAGAAAGTGGTTTACAGAAAGTCCTGTATCACTATGAGTCAGAATCAACTCAACAGCAACTGACAACAATTTCCTCTCAAATGCTGATTATTTTCCTTTTTTAAAGTCAGTTTTCCAAACTACACAGGATGTAATGTATGTTCACTTTGATTTTTCCCCAGAAAAATTACTTATAAGGTTTATGAAACTGAAGAAAGCATGTGGAGAAAATGAGGATAGACTAGTATTATTCAGAACAACATGGAATAGCAGGAATCATATTTAGAAATGCTTTAAAATTTACTTCTGTATCAATTAAAATTTTAATAGCTTATTTATAGGTGTGCAAATACATGCTTTCCTTCATTGATTTTCTGTTCAGTCTAAGAATGCAAAAATCTAAAAACTGGACAGTAAGTATTTGTACATGTGCCACATCTTTCCAATTGCTCCTCTCAGTGGTGACCAATAGTGAAATCATAGAGTGCTTCTTTTCTAGAGATGTGCTGTACTAATAAATATTCCTGTGGATTCTTTGCCTAAGGGTGTATTTTCAGGTATGTTTATGTAAATGCATATATAACCATAATATTGAACACTGGCTATGGATAGAATTCTTTGATGACATAGTCTTGTCAGAACTCTGTTTTAGGGCTTTTATTTGATCACACAAATGTTAGCATCATGTACTATTATTTACTCACTAAACAGGTCACATTTGTTACAATAACTGGTACAAGTTCATAAAGGCCTTAAGAGGAACAGTCACAACCGTGAAGCCCATCTTTCTAAATGCAGAGACCACCATATTCATCACAGTGGATAAAATCCTTAAATTTGTTGTTTTCTAATAGTTATCAAATCATTAGTTGTGTATATTTATTTGAGTCCATGAATAATCTGCCCCTGTGTCTGTCTTAGGCTGGATTCCCTGGAGAAGCAAAACCAGTGCAACTTGTGTGTGTCTGTGTGTGTTTGTGTATGTGTGTGTGTGTATATATATGACTGCTAACCAGAAGGCTGGCGGTTCAAACCCACCAGCCACTCCTCGGAAGGAAGGTTGGGCAATCCTACTTCCGTAGTGATACTGCCTCGGAAACCCAAGGAGGGGTCGCTATGAGTCAGGGCCGACTCGACGGCACATAACAACAACAACAAATATATATATATATATATATATATATATAAGCTTTGGTAGCTTAGTGCCTAAGGCACTTGACTGCTAACCAGAAGGCTGGCGGTTCAAACCCACCAGCCACTCCTCAGAAGAAAGATGGGTCAATCTACTTCTTCTAGTGAAGTAGTGATACTGCCTCAGAAACCCAAAGAGGGGTCGCTATGAGTCGGGTTCGACTCGACAGCTCATAACAACAACAAATACATATAATGTGTATATATAACCTCTTAGGAAAATACTCACAAAGTTATACAGGCTGGCAAGTCACAGGATCCTGGATCAAACATCAGGCTTTTCCTGACTCACCCAGATGCCCAGATGCAGGGGTTGACGAGCTCAAGATTGGTAGGCAGTATAATAGTCTGTTGACTTTGGAGGATGATGAATCCAAGATCAGGGGTCAAAATGGTTGATTGTTGGCTCACATGACAATTTAGGCAGGCAGGAAACAGGATCTAGATCCACAAAAGGTTCCAAAATTTTCCCACAAATATATATTGGAAGCAGGCCATACTCCTAGAGGAACCCCTTTCAACTGACTGGCTGCTCAAAGCATATACATCAGATCTCATCATGGGAACGACCACATCATAACTGCTTAATCCACTCAGAATCATGATCTGGCCAAGTTGACAAAGAACCCCAACTATCATTTCTGTCTTCTTCAAGGAATTATCCAGAGGCAGATATTGTACTCAGAACATAGCTCCAGCACCTGAAGCCCAAGTTCCTATAGGGGACATAAGAGTTTTAGGTCTTTTGTTTCTCATTTATTTTAGAGTTTGTACAATGTCCTTCAACATTATCAGGAATGCTATAAAAATAAAGTAAGACACCAGGGTCTGCTCTACACCCACAACCTGTAGAACCCTTGCTCCGAGGGGAGCACTGAGAATTCCTAGGATTCTACAGGTATGTACAACTGTGATGCATTCAGGACATTGCATAAAGCTGTGACCATTCAAGTGGTACTTTGTAAATGTCTTAGCCTACTGTCAAACAAAAATTCATAACCATCAGAGCTTTCCAAATCTCAGAGCCCTGAATCATGTCAGGAAAGGCATCTAGAGAGACAAGGTATTTAAATTTTCCTTCTAAAATGAGCCCAATAAACTGTAGGTCCAGGAAATCTCTCCTCAGACCATCCTCTCTTGAAAAGGAAGATTCCCTGTGGAGGTCACAGAGGGTTGGTCATCAAGTCTGATTTCAGTGAATGAATCCGCCATCTGTCAAGTCAGGTTGCTCCTCTATGGAGGTGACACTTCATACACTAGATTATGAAATGTGAACAAGTAGAGTAAAGACTGTGATATAATATTGTCTTGTCAACCATGAGTAGAACAAGATGTTTTCTGATCACAAGTGAACTCAAACAGGGATGCAAGGGGACTGGTGGACACTGAAAAGACAGGGTAGAACAGTCACACCTCTGCCTGACTATCTCCTGAGACTGAAATCTAGTGACTTTACTTTTTGTTTCACTGTTACAGATGGATAATTCCATTCTCAAAACAGAGGAGACAGTCTCTGTAATTTTTAGTGAGAGCAGTAGAAAATCTTGTAACCCATTCCCTAGAGTACTGGACATTTGATAAGGATGGTTGTACAGGAAACAAGCCCTATTGGCATCTGCTTGATTGGGAAAAACTGTGATCTGCTCTAAAAACATATACAAGTTATTCTAAGAAATTATATGTTGATCTAACACTCACAGAAAAAATCCTAGGAGAAGTTTACAGGAAAGTTTAGTGCTGTAAATATGTTATTACAGATGCAACCCCCTGCTGATCTCCAATCCTCTTTCTAAATATGAATGAGGGCTTCATTTGTAGTGTCAGTATGGCTACAATGTCTACAGGATTTTTTGCAGTCAGTAATACCAGGAAAAGTGAAAGGGCCAAAGATGAAAGTCTTATCCTTTTATTCAGATGTTCTTTTGTTTTTTTGCAAATTCTGGAAGAGGCTCTAAGTTAATAGGCTTGAATATATTATTTGGTAGAAATCATATCACCACTTTATTTGCAAGTGTAGTTGGGACTGTCAGTTTTTCCTCTCATGGATAATAGTAGAGGAAGGCCCACGAAAGAACACTGTAACAGGTCTGAAGGGAACTTACAGTATCTCTCACATTCCTCTCTTCTGCATTTGGGGAGGAGTCTGCATCTGTAGGCAGAAGGCAGTTCCTCAACCTATGTGCTGCTTACATTATAATGTGGTGAGAAATGAAAAAGAAGCTAACAACCAACTGGTTAATTCACTGTGAAAGTTTTAAATGTATCACCTACCAGATATATGACCTTTGTTACTTATTTCACCTGCACATATTTTTTTTCCCTTTCTCTTAAGCAAATAATAAAAATAATTACCTAGTGGACACCTTGTGTGACTTAATTTCTCTAACAAATCTAAAGGATTTGCAGCAATGTCTGGAGAAAAACACAGGCTCAGTAAGTGTACCACGAATGGGAGAAGTGTATATATTTGTGAATTGCAAAGAAATCACATGTCATATTTACATATTTGTGATTAAGATTAGGAAAAAGATGCAGATAAATAATTAGGCAGCACTAATGATAATTTTTCTCTATAGAGCAAGATGCTAGCAAAGAATTTTAATTTACAAAAAGATATCAGTGAACTTGAAACTCTCAATTGAATAAGGAAAAAAGAACAATGCACCACTTCATTCACTTTATGTAAGTATTGTTTTTGATAATTCACTTAATATTCTTTATTTTCTAAGAGCAGTTTTAGGTTTACAGAAAAATTGTGCAGAAAATACAGTTACCATATTTCTCTTCCATTTTCACATCTTCTATTATCAGCTTATTTGTTTCCTTCCTGTGGTGCACTTATTGCAATTAATTAGCTGATACTGATACATTATTATTAATTCAAGTCCATAGTTTAGGGTTCAGTCTTTGTGTTGTACAATCCTCTGAGTTTCAACATATGTATAATATCAAGTTGTCCACCTTTACAGTTTCCTACAAAATAGTTTCACTTCCCTAAAAGTCCCATGTGCTCCTCCTATTCATTCCTTCCCTTTTCCACCCAACCACTATAGTTTTGTCTTTTCCAGAAAAGCATCATATGATATGTAGATTTTCAGACTGGATTCTTTCATTTAGCAATATGTGTTTAGGATTGCTCCAAATGTTTTCATTGTTTGATAGCTCATTTAGTTTTACTATTGAAATACTCCATTGTATAGATATACTGCAGTTTATTTATCCATTCCTTTGTTGAAAAACATCTCAGTTTCCTCCAATTTTTGACAACTATGAATACAGTTACTATGAAAGTTCATGCAGTGATCACATAGCATGAACTGTGCACTGTGTGGAGAATGCAAAGGTGTTCTGGGTAGCGAGAGCTCTTTTTTCTGCAAACACTATAATGAAATGGACATTCAGACCATTTTATTTATTTATTTATTTTATTCAGAGAGTTAGTTTCCATTGCCCTAGAAAAGATAGAGTTTTTTTAAAAAAAGTAACAGGAAAACATGTCTAGCAGAGTAAGACAAAACCCAGAAAAGTCATAGTGTTATAGTATGAGCCTAGGCGTGAAAAGTTTGAAGAGCTGTGTAAATATCAACTATTCCGTGAATTGGGTCTAGATTCTGAAATATTTTCATACCATATTTATGAGTCCTGAGTTTATTAACAATTCATCATCTCTGTTTGGGATATCAACTTTAGGAGTCCTGTGTGTTTTTCTTCACTTCTTTCAGCTTGAGAAATGCTGCGAGTGTTCTTCCTTTTTGGTTTTCTAACTCCAGGTCTTTGCATATTTCATTATAGTAATTAGCTTTGTCTGCTCGAGCTGCTCTTTGAAATCTTCTGTTCAGCTCTTTTATCTTGTCCCTTCTTTGATTTTCTTTAGCTACTCTCCGTTCAAGGGCAATCATAGTCTCTTCTGACATCCATTTTTGTTTTTTTCTTTCTTTCTCATCTTTTTAATGACCCCTTGCTTTCTTTATGGATGATGTTCTTGATGCCATCCTGCAATTTTTCTGGTTTTCAGTCATTGGTGATCAATGTGTCAAATCTATTCTTTAGATGGTCTCTAAATTCAGGAGGGATATATTCAAGGTCATATTTGGTTCTTATTTACTTGTTTTAATTGTCTTCAAGTTGAATTTGCATATAAGCAGTTGATGGTCTGTTCCATAATCAGCTCCTGGCCTTGTTTTGACTAAAGATATTGAGCTTTTCCACTGCCCCTTGCCACGGATGTAGTCAATTCGATTTCTGTGTACTCTATCTTGTGCTGTCCATGTGTATAACCACCATTTGTGTTGTTGAAAAGAGGTATTTGCCACATTCTACCATGCTTTCTCCAGCTTTATTTCTGTCACCAAGTCCAAATTTTCCAACTACTGTTAATTTTTCTTTGTTTCCAACTTTTGCATTCCGGTCACCAGTGATAATTAACACATCTTGATTGCACATTCAGTCAATTTCAGACTACAGAAGTTCATAAAAATCTTCAATTTCTTCATCTTTGGCTTTAGTGGTTGGTGCATAAATTTGAATAATCATAGTATTAAGTTGTCTTCCTTGTAGATGTAAGAATGTTATCCTATCACTGACATCATTGTACTTCAGGACAGGTCTTGAAACATCCTTTGTGATGATGAATGCCACACCATTCCTCTTCACACTGTCATTCCCAGCATAGCAGGTCATATTTTCCTCTGTTTCAAAATGGCCAAAACAGGTCCATTTCAGCTCACTAATGCCAAGGATATCTTTCTTTATATGTTCCATTTCATTTTTGACAATTTCCAATTTTCCTAGATTCATACTTAGTACATTCCATGTTCTAATTATTAATGGATATTTGCAGTTGTTTCTCTTCAAATTTGTATCATGTCAGCAAATGGAGGTCCCAAAAGCTTTGCTTTACTCATATCATTAAGGTTTGTTCTACTCAGATGACGCAGCTCTTTCCCACTGTATTTTGAGTGCCTTCCAACCTAAGGGGCTAGTCTTCCTGCACTGTATCGGACAATGTTTCAGAGCTATTCATAAAGTTTCCCAGTAATGTATTAGACAGTGTTTCTCTGCTATTCATAAGATTTTCCCTGGCCAATTCTTTGAGAAGTGGATGGCCTCTTCCTTTTTCCTAGTCTGTCTCAGTCTGTAAGCTGCGTTGAAACCTGTGCACCATGTGCAAATCTGCTGGCATTTGAGATTTGAGACACCTCTGTCACAGCCTCAAGCCTTACAGCAACACATAAGCCACCACAGTATGACAAACTGACAGGAGTTTATTCTTACAATTAGGAGGCTTTAAGTCCAAGTTCAAATTGCTAAGCTCTAGGGGCTGGGTGAAAGCCCCTCAACTTTAGGGTTCAGCACTGCCTCCTCCTCCTGGCCCACTGGAGCTAGAGGCATTTCTTCACTCAGACAGCTTCTGGCTGCTGAGGCTGAGAAGACCAAGGTTGACAAGTAAAAAGGCATAGTCCTGATGTTACCAAACCACACAGCAGACCATTAACTTAAGTCCACTCTAAGTCCCAAGGTTGGCAGAGCATAGCAGGCTGCTGAGCAATGACGCAGCTACATGCAGGGTCCAAGCATGCCATAGGCTAGAGACCATTCTCAAAGTTTCTCTTTATATACAGGAAGCAGACCACATAACCAAAGGCAGCTACTCAGATGCTCCCAGTAAATTCCACCATGGAGTTGATTACCAGTCTCATCATGGGGAATACTACATCCAGCTGCCCGGCCACTCAACCAGGCCTAGCCAAGTTGACACACAAACATAACCATCACAACTTGTCTGTCAGCTTGTGTACTGTGGTGGATTTCATGTTGTGTCATGCTGGAAGTTATGCCACCAGTATGGATCACCAGCAGGATCATCCATGGTGCACAGGTTTCAGTGGAGCTTCCAGACATAGACAGACTAGGAAAAAGGATATGGCTAGGTCCACGTCTGAGAAAATTGGCCACTGAAAACTTTACAAATAGCAGTTAAGACATTTTCTGATACAGTGTTAGAAGATGAGCCCCTCAGGTTGGAAAGTATTCAAAACGCAAATTTGGAAGAACTGCTTCCTCAAAGTAGAGTCAACTTTTATGACATTGATGGAGTAAAGCTTTGGAAACCTTTTTTGATGGTGTGGTATGACTCAAAATGAGAATAAACAGCTGCAAATATTCATTAATAACTGAAACATGGATCTAAGAAAAATAGAAGTCATTAAAAATGAAATGGAACACAAAAAGATTGATATCCAAGGCATATGTGAGTTGAAATGGACTGGTATTGGCCATTTTGAATCAGACAATTATACTGTATGCTATGCCAGGAATGAATAATAGAAGACGAATGTTTTTGGATTCAAGTAAAAAGAGTTTCCTGAAGTACTATGTTGTCAGTGATAGGATAACATCCATATGCATACAAGGAAGACCAGTTAATACTACTATTATTTAAATTTATACACCAACCTCTAAAGCAACAATGAAGAAATTGAAGATTTTTACCAACTTCTGCATTCTGAAATTGATCAAACATCCAATTAACATGCCTTAATAATTACTGGTGATTGTAATGTAAAAGTGGGAAAATAAAAAAGAAAGATCAGCAGAAAATATGGCTTTGGTGATAGAAACAATGACAGAGATCACACAATTAAATTTTGCAAGACCAATTATTTATTCATTGCAAACATCTTTTTTTTATTATTCAACAAAATAAATGATGACTATATATGTAGACCTCACAAAATGGAACACACAGGAATCAAGTCAATTATATCTGTGGAAAGACACAGTGGAGAAGCTCAATATCATCATTTAGAACAAGACCAGGGCCAACTAGGAAAAGACCATCAACTGCTCTTATCATTCAAATTGAAGCTGAGGAAAATTAAATAATGTCCACAAGAGCCAAACTATAACATCGCATATACCCCACCTGAATTTAGAGAACATCTCAAGAATAGATTTTACACATTGAACACCAATAACCCAAGACCAGACATGTTGTGGGATGACATTAAGAACATGAAGAAAGCAAGTGGTAATTAAAAATACAGGAAGGGAAGAAAAGACCAAAAGAAGAGACTATGAAACTTACTCTTGAATTGAGTAGCTAACATGAATGGAAGAAATGATGAAGTAAAAGCACTGAACAGAAGATTTCAAAGAGCAGCTGGAGAAGACAAAGTAAAGTATTTTAATAAAATGTGCAAAGACCCAGAGATAGAAACCAGAAGAAAAAAAAAAAAACCACTCGGGATTTCTCAAGCTGAAAGAACTGAAGAAGAAATTCAGAACTTATGTTGCAATACTGAAGGATTCTATGGGTAAAATATTGAAAGATGCAGGAAGCATGAAAAATAATGGAGGTAATACACAGAGTCATTGTACTAAAAATAATTGGTCATTCCACCATTGCAGAGGTAGCATATGATCAAGAACCAATGGTATTATAGGAAAAAGTGAAAGCTACCCTGAAGGGACAGGTGAAAAACAAGGCTCTAGGAATTGATGGAACACAAACTGAGATGTTTCAACAAACAGATAAAACCCTGAAATCACTCACTATTCTATGTCAAGAAATTTGGAAGACAGCTATCTGGCCAATTGACTGATAGAAATACATATCTGTATCTATTCCAAAGAAAGGTGATCCAATGTAATGTGGAAATCGCTGAACAATATTAATATCACACACTGGTAAACTCTGTTGCAAATCATTAAAAAAACAGTTGCAGCATTATTTCAACAGTGAACTGCCAGACATTCTAGCCAGATTCAGAAGAGGACATGGAACAAGGGATATCATTATTGATATCAGGTGGATACTGGCTGAAAGCAGATAATACCAGAAAACAAATGAATAGGCAACCTATAGAACAAGAGGAAATATTTGAGAACCATATATCTGATAAAAATTCATTATCTAGATGTATAAAGACCTCTTAGGATAGCCATCCTCACTACTGCTACTCAGTAGCTAGAGGAACTAAATAAGAAAAACAAAGAAAATATATCCAGATTGGGAATGGAGAAGTAAAATTATCCCTTTGTGTTGCTCAATTTCTTCTTTTTTTCTGGGTCTGTTCAAGTATTCTATTTCTGACTGGGAGAGTTTTGGTAGGTCTTGTTTTTCTAGAAACTAGTCCATCTCTTCTAAGTTCTCAAATATGTTGGAGTATTGTTCTTCATAATATTCTGTCTCTCTCTCTCTCTCTCTCTCTCTCTCTCT
>NW_006921843.1:481181-481688 GCF_000298275.1 Orycteropus afer afer | reverse complement strand
ATATTCAACATAATTGGCCACTACGGAAATTACAATTACAATTTCATTATTACTACATACATATCTGGATTGCTGTAACTTATTTATAGGAAAAAAAAAAATTCACTGCTATTGAGTTGGTCCCAAGTCATAGCCATCCCTCCTTGGATTTTTCTTTCCCCTAATATTAATAATTTATAAGGGCAAAACATTCAATGATACAGGGAACCTCAAAGAAGATGGAAGGAATACACAGAGTCACTGTCCCAAAATGAACTGGTCGATCTTCATCCATTTCAGGAAGTGGCATATGATGTAGAACCAATGGTACTGAAGGAGGAAGTCAAAGCTGCAGTGAAGGAACTGGCGAAGAACAAGGATCCGGGAATTGATGGAATATCCATTGAGATGTTTCAACAATCGGATGCCTCACTGGAGGCACTCTCTCGGTTATGCCAAGAGATTTGGAAGACAGCTACCTGGCCAACTGACTGGAAGAGATCCATATTTGTACCCATTCCAAAGAAA
>NW_006921843.1:473059-481081 GCF_000298275.1 Orycteropus afer afer | reverse complement strand
TTTTTAATTTCAGTTGGTTCCATTGTGATGTCTCCCTTTTTGTTTATTATTCTTGTTATTTGCATCTTCTCTTTCTTTTCTTTTGTTTGATTTGCCAATTTGTTGACAGGTGCCACTGAGTTGTCTCTGTCTCATAGCAACCCTATGCATAGTAGAATGAAGCACTGCCCAGTCTTGTGCCAGAATCATGATCCTTGCTATACCTGAGCCCACTGTTGCAGCTGCTGTGTCTGTCCATCTCATCGAGGGCCTTCTGCTTCTTCATTGACCCTCCACTTTACCAAGCATGATTTCCTTCTCCAGGGAATGGTCCCTTCTGATATTGTAGGTTTCTTTTGTCGTTCTTTTCCTTTTTGTTGGAGTTGTTGGGTTAGAGTGTTGATTTTGTCTCTTTCCTCATTTTTGATGTGTGCATTTATTGCTATAAATTGACCTCTGAGTACTGCTTTTGCTGTGTCCCATAGGTTTTGGTAAGATGTATCTTCATTCTCATTTGTTTCTAGGATTTTTTTTTTTTATTTCACTCTTTATTTCTTCTATTACCCAGTAGTTTTTGAGCAGTGTGTTATTCAACTTCCACATTTGTTGTTTTATTCTTTCATCTTCCTTTTATTAATTTCTAATTTTATATTACTATGGTCCAAGTATATGCTTTGTAGCATTTCAATGTTTTTTAATTTATTGAGGCTTATTTTATGTCCTAACACATGATCTATTCTGGAGAATGATCCAGATACACTGGAGAATAATGTTAATTGTGTTTTTTTTTTTTGCGGGGGCGGGCAGAGTGCTCTTTATATGTCTATGAGGTTGAGGTGGTTGATTGTGTTGTTGAGTTCTTCTGCATCTTTGTTGAGATTTTTTTTTTCCTAGTTGATCTGTCCCTCCTTGAAAATGGTGTGTTACAGTCTCCTACAACTACTGTACAGTTGTCTATTATCCCTTTCAATTCAGTTAATATTTACCTCATTTATTTTGGAGCACTTTCATTGGATGAATAGATATTTATTATAGTCATGTCCTCTTGGTCAATTGACCCTTTCAACATCATATAATGTCTGTCTATGTCCCTTATGCAGTTTTTCACCATGAAGTCTATTTTATAAAAATAAATATTGCCATTCCTGCTTTTTTTTTGGGGGGGGGGTTTACCATTGGCTTGTTATATTTTTTTCCACCCCTTAACTTTTAATTTGTTTTTATAACTGTGTCTAAGATGGGTCTCTTGTAGGCAACGTATCAAGCGGTATTCTTTTATTATCCAATCTGCCCCTCTCTTTGTCTTGACTGGAACATTTAGTCCATTCACATTGAGTGTAATTAGTGATAGTTATGAGTTGATTGCTGTCATTCTATTGTGTTTTTTGTCATGTTATTGGAGATTTCCTTGGTCTAAATACTTTTCCTGTGCTTTCATTTTGTTATCAAGTGTTTCCTCTCCTTCCTTCTTTAAGTTGGTTTTGCGCTTACTAAGCCCATATATTTTCCTTCTTTCTGAGTTTGCTTAGGGGGATTGTTAATTTTCTCTGTGGTTATCTTGGAGTGAATTACTATCTCTATAATTTTGAAACAGTCAGTTCTATAAGGACATTGTCCTGTCTTCCTCTCCATTAGGGAATTTTGTACCTAGAAATTTAATTCCCTCTATTTGTTTTATTGCTGGTGTCATCTACAGATTGGCTCCCTTCTTTTTTTGTGTACAATGTTTTATGAGCTTATTTAGCATCTATTTCTGATTTGGTTTTAGTGTTCATGTCACATTTCCTGATTTTAATTTGTTGTTCTCTCTTGTGGATTCTCTGTTGGAAGGACTTCCTTAAACATTACTTGTAGGGTTGCTCTAGTTTTTACAAAATCCCTTAATTTCTGTTTTTCTGAGAATGTCTTGATTTCACCCTTATATTTGATGGACACTTTGGATGGATATAGAATTATTGGTTGGATGTTCTTTTCCTTCAGTGTTTTATATATTCCATCGCATTGCCTTCTTGACTGCATGGTTCTGCTTAGTAACCAGAACTTAGCCTTATTTTTTGGTCCATTATAGGTGACATTTCTTTTTTTCCCAGGCTGCTTGCAACATTCTTTCTTTGTGTTTGGTTTTGGAGATTTTGATTATGGTATGTCTTGTTGACTTTCTCTTGGGATCTATCCTGAATGGGGTTCACTGAGCTTCTTGGACAAATATGTTTTCTTCCTTTATGATAGGGAGGAAATTTTCTGTTACCAAGTCTTCCACAATTTTCTAAGTGTTTTTTTCCTTTCTTTTCTCTTCCTTTTCTGGTATTCCAATGAGGCATATGTTGTTTCTTTTCATGTCATCTCATATAACTGTTTGTTTCTCTTCATTTCTCTTAAATATTTGTTTTGATTTTTCTTCATACGGGCTAGTGTCAAAGGATTTATCTTCTAGTTGGGAAATGTGTTCTTCAGTCAGTTTTAGTCTATTCTTCTGTGTTTCCACTGTGTTGTGTAATTCTGTAATTCTAGTGTTCACCTTCTGGATTTCTAACTGCTGTTTTTGTATGAGTTCTGATTGTGTATTAATCTTATTATTTTGATCTTTAATGGTTTTCCTGAATTCTTCCAGGGTACTGTCCATGTTCTCCTTGGTTCTGTTTGTGGTTTCCTTGAGCTCTCATGGAGTTCTATAAACATATCTTCTAAATTCGTTCTCAGACAATTCTATTGTCTCTTCTTCTTGCATATTTATTGAGTTTTTTGTCTGGGGTTTTATTTCTATTGCCTTGTCCTTAATTATTATTATTATTTGTTTTGAGGTTGCCCATTGATTTGAGGTTGTTTCCTAGACATTTTGAAGTTCATGTCGTTAACTGTTAGTTATGTATTGATTTGTTTCACCTTGATTTTATGTTTAAATATACTTGCGAGGATGGTGCTGGTGTATTTAAACTTTTTAGTTACTAATCCAGGTGTGCTGGGTTGCTCTGCAGTTTTGTTTATGGAATCACTATAGGGAATGTGGATACAGGTTTCTGTTCATGGTGAAGGTAATTTAGAGTTGGGATGAGCAGGTGTTATAGTGGCTTAATGTGATTCTTCTGTTGGGTGAGGCAGGAGAGAAGGGGGAAAAAGAGGAATAAAAGAAAAAGAAAAACGCCAGTAGTCCTTGCTTTCTGCATTTCTTTAATTACTGCTGGTTCTGGGGTTTTGTTTTGAGTGTACTTGGGAAGGCTACCATTGATGATGTTTTGTTGTCACTCACAGACCCATGTTTCAAAATCCGCAAAGACCCCAATGATTAGGGGGCTGCTACTTTACACTTGAATCAGAAAGCTATAAAACCCTATACTCTAATCCACTCTGTACTAAAAAGCTGTTGTGGAAGAGCTGAATGCCAGCCTAGCACTGCAAGCTCATCTCAGGGCCTGCTTACCTGCAGCAATATTCCTCCCTTCCACCTTTCTGCTTTGAATGGTGACCTGAGCTGCAGGGGTTTCTGCCCTGTTTCTTAGAAATGTTGCTCACTTAGCTCAGTTCTGAAGGATACTGTCAGAAGCTGCTGTTGTGGGTAGTCCAAATTCCCAGAATTGCCATTGGTTCCTTGGTGTCTCTTTTATATTTTTTCCTCCATGGCTTCCTCTGGTATTGTTAAGAGTTTTCCGCTTCTCCATCTCTCCATCTCCTCTGCCAGCTGGGAAGGTTCACTTATTTTTCTTTTTCCTGGCTTTTTACCCTGCTTTTTTTTTTTTTTTCCTCCTTATCCATTAAATATGGCCTTTCTAACTTAATGAACAGTTGACAGCCCCAGAATCTCTGCTTCAAACTACTGCACATAGTTTTTCAGGCATTAAGTTGCTAGAGGTAACAAACATGTGGGCTACAGCTATGATGACATCATCCCTCAACAGCCTTCTTTGCATGAATGCAACAACAACAAAAAGCTAATCCTTAAATTTATGTACAATAACAAGAGATCTTAAATTGTCATAGAAATCTAGAAAAGAAGGAGGGAAACAGAGACTCACACTTCCTGATCTCCTAACGTACTGTACAAAGCATTCTGAAACTGGTATGATGACAAACATAAATAGCAGTGGAACAGAATTCAGAATTTAGAAATAAACCCATACATTTATGGTCAATCAGCTTTTGGTAAGCATGCTAAGTCACTACAATGGGTAAAGAGTTTTCTCCTTAATATATCATATTGAAACACCTAAATTTCTACATGAAAAAGTCAACATGAAGCATTAAAGGACAAAGAGTCCCAGAGAGAGCAGAGAGAGGAGAAAATTCCACTAAAGAGAAAATGTCTTCATTCTCATATTTTCTCTTTCACTTATCCCAAATTTTCCTTCTGGAAAAATAAATCATTTCTCCCTCCCTCCCTCCCTCCCTTCCTTCCTTCCTTTCTTCCTTCCTTTCTCTCTCTCTCTTTCTTTCTTTCTTTCATTGTTTTACTTCCCTCCTAAAATGCAATTCATCCCATAAATGTCAGTAATCCATTTGCTTCATATCATGCCTGACTAAATCATCTAGCAAAGGATATTAATTTATCCAAATCAAAAGAATAAACCTGAGGACACTGCCAGGCTGGATTCTATTATAACCATTCCAAAGATGATAGAGATATATTAGGTGTTTAAGAGAAAGATTTGTAGGCAACATACCTGGATTCCCATAGATTCAAGACGTATGGTGATTCTGACAGGATTTTAGTGCCTATATTATTCAATTTTCATTCTACTTGGAGCTACAATCAATATTTAGGAAACAGTAGTGAAAAAATAAAATGAAATTGTTCATTGGGCAAATTTTAAATAAAACACATATTTAAAGTTTTAAAAAGCAAAGATAACATTTTGATGACTAAGGTGTGCCTGACTCTAGGCTTGTTCTTTTCAATCACCTCATATGCATGAGAAATTGGATGCTGAAAAAGGAACAAAATTGAGACATCTGAAATGTGGAGTAGAATTGATGTATTTGAAATGTGGTACCAGCAAATAATATTGAATATACTATGGATTTCCAGAAGAATGAACAAATCAATCTTAAAAGAAGTATAATCAGAATGTTCCTTAGTAGGAGGGTGGTGAGACATCAGCTCACTCCTTTGGACACATCAACAGGGGGAACAAATGACTAGAAAAGGATATCATGTTCAGTAAAAGGTCAGTGAAAATGAAGAAAACCTTTAAAGATTTGGTGTGACACAGTAGCTACAACACAGAAACATACCAACAATCATTAAGATAGCAAAGGATTAGACAATTTTTCATTCTGTTATACAAAAATTTGTGATAAATGGGATACAACTAGATGATAACTAAAAACAACATGACCTGATTATCAAATACAAAAACAAAACCAAACTCACTGTCATCCAGTCAGATCCAACTAATAGCGACCCGTCCTTGAGTTTCTGAAGCAGTAACACCACAGAAGTATATTGCCCAATCTTCCTTCCAAGGAGTGGCTGCTGGGTTTGAACCACCAGCCTTCTGGTTAGCAGTCAAATGCCTTAGGCACTATGCCACCAGCACTCCCAATCATCAAATAGGAAATACCAAATATGGAGAGGGTCACTCTGCTGCCTAGTATTAATAAAGAGTGGAAAGGTAGAAAAGACATTTTATAATTCAGGGATTCTTATCTGATTATTGTGTGGCTATCCACCTTCAGTCAGTATAGTTAATTTAGAAAATGGCAGACCACACTATCCTCATCACAACAATTGTTGTGAAAATACAATAATAACCAAATTCTACACCCAATCCAGAAAATCACTCCATAAAAGTAGTTGATAATAAAAACAGTTTTATTATTAAATAAGCATTAAAAATGTGATGTATCACAAGCTACCTGCTTAAAGGTTTGCAGAGACAGGAAGAAATCTCACTCTTTATAAAGTTAAGTAAAGGCAACTCATTTTATACATATTCTCAAAGTAGTTGAATGCTAGTCCTCCAATAAGAGGACTTGAAAGTACCATTTGTCACATGTTGTATATCCTAAATTCACCAGATTTTTGGTTAACCATCAATGTTTGTTAAGGGCTTTTATCCAAAGGAAAAATAAACTTTTCATACTTTTATAACGAGACATAGTTTTATGTGTTGGATTTGTCAAATTTAGGTTCTTATTCCCTCCCACAGAAACTGAGAAACAGGTGGGATGTCTTCCTTGAAGATTACATCTTAAAAAGATCAAGGGCTTAAAAACATCAAGGATTCTCTGGTCCTTCAAAATAAATTACTTGTGTAAAGCAACTACAAACAAAAAGAGGGAAAATACTGTGTGGTTACAGAACTTTTAAATGGTGAGGAAATTAAGAGAGTTGCAGGATAGAATGGACTGTTCTAAACTTGGAGAGAAAATTATAAATCATAGGGTAAACTCAAAGAAAAATGGTAAACCTTCATATCACAATGAAAAAGAGGACAAGCACAAATATTCAGCAAATACTAAAGCAGTAGCAACAAAGGAAATGATAACATGTTTCATAAACAAAATGAGCTCAGCACAGAAAATAATATGGAACAAAGAAACCAGGAACACCATGAAAAAACACATAACAAAATGACAGCAACCAATTCATACTTATCGATAATTACACTGAATGTTTAATGGATTAAATGCACCACTCAAGAGATGGAAAGTTGCGGATTGGATAAGAAAACAAAACCCAACAATATGCTGCCTACAAGAGACACACCTTAGAGATAAAGACAAAAATAGACTAAAAATCAAAGGTTAGAAAAAGATATATCAAGCAAATGGCAACTGTAGGAGAGCAGGAGTGGCAACATTAATTTCTGATCAAATTGACTTTAAGACAAAAGACACCATAAAAGACAAGACAGGGCATTATATAATGACTAAAGGATCAACTGAACATGAAGATATAACTAGAATAACTATCTATGGACCCAATGAAAGAGCCCCAAAATACATAAATCAGGCTTTAAAAGAGTTGAAAAGCCAAATAGATGACTCCACAGTCATAGTGGGAGACTCTGATACACCACATTCATTGAAAGATAGAACAACTGGAAAGAAACTCAACAAAGATGTAGAACAGCTAAACATTATAATCCACCAACTTGGCCTTACAGACATCTATAGAGCACTTCACCCAACAGCAGTACAATATACATTCTTCTTCAGTGCACATGGAATATTTACCATGATAGACCATATGTTAGGTCATAAAGCAAGCCTTAACAAATTTAAAAACATTTAAATACTTCAAAGCATATTCTCAGATCATAATGCTATCAAATTAGAAATCAACAAAAGGAAAATCAACAGGAAAACAGTAAACATATGGAAACTGAACAACACTCTCCTTCAGAAAGACTGAGTAAGAGAATAAATCAAAACTGAAATTAAAAAATTCCTTGAATCGAGCGAGAATGAAAATACAACATACCAAAATCTTAGGGACATAGCAAAAGCAGTGATCAAAGGCCATTTAATAGCAATAAATTCACACATCAGAAAAGAATGAGCCAAAATCAACACTTGAAACCAACGTCTCCAACAATTAGAAAGAAACAGCAAGAAAAGCCTAGTCACCAGAAGTAAGGAAATAATAAAGATTCTAGCAGAATCAATGAAACAGAAAATAGAAGGGCAATAGAAAAACTCAACAAGACCAGAAGTTGGTTTATTGAAAAGATCAATAAAATTGACAAACCACTGACAAATTTAACAAAGGAAAAGAGGGAGAGAATACAAATAACATGAATAAGAAATTAAATCAGTGACATCAAAACAGAACCAACTGAAATAAAAAGGATAAGATCAAGATACTATGAAGAACTGTACTCCAACAAATTTGAAAATCTGGAAGAAATGGACAAATTTCTATAAACACAGCACCTACCTAAACTAACACAGACTGATGTGGAAAAGTTGAAAAGATCCATCACAAAAGAAGAAATTGAACAAGTCATCAAATAATTACCAGCTAAAAAAAATCCTGGCCCAGACAGTTTCACCGGAGAATTCTACAAAACATTCAGAGAAGAACTGATACCAATCCTACTCAAA
>NW_006921843.1:461796-467852 GCF_000298275.1 Orycteropus afer afer | reverse complement strand
CCTCGTATGCATGTGAGATCTGGACAATGAATAAGAAAGACCAAAGAAGAGCTGATGCTTTTGAGTTGTGGTGCTGGCAAAGAATGCTGAAGGTACCATGGACTGCCAAAAGAACTAACAGATCTGTCCTGGAAGAAGTGCAGCTGAGATGCTCCTTGGAAGTGAGGACAGTCAGACTTCTTCTCACCTACGTTGGTCATATTATCAGAGGGGACCATTCCCTGGAGAAGGATGTCATGCTTGGTAAGGTCGAGGGTCAACAAAAGAGGGGAAGGCCTTCAACGAGATGGATTGACACAGTGGCTGCGACAATGGGCTCAAGTATAGCAGGGATCATGGAGCTGGTGTGGGATCAGGCGGTGTTTCGATCTGCTCTGCATGGGGTCCTTATGAGTCGGAAGTGACTCAAGGGCACCTAACAACAACAGCAACAATATTTTTTTTTTTCTGAATTTTAGTCAATTACATAAGTCTATCATATTTACGTGATAATGTAGATGCCTCAGTAATTATTCCATCTCCTTCAACTAATGGTTTATCAAGAATCCATGGTCATTATCTAGTATTCTGAGGTACTCAGTGAAGCATTCAGATACAACCTTGAGGATTTAATGTACAAGGATCTAATTTTCTTGAAGACAAAATCATCTTGTGGGCCATTTTTCACCTCAGTCTAAATTAATGGCTATGCTATTTTAACAGCCAATTAAATACTTCCATGAAACACAAACATCCACTTTTGTTTAGCCATCTGTTTTGAGACTTGAGAGAATATCCACCCAAATTTTTGAAGTGATGTTAGACTTATATTTTGAAATCTCAATCTGTAAATACCAGATTTTTGTTTTACTTTTCACTGAGTGTATTTATTTTCTACTTTATTTATATATTTATGTATAGTTAAAGGATTCATACCCAATTGTTACCTTAGATTCTGTACTAGTAATAATATCTTGGATTTTCTTTATACCTAATCTGCAATATACAAGAGGGGGCCTCTGAAAACTTTCAGGGTTTTTTTTCCTGCATTAAACTATTCTAAGCAGTGTAATTCCAAATTTTAACAAATATGTTGTGATGTAGGCTTATAAAGTAGCAATCCCAAGTTGTGTAAGTGTGAAACACATGTGAGATTTACACATTCAAGCTAAGTTTTAAATAAACCTAAAAGTGACAAACAAATTCTCTTTTATAAGCAACTTCTAATAATATTATCATGATGATATTATTCTAATAATATTATCATCATGATAATATTATTAGAGCAATTATCATGTTGTAAGAAAATACTCTCTTGTGATGTGGTGATTCATAATTCTTAGTTTATGTATGTTAGATACTCTGAGTGTTCATCTCTGATTATCAACTTATGTCATAAGTTACCTGATGCAATGTGAACTGGACACCTTCCACAAACCATAAACCTCAAAAACCAGAGGGACTAAATCACATATCTTATTCTGAGGTATTCATTGAAAGGTACAGAGGAGTACACTTTCAGTGTTTAATGTAAAATGTTCTATTTGTTTTGAATACAGACTCAACCCATGAGCCATTTTCTCTTTGTCTTTTGCTCTTCCAATGAGAACTAGATGAATGCAAAATGAGTCTAGTGAGTCTGTGATCCAATCTTGAAGACAAACACCACTGCTACCAACCTCAGACTCCAGGTATGAGTATATTCTGGCAGGGATGTTTGTCAAGTATTCCTCCTAAGATTACTTGTTAAAGGTCAATGCCTGAAGTTTGATGATTTGGATTTTAATTGTTGGAATAACCTTACACAATGGTGATTATCCATGTCTCTACAAATGTTTTGGGGGCCTTATCTATATACTGTACCATGACTACTTTACAATAGCCAATGAGCTTATGCATGGCAAAGCTAAGCATTTCTTTGCTTATTTTAAAAGAGGGGAGGAAGATGGTGTCTTTCCTGTAGCACACACATTAGTTCCCTCTAGCATCTTAGTGCTTGAGAAACTAGGTGAATCAGTTATGAGTGGGGATTCTGGAGCTCTGAACAGCTCAGTAAGTCAGAGAACACCAAATTAGGGGAGTAGGAATAGAAAGGAGAAAAGGGCAGGGCAATTACCCATAAAGGAAAACAAAAACAAAACAAAACACCAGGTGAACCTGTCCTGCAGAGTTCCAACTGGCTGGCAAGACAGGGCATTGGAGGGCTCCCTGGAGCAGTGGAAAGAATGCACCAGAGGACCTGTGGCCACTCCATGGATCCAACTTCAGCAGCTGCTTTTATCAGTAAACTTGGGACCACTGGGAGGGAGCAGAGACCCCTCTGGCTACAGATGCAACTGAATCAGGAGAAGAGAGAGGAAGCAAGCCACAAATGGGCGGGCCCTGGGACAAAATCACGTTGTGGATCAGGGCAGCAATCCTAGGTCAGCTTTTTTTGCAGGGAGGGGCCTGGAGAGTGGGGTGTTTGTGGCTGTCTCAACCTGCCAGAAAGTGGTGGTCCCATAACAATTTGAGTCTTTGCCAAACTTGAGCTGTAGGCCTGTGAGTAACAGTATATCATTAGCAGCCCACTCAAAGCCCTGGAAATTACTCCTGGTGCCTTGGAGCTTTTCTTTCTTTTTTTTTTTTTCTTCCTTTCTTCCTCTTTCCTTGCCTCTTCCCTGCCTCATTCAATAGAAAAACCACATTCAGCAACAATAACACCTCAAATCCTAAACTCCCTTCACAATGAACAAAGTCCTGCATCCACATTCCACACAGTGGTTCCATCATCACAAAGAAAACTGCAGAGCAACCAGCACACCTGAATTAATAACCAAAAATATAAAATACACCAGTTCCACCTTTCCAAAAATATTAAATCATAAAACCAAGACAAAATAAATCAATACATAACTAACAGTTGAAGACAACTTCAAAATGTCTAGGAAACAACAGGTAACCTCAAATTAAACAAACAAAAACAGAATAAGACAATAGAAGTAAAATCCAAAACAAAAGTCTCATTAAAGATGGAGGAAGTGGAGGCAATAGAACTATTCAAGAAAGAATTTAGAATGTATGTATATAGAACCCTACAAGAGCTTAAGGACACAACAAAAAGAATCAAGGAGAAAATGGACAGTACCCTGGAAGAACTTAGGAAAGCCATTCAAGAACAAAATAAAAAGATTAATACACAATCAGAACTCATACAAAAACAGCAGTTAGAAATCCAGAAGATGAATACTAAAATTACAGAATTATACAACACAGTGAAAGTACAAAAGAATACTCTAGAAATGGCTGAAGAACACATTTCCCAACTAGAAAATAAACCCCTTGACATCAGCCTATGTGAAGAAAAAAAAGAACAAAGATTTAAGAGAAATGAAGAGAATCTAAGAGTTATATGGGATAATATGAAAAGAAACTACATACGCCTCGTTGGAATTCCAGAACAAGAAGAGGTGAAAAAAAAAAAAAAAAAAAACCAAGAAAACTGTGGAAGACCTACTAACAGAAAACTTCCCCCAAATTATGAAGGAAGAAAAGATATTTGTTCAAAAAGCTCAAAGAATCCCATACAGGATAGATCCCGAGAGAAAAACACCAAAGCATATCATAATCAAACTCTCCAAAACCAAATACAAAGAAAGAATCTTGCAAGATGCCTTGGACAAAGGAATATTACTTATAATAATCAAAAAGTTAGGCTGAGGTCTGATTAGTCAGCAGAAACCATGCAGGCAAGAAGGCAATGGGACGGCATGAATAAAACATTGAAAGAAAAGAACTTCCAACCAAGAATCCTATATCCAGCCAAATTGTTCATCTAGTAAAATCAAGATATTCTCAGGCAAACAGAAATTAAGGGATTTTTGGAAAAACAGACCAACCCTACAAGAAATGCTTAAGGAAGTTCTTCCAATAGAGAACCCACAACAGAGAACAACAAAATCAGGACACATAACATCAACCCTAAAACCAAATCAGAAATGTTGTTGTTGTTATGTACCATTGAGTCAGACCCAACTCATAGTGACCCCTCCTTGGGTTTCTGAGGCAGTATCACTACGGAAGTAGATTGCCCAACCTTCCTTCAGAAGAGTGGCTAGTGGGTTTGAACCACCAGCCTTCTGGTTAGCTGTCAGGAGCCTTAGGCACTATGCTATCAGAGCTCCTAAAATAGACACTCAAAATAAGACCATAAAACATTGTACACTAAAAATCAAGGAAGTCAATCTGCATATGACAACAGCAACTAACCAAAAAGAAGAAATAAAAGTTCTAGGTACAAACTTCCAAATGGAGAGGAAAACAGGAAAATGTCCTCAAAGAACATACTGTTCCAAAAATATAGAGACAAGAATTCACCCCAACTTAACTATAGAGAAAATTAACAATTCCCCTAAGCAAATCCAGAAAGAAGGAAAGCATGCAGGTTTAGTAAGCACAAAACCAACAAAAAGAAGAAAAGAGAGGAAACACTTGACAACAAAATGAACTCAGCCCAGAAAAGTATATGGACCAAGGAAACTCCAACACAACAACAATAAAATAAAATGAGAGCAATTAATTCATACCTATCACTAATTATACTCAATGTGAATGGACTAAAGGCATTAATCAAGAGAAAGAGAGTGGCAGACTGGATAAGAAAAGGAGAACCATCAACATGCTGCCTACAAGAGACCCACCTTAGACACAAAGACAAAAACAAATTAAGAGTTAAAGTGTGGGAAAAAAAATATGCCAAGCCTATAGTAACCAAAAAAACAGTAGGAGTGGCAATATTAATTTCTGATAAAATAGACTTTAAGGTGAAAAACAACATAAGAGACAAAGAAGGACACTATATGATGCGGAAAGGGTCAATTGACCAAGAAGACATTTTGGTAATAAATATCTATGAACCCCAATGAAAGTGCTCCAAAACACCTGAAGCAAATATTAATTGAATTAAAACCAAAAATAGACAACTCTACAATAGTAGTAGGAGACTTTAACACATCACTTTCAAGGAGGGACAGCTCAACTAGAAAACAAAAACAAACAAAACAAAACAAAACAAAAAAGAACTCAACAACACAATCAACCACTCGACCTCATAGACATATACAGAGCATTCCACCCAACAAAATTCACAATTCACATTCTTTTCCAGTGCACATGGATCATTCTCCAGAATAGATCATATGTTAGGATAAACCAAGCCTCAATTAATTTAAAGACATTGAAATTCTACAAAGCATCTTCTCAGACCATAATGCTATAAAATTAGAAATTAATAATAGGAAGATCAAGGAAAAAACATCAAACGTGGAAGTTGAACAATACACTGCTCAAAAACTACTGGGCAAAAGAAGAAATAAAAAGTGAAATAAAAAAAAAAAATCCTAGAAACAAATGAGAACAAACGAGAATGAAGATACATCATACGAAAACCTATCAGACACAGCCAAAGCAGTACTCAGAAGTCAGTTTATAGCAATAAATACGTACATCAAAAAAGAGGAAAGAAATAAAATCAACACTCTAACTCAACAATTCCAACAATTAGAAAAAGAACAACAAAAGAATCCTATAGTATCTTGTTGTTGCTGTTGTTATGTACCGTCAAGTCAGACCTGACTCATAGTGACCCTTCATTGGGTTTCCGGGGCAGTATCACTACGGAAGTAGATTGCCCCATCTTCCTTCTGAGGTAAGGAAATAATAAAGATCAGAGCAGAAATAAATGAAACAAAACAAAACAAAAATAGAGAAAATCAACAAAACAAAAAGCTGGTTCTTCAAAAAGATAAACAAATTAACAAACCATTGGCAAATCTAACAAAAGAAAAGAAAGAGAAGATGCAAGTTACAAGAATAGTAAATGAAAAGGGTGTAATCACAACAGAACCAAGTGAAATTTAAAAGATACTGACAGAATATTATGAAAAACTTTACTCCAACAGATTTGAGAACCTAGAAGAGATGGACAAGTTTCTGAAATCACAAGACTTACCTAAACAATCCACTCAGAGATAGAATACTTGAACATACCCATAACAAAGGAAGAAATTGAACAGGTCATTAAAAAAAAAAAAAAAAAA
>NW_006921843.1:460783-461696 GCF_000298275.1 Orycteropus afer afer | reverse complement strand
GATCAACATCCAAAAATCAGTTGGATTCCTCTACACCAGCAAAGAGATTGCTGAAAAAGAAATAAGGAAAGCAAAGCCATTTAAACTAGCTACCAAAAAATAAAATAAAATAAAATAAAATACTTGGGAGTAAATCTAACCAGGGACACAAAAGACCTATACAAAGAAAACTATAAATAACTACTTCAAGAAACCATAAGAGATCTACATAAATGGAAGAACATCCCATGCTCATGGATGGAAAGATTGTGAAAATGTCAATTCTACCCAAAGCAATCTACACATTCAATGCAATCCCAATCCAGATCTCATCAACATTCTTTAGGGATATGGAAAAAACAATCACTAACTTTATGTGGAAAGGAAAGAGACCTCGGATAAGCAAAGCACTATTGAAGAAGAACAGAGTAGGAGGTCTCACACTGCCAGATCTCAAAACCTACTATACAGCCATAGTAGTCAAAACTGCCTTGTACTGGTTTAATGACAGATACATAGAAAAATGGAATAGAATTGAGAACCCAGAAACAGATTCATCGACCTATGGTCAGCTGATTTTTGACAAAGTGCCAAAATCCATTAAATGGAGAAGAGAATGTTTGTTTAATAAATGGTGCTGGCAACACTGGAGATCCATTTGCAGAAAAAGGAAACAAGATTTGTACCTCACACCATACAAAAAAACGAATTTCAGATGGATCAAAGACTTAAATATGAAACCTAAAATTACAGAGTTCCTTAAGGAAAAACGAGGGGCAAATTTAGAGGCTGTATAGGAGCTCTGGTAGCATAGTGCCTAAGGCACTTGACTGCTAACGAGAAGGCTGGAGGTTCAAACCCACCAGCCACTCCTTGGAAGGAAGGTTGGGCAATCCTACTTTTGTAGTGATACTGCCTCGGAAACCCAAGGAGG
>NW_006921843.1:450446-459560 GCF_000298275.1 Orycteropus afer afer | reverse complement strand
CTGGCCCTAATGGCTTCTGTTCTGGTTACCTAGTAGAGCTGACAAGAAATATACCATGAATGGGATGGCCTTAACAAACAGGAGTTTATTCTCACAATTTGGAGGCTTTAAATCCAAGTTCAAAGTGCCAGGCTCTAGGGTCTGGGTAAAAGCCCCTCAACTTTGGGGTCCAGCTCTGCCTCCTGCTCCCAACCCACTGGAGCTACAGGTTTTCTTCACTCAGACAGCTGCTGGCTGCTGATGCTGAGAAGCCCCAAGGTTGACAAGTAAAAAGGCACAGTCCTGATGTTACCAAACCACATGGCAGGCCATTAACTTGAGTCCATTATAAGTCCCAAGTTCAGCAGAGCACAGCAGGCTGCTCAGCAACAACACAGCTACATGCAGGGTCCAAGCATGCCATAGGCTAGAGACCATTCCCAAGGCTTCTCCTTATATATAGTAAGCAGACCACATCCCAAAGGCAGCTACTCAGCTGCTTGTGGTAGATCCCACCAGGGAGTTGATTGACAGTCTCATCATGAGGGATAACTACCATCAGCTGCCCAGCCACTCAACCAGGCCTAGCCAAGTTGACACACAAACATAACTACCACAGCTTCACTGAAGAATTTTACCAAATATTCAGGGAAGAGTTGACACTTGTAAGTAAAGCACCACTGAAGAAGAAGAACAAAGTGGGAGGTCTCACACTCCCAGGATCTTGCAACCTACTATACAGCCACAGTAGTCAAAACAGCATGGTACTGGTACAATGATAGACAGACAGACCAATGGAACAGAATAGAAAACTCAAAAATAGACTGATCCATCTATGGAGAGCAGATCTTTGACAAAGGTCCAAACACATTAAATGGGGAAGAGAAAGCCTCTTTAACAAATGGTGCCGGCAAAACTGGATATCCACTTGCAGAAAAATGAAACAAGACCCATACCTCACCTCTTACACACAGACAAACACAATTGGATCAAAGACATAAATGTGAAACTCAAAACTATAAAATTTATCAAAAATAAAATAGGGACAAATCTAGGATCCCTAATTTATGGCATAAATAGACTATCATATGCAGATAGCCAGAATGCACAGGAGGCTGATGGTAAGCTAGATGATTGGGACCTTTTAAAAATTAAATTCTTATGCACATAGAAAGACTTCATCAAAAGGACAACAAGAGAACCTACAGATTGGGAGAAAATATTTGCCTATGACATATCTGACAAAGGACTTATTTCCAAAATCTGTAGAAAACTTTAACAACTCAACACCAAGAAGACAAACAATCCAATTCAAAAATGGGCAAGAGACTTGAACAGACACTTCACTAAAGATGATATGCTGGTGGCAACAAATACAAGAGGAATTGCTCATGATCATTAGTCATTTGAGAGATGCAAATCAAAACAACGATGACAGATTCCCCATCAGTAACAGCAAAGTGCAACAGGATAGAAAATAACAAATGCTGGCAAGGTTGTGGAGAAATTGGAACTTTCATACACTGCTGGTGTTACTGTAAAATGGTACAACCATTGTGGCATGGTATGGCGTTTCCTTAAAAAACTGAAAATAGAAATACCATTTGACCCAGCAATTTTCTTACTAGGAATATATCCAAAAGAGGTGAGGGATAGGACACGAACAGACATATGCACACCTATGTTCATAGCAGCACAATTCACTATAGCAAAGAGATGGTAACAACTTCTGGTAGTTCAGTTTGTGTGTCAACTTGGCTTGGCCTGGCTGAGTGGTGGGGCAGCTGGATGTAGTATTCCCCATGATGAGACTGGTAATCAACTCCATGGTGGAATCTACTGTGAGCATTTGAGTATCTGCCTTAGGGATGTAGTCTGCTCCCTATATATAAGGAGAAGCCTTGGGGAATGGTCTCTAGTTCATGCCATGCCTGAACCCTGCAAGTTAGCTGTGTCATTGTTCAGCAGCCTGCCATGCTTTGCCAATATTGGGACTTTCAATGAACTTAAAATAATGGCCTGCTGTGTGGTTTTGTAACATTGGGACTGTGCCTTGTTACTTTCAACCTTGGGCTTGGAAGCTTCAGAAGCCAGCGTCTGTCTGATTGAAGAAAAGCCTGTTGCTCCAGTGGACCAGGAGCAGAGGGCAGAGCTGAAGACCAAGGTTAAGGGCCTTTCACCCAGCTCCTAGAGCCTGGTACTTTGAACTTGGACTTAAAGCCTCCAAACTGGAAGAGAATAAACTCCTGTTTGTTCAAGCACCCATTTATATATATTCTTTATATATATATATATTTATATAAATTCTTGTATGTTCTTGTCAGAGTGCCACTAAGTAGTTCCAAGATCTCTTTCTTGGATAGTAGATGATGTGGTGGAAAGGCAGACATTTACAACACATTATAAAAGAGCTCTGGTAGCATAATGCCTAAGGCATTTAACTGCTAACCAAAAGGTTGGTGGTTGAAATTCACCAAACACTCTGCAGAAGGAAGACGGGGCAATCTACTTCTGTAAAAATTTACCTCCTTAGAAACCCAATGGGTGTTGTTATAAATCAGTATCAACTCAATGGCCTGGTTTTTGTTTTGATTATCTTTTTGTTTTTGAAATTCTAACTATGGAAGGCTATTGTTTATGACTATTAAGGGTATAGTCCTCCAATTTGACTCATGGCACCTGTAGGCAATAGAAACTGCTTCTCTCCAGTTCATCCAGGAGCAAGTGGATGGGCTATTCCATGAGGATCCTCTGTCCCCTCTGTTTTTCTGGCTTCCCATAGACAGATATAAAGAATCATAAACACCATTCAATCCACGAAGTCTAAATACTTTCCTCATAATCATAGACTAAAGGTTAATGAGGTTTATGACTTGTAGTTCACATCTCAAAGCTCACAGTTCATTGGCAGCTGTTCCTGCCATAGAGACTGGGAAAAGGAAGAATGTATGCAATAAACTTTCCTACTTTGTCCTCTCATTGTTTAACTTTTGGTTAGATGATGTATCAATTTTATTGGTTTCCAGAGTTCTAAATATGTTAGTTCTATCATATGATTTATATTATTTTGTTAATTTTTCTGTAATTGTGGAAGGATGGGAATACTCAGCTACTTACACTGCCATCTTGTTTTTTCTCCTGAAGTTGTCAATTTTGTGTTACTAGAGGGATTAACAACCAACATCCATGGACGCAACACCCAAAAAATCAAATGACATATTGCATTTAGCAAATCTGCAGCTAAAGATCTCTTTAAAGTTTTGAAAAACACAGATGTCTCTTTGATGACTAAGGTCCAAATGACCCAAGTAATGATGTTTTTAATGGCCTCGTATGCATGTAAAAGTTGAGTATAAAGGAAAACAGAAAAGAAATTGAAGTGCTTGAACTGTGCAGTTGGGAAGAGTATTGAATATGGATTGCCAAAATAACAAACAAATCAGTCGTAGAATAATTACAATCAGAATGCTTCTTAGAGGAAGACATAGATACATGGGAGATACACACAGCAAAGATGAACCCTTCTGCATGTACAGTACTATGTTGTCAGTGATGGCAAGCATTGATCTATGGGTGGATAGATGGGTGGACAGGCCAAACGATCAGGTATGTCTAGCAGGGGGTAGTATGCCCTTGACCATGCATAGGATTGGCAGATGGTGTTTGTACAAGTGTATTTGTATGTGCTGTAAGAATGTCAGGTATATAGTAGAGCTGACAAGAGGCACACAGCCAGCTACCCAGAAGGAGCGAGTAGTTGAACCTGTGGGCTTGGGACCAGGTTCGCAGGGGACATCAAGCTCAACTGGCATAACATACTACAGAAAAACATTGTTCTATATCCTACTTTGGTGAGTAGTGACTGTGATCTTAAAAGCTTGCAAGTGGCCATACAGATGCAACAATGGGTCTCTCCTCATCCAGAGCAAAGAAGAATGAAGAAAACCAAAGAAACATGGAAATAATTAGTCCAAGAGATTGGTAGACCTCAGCCTATATGACCCTGATTTCAGAAGAACTAGATGGTGCCTGGCTACCACTGTCAACCACTCAGAGGGGGATTGGTGCAGGAGGTCCTGGACAGAGGGGGAGAAAAATATGAAACAAAACTCAAAATCATTTTTGAAAGACCAGGTTTGCTGGTCTGATAGAGCCTGCTGAGACCTCTGAAACTATGGCCCTTAGCTACCTACCCTTTAGGTCTGGAATTGAACTCACTCCTGTAGTTTCCAGCTAGATAACAGACAGGCATATGGGCTGAATCTTTATGTAAGGTAAATATACCTCTTGGAGTAATCAATCATGGTAGAACAGAAGGGCAGTGTTTGCACAGGGAGACAGCTCGGGGGATGGGAGTGTGTAGGAGGAAATGACACAAGGAAGAGATAACTACAGGGAGAAAGTGGAAAGAAAGCTGTTACTGTGGGGAATTGCAGTCAATGTCATGAGACAAAATGTGTTTGAACTGCTGTGTGGAAAATAAATTTGGTTTGTAAACTTTCACCCAGATCACAATAAAAATTTTTAAACAAGGAACAAGTATGGTAAAACTTCAGTTCATCTTTAGGAAATGCCAATAACTAGGAGAGGACATAATGTTTAGTACAAAAGAGGTCACTAAAAATGAGGAAACATTGAATGAGATGAATTGACACAATAGCCACAACTCAAACATCCCAACAATCATGAAAATGAAGCAGGGCCAACCAAAGTTTTGTTTTGTTATATGCAAGCTGATAAGGAATCAGAGCCAACTTCATAGCCATTAACAAGAAGAACAACATGATGATTCTGGCCAAGGGTAGGCCAAAGCTCAGGGACTTGGGAGAAAGAGAGAAACTTCACCAAAGTTTAAGTTAACAAGCCCATATTTTTCTGATATATTGGCGGGGAAAAAAAATCAGTTACTGATGAGGTAAAGAATGGAGATTGGGGATGTCTGTGTTTGGTCTTGTCATAGATAAACTAGGGGACATCCACTTGTCTTCTGTAAGTCATACCTGAAGCATGGTTATTTACCATAAATTATTTTCCTGAACACAAAGGGTAGGAAGTTTTATTTAACCATCAATGTTCTCCAGCTTCAAATGGTACAAGTAAAATTCATTATGATTATGTTTCAACTATCAATGTTTTCTTTTTGCCACAACAATACAGGGAGACCCACAAAAGAATAATGTTGTAGGTCTGAAGGCAAATTATAGTACCTGACACACTCCCCTTGTCTGGATTAGGGGCTGAATCACCACCCTCTGTAAGGCAGAAGGCAATGCCTCATCCTAGGTGCTGCTTACACTATAATTTGGGCAGAACTGAGAAGAAAAGCTAACAGACAACTGGTTAATTCTCTATGATACTGACCTAAATCCATCATCTACTGAACTTATGACTTATGCCATTTATTTTTCCTACAAACATTTTCCTTTCTCTTACATAGTAATAATAAAATTTAACTACTTCATAGATATTTTGTGTGACTTAAATTCTTTAATAAATCTAAAATATAAATAATTCTACAGCAAAATGTAGGCATAATAAACAAGTGTAATGAGGTAAGAAGTAATTTATATATTGGTGAACTGAAAAGAAATTGCATGTCATGTTTATGAATTTGTCAGTAGTATGAGCAATTAGTAGGCAGGGCTCATCAAATTTACCTCTATATATATAGCAGGATGCCACCAAAAATTTTTTACTCTACAAAAATATATTTGTTTACTTCACTGTTAATTTGAATAAGGAAAGGAAAATAAATTCATCATTTCATTCACACATTTTTTTTTAGTTGTAGTGTTTGATAATACTTTTTTAAATAAACATTAAATTTTAAGAGTAGTTTTAGGCTTACAGAATAATTATGCAGAAATTACAGAGGGTTCCCATATACCTCCTCTCTGCTCTGCACACCTTTTCTCCTATTTTTAACATCATATATTCATACAGTACATTTATGTCAACTGATGAGTCAATATTAATACACTTTGGCTGGCCCTGTTTCATTTTCATGATTGTTGGGATGTTTGAGTTGTTCTTCCCTTTACTTTTCTAACTCCATGTCTTTGCACATTTCATTATAATTGGCTTTGTCTTCTTGATTTGCTCTTTGAAATCTGTTCAGCTCTTGTAATTTCTTCCATTTGCTTTAGCTATTGTCCATTCAAGGGCAAGTTTCAGAGTCTCTTCTGACATCCATTTGGTCTTTCCTTCCTTTCTTGTCTTTTTATGACCTCTTACTTTCTTCATGGATGATGTTCTTGATGTCATCCCACAATTCTTCTGGTTTTCAGTCATTGGTGTTCAATACATCAAATATATTATTTAAAAGGTTTCTAAATTCAGGAGGGATATTATCAACGTCATAAAATGGTTCTTGTGGACTTGTTTTAATTGTCTTCAACTGCAAGTTGAACTTGCATATGAGCAGTTGATGGTCTGTTCCGCAATCAGGTCCTGGCCTTGTTTTGGACAGGATATTGAGCTCAAAGATATTGAGCCTCTCAATCCCCTCTTGCCACAGATGTAGTCAATCTGATTCCTTTGTGTTCCATCTGGCGAAGTCCGTGTGTATAGCCATCGTTTATGTTGTTGAAAAAAGATATTTGCAATGAATAGGCCATAGATCTTTTTTTTTTTTTTTTGGATTTGGGTGAAGATTTACAGAGTAAATTCACTTTTCATACAGCAGTTCACATATACTTTGTCTCATGACATTGACCAAAATTTACAATGCAGCAGCTCCCCTCCCACTTCCTCCCCATAGTTACCTCCTCCCAGTGTCCATCCCTTCATACTCTTCTGCACCCTGAGCTATCTCCCTGTGCATAAGCAGCCCTTCCTTCTCCCATGATTGTTCTCTCCAGGGCGTGTGTCTACTTGAGGTAAATGTTTAACTCACATGCCTGTACTTTGTTTGTAGGCCATAGATCTTGCAAAATTCTATCATGTGCTCTCCAGTGTTATTTCTATCACCAAGGCCATATTTTCAACTACAGGTGATTCTTGTTTGTTTTGCATTCCAATCACCAGCGATAAGCAACACATCTTGATTGCATGTTTGGTCAATTTCAGACTGCAGAAGTTGGTAAAAATCTTCAATTTCCTTATCTTTGGCTTTGATGTTTGGTGCATAGACTTGAATAATAGTGGTTAGCAGGTCTTCTTTGTAGGCGTATAGATATTATCCTATCACTAACTGCATTGTACTTCAGGATAGATCTTGAAACAGTCTTTGTGACTATGAATGTCATGCCATTCCTCTTCAATATGTCATTCCCAGCATAGTAAATCATATGGTTGTCTGATTAAAAATGGCCAAAACTAGTCCATTTCAGCTCACTAATGCCTATGATATCGATCTTTATGTGTTCCATTTCTTTTTTTACAATTTTCGGTTTACATAGATTCATACTTTGTAAATTCCATGTTCTGATTATTAATAGATGTTTGCAGCTGTTTCTACTCATTTTGAGTTGTGCCACATCATCCAATGGAGGTGCCAAAAGCTTTACTCCATCCTTGTCATTAAGGTCTTCTCTATTTTGATGATGCAGCTCTTTCTCATTCATTTTGAATGCCTTACGACATGATGGGCTCATCTTCCAAACTATATTGGACAATGTTTCAGGGCAATTCATAAAGTTTTCCAGTAATAGATCAGATAGTGTTTTACTGCATTCATAAGGTTTTAACTGGCCACTTCTTTAAGAAGGGGATGACTTCTTCCTTCTTCTGAGTCTGTCTTAGTCTGGAAGATCCCCAGAAATCTATCCACCATAGGTAACCCTGCTGGCATTTTGCAACACTGGGGACAGAGCTTCCAGCTTCACAACAACATGCAAGCCACCATAGGATGACAAACTGACAGACAACTTCATCTCCCTTAGTTGTTCCTAACCATTCTGCTCATTTCTGAGCCATGTGCCCACCTATCCAGGACCCAGACTTAAAATAAAGCCATCCCAGACTAAAGTCCATACTTTGTATTAAAGTTCAGTCTTTGTGTGTATAGTCCTTTTTTTTTTCATTTAAGCATAACATCATGTGTCCACCATTACAGTATCATGTAAAGCAGTACCTTATGTTTGATCTACTCATCCCTACTTCCCTCCTTCTAACTCCATTGACCTTTATTTTTTTTTTTTGCCCTTTACAGAAATAGTTTATTGACTTCTTAACTAAAATATTATTAATAATGCTAGTTACTACTTGAACTTTATAACTCAAATATAAAATCTAGTTTTCTAAGAAAATGTCTCATAAAGAACATTTTTTGCCTTTTATTTTTATGTTATTAAACACATGCCTCCAAATTAAATTAATGGATTGAAGTATATATAGAAATATATGATTGCATAAGGAGCTCTGATAGCATAGTACCCAAGGCACTTGACTCCTAACCAGAAGGCTGGCAATTCAACCCATCAGCCAGTCCTCGGAAGGAAGGTTGGGCAATCTACTTCCATAGAGATACTGCCTCAGAAACCCAAGGAGGGGTTGTTGATGGCACATAACAACAACAACAACATGACTGCATATTGTACCAAACTCTATTTCACTTGGCTTACCTCAGTTACTCATATCCTATGATATAGATGTTATTATTATCTAATTTTATAGATGGAAAACAAAAGTTTGTTCAATTTCATACAGGAAGTAATGAAATCAGTGAATGAAACTCCTGGATCCTATTCTCTGTGCCACCCTATTACTCACATGTGCTTGTCTTCATTACTAATGAGGATTAGCAATTTTCCATATATAGTAATTCTGTTTTCTTTCTATGAAATAGCAGTTTACTGAGCATCATATCATATACATGCATACTACACAACATGCACACATTCACACACTTCATATAAGGATTAATCGCAGCTTTCTGAAGAATATTTTTTTCTTAGAAATGGACCTCCTTCCTATATAAACCAAAATTGGAAATATATAAATTTTACTCCTTTCAAAATATTTAATGTGATTTGTTTGCAGTTGCACTTAAATATTTCCTCTGGAGGCTTGTTAAGAACTTCTGTTTCAAAACTAAAATGAGAATTGGATTAACTTTTGGCAAAGGTATTAAAGTATGAGTATTCCACTTTGGGTTAATTTGTGAACTGCTCCAAACCTTTGAAATTAATGAAT
>NW_006921843.1:438128-443596 GCF_000298275.1 Orycteropus afer afer | reverse complement strand
CAGGGGTCCAAGATTATCTTCTGTGTCTGTGTTAATTGGTTTCCCTTTTCTTTGTTGAAGAGGGTCTGTGCAATCCTTCTGCCTAGTCCGCCGTCTTGCCCCGCCTCCATCCATTGACCTTTTCATTAACTGTATTTTTGACTTTTCAGAATGGCATAGAGTTGGAGTCATACACAGTGAAACTTGTGAGAGCCAGAACTTGACAATATCACCTTGTTTTTTCTGGGTCTTATAAGCTTTCTGCCTCTGACAGGTTATAGTCTTACCACATTTCTGTTGCTCTCTAGAGTGGAAATATTTGAGTTCTCCTTCTCTGACAGGTTTCTGCCTTACATAAGTTCTGGCTTTCACAGGTATTACTGTAGTATGTATCTTTTCAAACTAACTTCTTTTACTTAGCATTATGCATTTAAGATTCTCCATGTCTTTTCAAAATTTGATAGCTCGTTTCTTTTTATCACTATTGTAAAGATGTAACACAGCTTGTTTATTTATTCATCTACTGGTTAATTTTTTGGAAATTATGAATAAAGTTGCTATAAATATGTGCAGGTTCTTATGTGGACAAATGTTTTCAACTCACTTGCATAAACACTATGAGTATAAAAGCTGATAGTTGAAAATTAAATGAATGCTGCAAATAACAAGTTCATTCCTTTTAGAATCTGGAGGCAGGTCTTTGCAAATTAATTAGTCCATTTCATTTCAGGTACAAACGTGGAGGGTCATACTTAATTAAACATTATACTCAAATTTGGTGTGATATACAGTGTGATTGAGGAAAATCATCCTTAAGAACTTAAGAGCGTAAGTTATTCCTCTTCATTATGTCCCAAATGAATCTTAAGCTTTTTTCATTTTGTTTAATTTTTTTTTTTTTCTGATTGTTACTCCCACAGATTGGTGTTGAGAGATTTGTCTTCAATCTTGCTAATTCTGTGTTCCATTGATTAAATTCTACCCACTTGTCTTTCCAATGCATTATCCATTCTTGAAATTTTAGTATTGATTTTTTGGATTTATTTCTGCTGTTCGTGTTTTGTTTCTAATTTTCTATTTATTTGGTCAATTTGTTCTTGTATTGTTATTTTTTTTTTAATTTGTCTACACTTTTGCCTGTAGTTTCTTAGAACTTGCTCTCAATCTGTTTAACATACCTAAATATTATTATTCTGAATTCCTTATCAGGTAATTCCACTAGCATTTCTTCTTCCAGAAGATTTTCTAGCCCTGTGCTTTACTCATATGTTTGCGGTATTATGTCTTTATTATTTATGTGATTTGAAGTTGACTGTTGACCCCCAAAAACGTAGTTATTGTATTACTTTGTTGATTATATGTGGGGTTACTAAACCCTATTTTTTTGTTGTTGTTTGTAAACTCCAAACCATAAAGATCATTAAAGAAAAAATCAATGCAAACTTCAGCACTCTAATACACTGGTAGTTGGAAAATATGGCCTTGGTGATAGAAATGACACCAGAGTTCACATGATAGAATTTCACTAGACCAAATAATTATTCATTGCAAATACATTTTTTCAACAACATTAATGGCAGCTATATATGAGGACCTCACCAGATGGCATACACAGAAATTAGATTGACTGCATCTGTGGAAAGAGATGGAGAAGCTCAGTATCTTCAGCTAAAAGAAAGCCAGGAGCTGACAGTGGAACAGACTCTTATGCAACTTCAAGCTGAAACTGGGGAAAAAAAATGTTTTTACATCCACAAGAGCCAAAATATAACCTTGATTATATCTCCCCTGAAGAATGGATTTCAACATCAATAACTGAAGACCAAACGATTTGTAGGATGATATCAAGAAAATCGTACATGAAGAAAGCAAAAGGTCATTAAAAGGACAGGAAAGAAAGAAAAGACCAAACTAGACATCAGAAGAGACTCTGAAACTTGCTATTGAATGGAGTGTAGCTAATGCAAATGGAAGAAATGAGAAGACAAAAGAGCTAAACAGAAGATTTCAAAGTGCAGCTCAAGAAGACAAAGTCAATTGTTATAATGAAATGTGCAAAGACCTGGAGGTAAAAAACCAAAAGGGAAGAACATGCTCAGTACTTTTCAAACTGAAAGAACTGAAGAAAAATTTAAACCCTGAGTTGCAATACTGAAGAGTTCTATTGGAAGAATATCAAACAATGCCAGAAGAAGATGGGAGGGATACACAAAATCACTGCATAAAAATGAATTGGTCAATGTTCAACTATTTCAAGAGGTGGCATATGATCGAGAACCAATGATATTGAAAGAAGAAGTTGAAGCTGTACAGAAGGAATTGGTGAAAAACAAGGCCACCAAAATTGATAGAATACCCATTGAGATGTTTCAAAAAAACAGATGCCACGTTGGAGGCACTTGCTCATCTATTCTAAGTAATTGTAAATCTGTTGGTCAGCTACCAGACCAACTGACTGAAAGACATCCGTATTTGTACCTGTTCCAAAAAAAGATGATCCAACAGAATGTGGAAATTATCGAACAATAGCATTAATATCACACAAGTAAAATTTTGCTGAAGATAATGCAAAAACCAGTTGTAGCAGTATACTGACAGGGACCTTGCAGAAATGCAACCTGGATTCAGAAGGAATGTGGAATGAGGGACATCATTTCTGATATCAGATGAATCTTGGCTGGAAGCAAAGAACATAAAAAAGATGTTTACTTGTGCTTTATTGACTATGAAAAAGCCTTTGACTGTACAGATCACAACAAATTATGGATAACATTGTCAAGAATGGGAATTCCATAGCACTTAATTGTGCTCATGAGGAACCTGTACATAGGCCAGGAGGCAGTCCTTCAAACAGAATAAGAGGATACTGCATGGTTTAAAATCAGGAAGGGCATGAGTCAGGGTTGTATCCTTTTGCCATACTTATTCAATCTGTATGCTGAGCAAATAACCCAAGAAACTGAACTATATGAAGAAGAACACAGCATTAGGATTGGAAGAAGACTCATTATCAGTCTGCAGATGACAATATCGTCCTTGCTGAAAGTGAAGGTGACTTAAAACACTTACTGATAAAGATCCAAGACTAGTCTTCAAGCATGGATTACACCTCAACATAAAGAAAATATAAATCCTCATAACTGGACCAATAAGGAGCATTATGATAAATGGAGAAAAGTTTGAAGTTGTTAAACATTTCATTTCACTTGGATCCATAGTTAACATCCATGGAAGCAGTAGTCAATAAATCAGGTATCTTACTGCACTGGGAAAATCTGCTGTAAAATACTTCTTTAAAGGGTTGAAAAGCAAAGATGTCACTTTGAAGACTAAAATGTGCTTAATCCAAACCATGCTATTTTCAGTCACCTCATATGCATGTGAAAGCTAGACAAGGAATAAGGAAGACCTAAAAAATGTTAATGATTTTGAATTGTGATATTGGTGAAAAATAATGAAAATAGCATGGACTGCCAGGAGAACTAACAAATCTGTCCTGGCAAAAGTGCAGTTGGAATGCTCCTTGGAAGTGAAAATAGCCAGACTTCATCTCACCTACTTTGGTCATGCTGTCAGAAGGAACCATTTTCTGGAGAAGGATATCATGCTTGGTAAAGTAGAGGGTCAGCAAAAAAGGGAAAGGCTCTCAACAAGATAGATTGATGCAGTGGCTCTAACAGTTGTTTCATGTATAGCAAGGATTGTGAGGATGGCATTGAATTGGGCAATATTTCATTATGTTACACACAGGGTTTCTATGAGTCAAAGCTGACTTGATGACACCTAGCAGCAACACATGGCTTAAATACACTAACAAACATAACTAAAAATGCAATAACAGCAGAAGATAAACTGGACAACTCGGACCTTGTAAAAATTAAAGATTTATGTTCATCAGAAGACTTCATCAAAAGTATAAAAGGAGAACCTACAGACTGGGGGAAAAATGGCAGCAATAAATAGGACAAAGGACTAATCTCTAAAATTTATAGAAAACATAACACCTCAATAACAAAAAGAGAAGAAATCCAATTAAAATATGGTCAGAAGACATGAGCAGCACTTCACCAAAGAAGACACTCAGCTGGCTAACAAACACATAAAGAAATGCTCACGATCATTAGCCATTAGAGAGATATAAATCAAAACAACACTGAGACATCTCACCTCAGCATTCATAGAAAATTTCATAAAACAACAAATGCTGATGAGGGTGTTTAGAGAGTGGAACCCTCATACACTACTGCTGGGAATACAAAATGGTAGAACCACTGTGGAAAGCAGTATGGTGCTTCCTTAAACTGAAAATAGAAATACCATAGGATCCATCGTGATAAATGGAGAAAATTTACCACTACTAGGTAAATATACTAGAGAAATAAGAGCCATGACACAACCAGATGTATGCAAATCTGTGTCCATTGAAGCATTATGTATAGTTGAAAAAATATTGGAACAATTTGAGCACCCATCAACAGAGGAATAGTTAACCTATGATTCATATACACAATGGAATACTACGCAATGTGAAAAAATAATGATTAATCTGTGAAATAGCTCATAACATGGATGAACCTAGAGGACATTATGTTGAGGGAAATGAGTCAGTAACAGAATGACAATTATTATATGAGACCACTACTGTAAAAAGTTTAGAAAATATTTAAATACAGAAAGAATTATTTGAAGAGTACCAGAGGTGGGAGGGCACTATGCCACCAGAGCTTTTCAAAGGCAACAAAGGTGAATAGTATTACATACACAATCCTGCAATAATAGTTGTAGTTGTTTTTGTTATGTTCCATCCAGTTGGACCCGAATCATTGTGACCTCTCCTTGGGTTTCCAAGCAGTATCACTATGGAAGTAGATTGCCAAACCTTCTTTCTGAGGAGTGGCTTATGGGTTTGAAACGTCAGCCTTCTAGTTAGCAGTCAAGTGCCTTAGGCACTATGCTTCCACAGCAATAATAATAGTAACAATAATTTAGGAGTGGATACATAGATAATGTAAACAGAAGTGGGAAGGTGAATGAGAGTACACTCATGAACATACTTATGTTTAACATAAGCTCTCTTTACCTATGTATTTATGTTGTTTGTTGTTAGGTGCCGTCGAGTCATTTCCGACTCATAGCGACCCCATGCACAGCAGAATGAAACACTGCCCCATCCATGATCCCTGCTATACTTGAGCCCATCATCACAGCCACCATGTCAGTCCATCTCGTTGAAGGCCTCCCCCTCTTTTGTCAACCCTCCACCCTACCAAGATGACATCCTTCTCCAGGGAATGGTTCCTTCTGACAACATGACCAAAATAGGCGAGACGAAGTCTGGCCATTCTCGCTCCCAAGGAGCATTTCAAGTGTACTTCCTCCAGGACAGATCTGTTAGTTCTTTTAGCAGTCCATGGTGCTTTCAGCATTCTTCGCCAGCACCACAACTCAAAAGCATCAACTCTCTTTGGTCTTCCTTATTCATTGTCCAG
>NW_006921843.1:429718-435572 GCF_000298275.1 Orycteropus afer afer | reverse complement strand
TCCATAGGATTAAGGCTGGGTTTACTCAGATGATGAAGCTCTTCCCCAGTCCTATTTCGAGAGCCTTCTAACCTAACCGGACTATTCATAAAATTGTGCGGTAATGTATCAGACAGTGTTTCTTTGCTATTCATAAGGTTTTCCCTGGCCAATGCTTTGAAAAGTGGATGGCCTCTTCCTTCTTCCTACTCTTAGTCTGTAAGCTGGGCTGCTACATGTGCACCATGTGCATCCCACTGGGTTTGAAACACCAGTGGCTCAGCCTCAAAACTCACATCAACACGTCACCACGGTAGGACAAACCGACAGAAAAGTTTGTCTCCCTGTTGGAAACCTCTTGTACCACCCTCACCTTGGTCCCTGAAGCTGACTCCTCCTCTGTCTGGACTCCTGGGTCTTTTAATCCCCTTTCTCCTGCTCTCCCGCCCTGCTGCTCTGGGTTTGCCTGAGTTCCCTCTCCTCACCTGGATCCCTGTAGCTGACATATGTATTTATATGTGCTTCAAATAGCCTTATGAAAAAAAGAAAAGTGGCACACATAGAGATAACTAGGGACTGGAAAATCATGTTTATTTATACTTTTCTCTCTTTCATTCTTTTCTTTATTTCCCAGATTCAGATTCTCTAACATGGCCATATATTACTTTAAAAAAAAAAAAAAAAGAGAGAGAGAGAGAAAAGAACCTAGGATTACTTGGCTAAAGAAAAAAAAATCAAGTTAATGTAGAAATCTAGCAGAGAAGCTAAAACAAATATTAGTAAAATTTTAATTAAAAAAAAAAAAATACCTCTCTGTACTGAAATACAAAAGGAGATTGCTTCTTTAACTGAAATTAAGTGTACAAAAAGAAACATAGTTGCTTAGAATCGCATACCCCATGAGTTTTGGTTTTTCTTTTTTAATTTCTCTTGCATTGCTTGGGTATAGCAGAATGTAATAAGTACCCCCCCCCCAAAAAAAAAAAAAAAAAACCTGACATCTAGTGGAATCCGACTCATAGTGACCCCTCCTTGGGTTTCTGAGGCAGTATCACTATGGAAGTAGATTGCCCAACCTTCCTTCCAAGAAGTGTCTGGTGGGTTTGAACCACCAGCCTTCTGGTTAACAGTGTAATGACTTAGTCACTAGGCCACCAGAACTCCTATGTAATAAGTAGTAGACTGTAAATTAATGGTAACATTCAGAGGTAGTATTGAGTACTGGGGATATACTGTATCTCTGGCTAAAAGTGCAGTTTGAATGAAGAGATGGTGATCTGAACCTGGAAATAAGGTACCTCCTTTAACCATCTTATTTCAAACTTAATACTTGAAATAACACTAACTTTATTTGAGGTAACTGGTTTTTAGGTCTTTCACAGAAACTGATACAGGATGAAAAGAGAAAGATTGTCTTTAAAAAAAAAAAAAAAAAAACTGAAGGATAACTCTCCAAAAAGCAAACTCACTGCCATAGAGTCAATTCTGACTCACAGTGACCCCCAGTGGGTTTCCAAGGCTGTAAATTTCTAGAGAACCAGACCTCCTGCCTCATATTTCTGCTACAGACCAGCTGGTGGGCATGGACCATAGACCTTTGGTTGACAGCCAAATGCCTTAACCACTATACCACCAAAGATCCAAATGACAATTATAGCAAAAGAAATTTATATTTCACTCCTCCCACCTCATAATTCAGGTGAGTTCATCATGCATTATTCTGTTGTACCTTTTCATTAAATTACAAAGAGGTAAGATTACTTGTCTACGTTCCTGAAAGAATTGGTTGACAAGTGTTATTTATTGCTAAATGGCATTTGGGTCTGTAGGAAGTAGCTTCTACCAGATGAGTGCTTTCCTGAAAATTATTGCTATGAGTAAATTTATTTCTCTTGCTAATATGTGCAACAGTCATAAATGGAGTTAGCAATATTTGTTTATTTACCTTTTGAAAAATGATCATCTTTTCTCATTTTTTTTAGCTGAATGAAAGGACACATAAGCATTTCATCTCATTTAGAAATAAAAGTTAAAATCAAGTAAATGTCTACAAGATTATATGAAAAAGAGAGTAGCATCTATTCCTTATCTTCAGTGTTTCTAAACAGGGTTTACTATGACAGCAAGCAGGTTAAGGTGGTATTTGGGAGTGTCCATACACCTCTCATACATGAATGCCCAAAGTCAAGAGAGTGAATCTTTCCTTGTTGATATGCAGTGCAGTGATTGACTAGGCCCAATTTGTGTTTCTCTCATCCACCCACTCAATAATTTGTCAGATCAACAAATTATTAGTAGGTTAAGAAAAAAGAAAACAGTAATTAAATTTGCATTATTAAACTGTGTCTCCTGTGTTATAGCAGTTTTTCACTAAAGCTGGGACTGTGCAGGGATTACAAAGAAAATGATTAATATAGTCCTTTCTAAGATTATATGAATTCTTCCCCTTCCCCACATTTCCCACACCATACTCTAACCAACTCCAGATGAAAGTGAAAAGATCATGGCAATAGAGAATAAGTGATCCCTGCAGTGTATTCTCCCTTTAAAAGATCCACTGCTGCTGAGTTAGAAACTGAAGGTCAGCATACCCTAATCCTCTTCCACAGAATCTTGTGAGGATGTCTCCTCAGTATCCTACTGAACAGGTCTCTTCTTAAATACTTCTTGTGGCCATTTCTTAGGTCTGCCTCTTGGCCAAATATCCCCCAATTGCTTTCACTTTCTTTTGAGCTGCTTTAGAGAAACTCTTGATTTTGCTACCTTTAGGTATTCCTCTTGGTCTCTTAGGAGAGTGTTCACTAATTGACCCTTGCTGCTGCTTCCTGGGTACACTGCATTCTCTCTTCTGCAGCCCTGGGGGTACAGATTGACCCTGGGTTGAGTGAAGGGCTGCAGAATGCCTTCACCTTCTGCCCTCATCTTGCCTCCTGGAACAACCACCACTACCACAGCTGCAAAGGCTTTGCCTCTGCAGCCCCAAATGTGTCCAGCACCTTTCAGGAGATTGGTTGATAGGGGCTGGAGAATAAGGGAGGGTGATGCAAAAGCTGGCTTGTGGCAATGGTGGCTATTGCCACCATCAACACTGGATATCTAGTGCCTGCCCAAAATAGACTCATTTTTTTAAACGTTGTTTTTGTTGTGATGAAAACAAACACAACAAAGCATTCATCAATTGAACAATCCCTACATCTATAATTCAATGACATTAATTATACCTATCATGTTGTTTAACCATCACTATTCTTTTCCAAATAATTCCACCATCATAAACATAAATTCAATACTCCCGCAAAAATTCCCTCTTTTCCCAAACCTCCCACCCCTGCTAACCACATATTTATCCTGATTTCTATATATTTTTTTTATTCAATATAAGAGAAATCATAGTGTTTTTCCTTTGGTATTGACATATGCCATGCGGTCCAGCACACTTTTTTTTTTATTATTATTATTTTAAGATTTTGTTTTACATTCAACGTAATGTGTACAATTTGGTTTCATTTCCCACTAGCCAAATTGAACCCTAACCTAGACTCTTCCCCTCCCTACCCTATAACCCTCCCCTTGTGCCCCTCACATTCATGAACTCCCATTAATCCTGCATTTCCTAAGTTTGAATGTTGGTCCTCTGGTGTCCCATGGTCCATTGCTCCAAAGGATGTACTACCATTGAGTGTGTGGGTGTGTCATCCTGGGTTTAATGGTCTGCGTGTACATCTTGTTAGCTATTGGGCTGAAAGCCCACCCCTGCGGGTGAGTTTTATTCTAGATGCAGAATGTATTCCAGGGCCATAGTATTGGGAGACTCACCAGATTTCATCTAACCAGTAATTCTGGTCATTATTGAGTGGTCCAGGACACTTTTGCTGAAAGATTTTAGATTATTGGTTTAATCTTTTCACTTCTCATGGGTCTCCTGAGATGCACTATTTCTTATTGAACCAGTGTAGGGAATTTATGTATTTCAAAGAATTTGTCAATTTCCTCAAAGTTATTTAATTTGTTGGTGTACAAATATTTATACTTTATACAGTCATGATTGTGATTGCAATTTTTTTGATTATTATTTCTCTAGGATTGGTTGTGATGTCCTCACTTTCATTTCCAGTTTTAGATATCTGCATCTTGCCTCTCTTTTTTGTGAGTCTAGCCAGAGGTTTGTCAATTTTATTGATCTTTTCAAAACACCAATGTTTATTTTCATTGACTATTGAAATCTTCCCTATTTCATTTATTTCTCCTCTGATATGTATTATTTCTTTTCTCTTCTTAGCTTTGAGCTTAGTTGGCTCTCCCTCTTCTAGTTCTTCAAGTTGTAGAGTTAAGCTATTGACTTTGTATCTTTCTTCATTTTGAATATACATGGTTTTTGCTACAAATTTCCCTCTGAGTATTGTTTTTGTTCACAACCATAGGTTTTATAATGTTGTATTTTTGTCCTAGTTCAATGATAAATATATAATTTTATTTCTCTCTTAATTTTTTCTTTGACTCATTGCTTCTTTTTGTTTTGTGTTAAGTGAATTTCAATCAATAATGACACTATATAACAGAATAGAAATTCCCCATAGGGTTTCCTAAATTTTAATCCTTACAGGCAAAAAAAAAAAACCATCAGGTCTTTTCTCCAATGGAGCAGCTGGAGGGTTTAAAACAGCCATGATTTCACTTAGCAGCCAAGCATGTAACCATTGCACCACCAGCCCCCTATACTGGTTGTCAGTTTCCAAAAAAAATGATACCTCCTCCACTTTTCCTCCTGTTATTAATTTCTTTTTTCATCCTTTTGTGATCTGAAAAAGATAGTTTGTGTTATTTATATGTTTTCAATTTTATTGAGATTTGCTATGTGTTCTAAGATATGGTCTATGCTAGAGAATAGTCCATGTGCATTGGAGGAGAATATATTGTGCTGTTAGCTACAGTGTTCTATATATGTCTCTTAGGTCCAGTAGATTAATGTTGTTAGGTGCTGTTGAGTCTGTTCTGACTCATAGTAACCCTATGTACAATAGGACAAAACTCTACCTGGTCCTGCACAATCTTCACGATAATTTCTATATTTGAACCCATTGTTGGAACCACTGTGCCAATTCATCTAATTGAGAGTTTTCCTCTTTTTCAATAAGCCTCTCCTTTATCAAGCACAACTTCCCTCTCCAAGATGGGTCTCTCTTGAAAACATGTACAAAGTACCTGAGACAAAGTCTTAGCATCCCTGCTTCTAAGGAACATTCTGGCTGCACTTCTGATCATTCTTCTGGCAGAACATGGTATATTCAGTATTCTTCAACAACACCATCATTCTAATGTATCAATTCTTCTTTGATCTTCCTTATTCACTGTTCAGCTTTTACAAGCATATGAGGCTTATGAAAATACCATAACTTGTATCAGTTGTACCTTTGCCCTCAACATGACATCTTCTCTTTTTAATACTTTAAAGAGTTCTATTGCAGTAGATTTGCCCAATGCAATACATGGCTTGGTTTCTTGACTGCTGCTGACATGGCATTGATTGTGGATTTAAGTAAAATAAAATCCTTGACAATTTCAATCTTTTCTCTATGTATCATCATGTTACTTATTGGTCCAGTTGTGAGGATTGTTGTTTCTTTATGTTGAGATGCAATCCATACTAAAGGCTGTGGTCTTTGATCTTTATTATTGACTTCATCAAATCCTCTCCTCTTTCAACCAGCAAGGTTGAAAGCTTGTTATCTGCATGTTGCAGATTTTTTTTTTTTTAATTTTTACTTTTATTGTGATTTGGGTGAAAATTTACAGAGCAAATACACTTTCCATACAGCAGATCACATACACTTTGTCTCATGACATTGACCACAATTTAGCACAATGCAACATCTCC
>NW_006921843.1:428968-429618 GCF_000298275.1 Orycteropus afer afer | reverse complement strand
GGTCTTCCTTATTCATTGTCCAGCTCTCACATGCATACTAGGCAGTTGGAAATATCGTGGCTTGTGTCAGGCACACCTTAGACCTCAAGGAGACATCCTTGTTCCTCAGCACTTGTAACAGTTTCTTCGTGGTTTACTTTCCCATCGTCTAATGTCCTGATTGCTGCTTCCATTGGCATCAATTTTAGAACCAAGCAATGTGAATTCTTTGACAACCTCAAACTTCTCTCCATTTATTGTGATGCTGCTCATTTGTCCAGTTGTGAGGAATTTTGTTTTCTTTATATTGAGACGTAACCCATACTGCAGACTGTATTCTTCAACCTTCATCAGTCAGTGCCTCAAGTCATCCTCATTTTAAGCAAGCCATGTTGTATAGTCTGCGTATCTCAGGTTGTTAATGATTCTTCCTCCAATTCTGATGCCACATTTTTCTTCATATAGTCCAGATTCTTGGATTATTTGCTCAGCATATAGATTGAGTAAGTGTGGGGAAAAGATACAACCCTGACGCATTCCCTTCTTTATTTTAAACCATGCAGTGTCCCCTTATTGCGTTCAAATGACAGCCTCCTGGTCAAGGTACAGGTTCCTCATGAGTACAATCAAGTGTTCGGGAATTCCCATTCTTCTCAATGTTATCCATAATT
>NW_006921843.1:423507-427738 GCF_000298275.1 Orycteropus afer afer | reverse complement strand
AGTTATTGGACCACTGTTTGCCAACCCTATACATGTTCTTGGGTGCACTCTCCACTTCATATAGATACCTAATATTTCAGCCTGTCCACCCATCTATCCACCCATATACCCGTGTTTGCCTTCACTGAGCACGTCGTATTATATGTGCAAAAGGGTTCATCTTTGTTGTCTGTACTTCCCACGTAGTTCTCTCTGTCTTTCTCTTCCTCAATGCCACTATACTGATCACTCACATTTGGTACATTGCCTTTTTCTTCACCCAAATCAAACCTTATCTCTAGCTATCTAACATCTACTGCCTTGTCTTGATTTATAAGCAAAACCTGGAAAACCTGGTTTACCTAGGAATAACATGGAAAATATTAGTTATTTTTGGTGAAGAAAATCAATTTTGTACAGTTTATTTCAAACTAAATAAAAAGTGATTTTTAAAAAAAGAATGATGACAAATTTAAAATCAGATAATGGAGATGGTTGTACAAATATAGTGGGCACTATTAATGTCACCGAATTATCCACCTAACTGTGTTACAATAGAAAATGGTTTGATATATATGATTTCACCACTTGTATGTAGTTTCCATTTATGTTGTTGAAAAGGGTATTTTCAAAAATAAGTCAAGAATCAAATTGCTTACATTTGTGGAAAAAGGTGATGGGTTACTCAATATCATGAGTTAGAACAAAGTCAGAACCTGACTGTAGAACAGACGACTACCAACTGCTCATGTACAAGTTCTAATTAAAACTGAAAATGAATAAATAAATAAAGCAAGTCTATGAAAGCCACAATACGATCTTGATTATTTTCCACCTGAATTTAGAGATCATCTAAAGAACAGATTTTTTCAATGAACACAAATGACTGAAGACCAGACAGTCTGTGGGATGCCATCAAGAATGTCATTCATGAAGATAGCAAAAGTTCATTAAAAAGCCAAGAAATGAAGAAAATATGAAAAAGGATGTCAGAAGAGAATAGGAAACTTTGTCTTGAACAGAGAGTAGAAAATAAGAATGGAAGAAATGATTTAATAAAAGAGCTGAATAGATTTTCATGGGCAGCTTGAGAAAACAAAGTGAAATATTATAATGAAATACGCCAAGATCTGGAAATTAGAAAACCAAATGGGAAGAACATGACCAGTATTTCTCAAGCAACTGCAATATTGAGGGATTCTGTGGGCAAAATATTGAACAATGCTTGAAGTATCAAAAGAAGATGGAAGGAATATACAGTCACTGTACCAAAAAGAATTGGTTTATGTTCAACCATTTCAGGAGATAGAATATGATCAAGAACCTATTGTAAGAGGAAGTCCAAGATGGACTGAAGGAATTGGTGAAAAACAAAGCTCCAGGAATTGACAGAATACCCATAGAGGTATTTCAACAAACAGATGCCCCATTGGAGGCACTCACTCAGTTATGCCAAGAGATTTGGAAGACAGCTACCTGGCCAACTGACTGGAAGAGTTCCATATTTGTCACTGTTCCAGAAAAAGATGATCCAACAGAATGAGGAAATAATCAAATCATATCATTAATACCACAAATAAAATTTTGCAGAAGATTATTCAAAAATGATTGCACCATTATATTGACAGGGAACTTCCAGAAATGCAAGCTGGATTCAGAAGAGGATGCTGAACCAGGTATATCATTGCTGATGTCAGCTGGATGTTGCCTGAGAGCAAAGAATACTAGAACAATGTTCTACTGACCATGCTAAGGCATTTGACTGTGTGGATAATAACAAATTATGAATAACCTTGTGAAGAATGGAAATTCCCAAACACATAATTATGCTCATGAGACACCTGCACATAGACCAAGAGGCAGTTGTTTGAGCAGAACAAGGGGAGAAAGAATGGTTTAAAATCAGGAAAGTGTGTCTTATGGTTATATCCTTTCAATCTGTATGCTGAACAAATAATCTGGGGAGCTGGACTATATGAAGAAGAATGTGGCATCAGGATTAGAGGAAGACTCATTAAGAACCTGGGATGTGCATATGACACAACCTTGCTCACTGAAGGTGAAGATGACTTGACATACTTACTGAACAAGAGCAAAGGCTTACATCTCAACATAAAGAAAATAAAAATTCTCACATATGGAACAATAAGCACCATTGACAAGAATGGAGAAAAGATTGAATTGGTCAGGGATTTCAATTTCCTTAGATCCACAATCCACTCACATGGAAGGAGCAGTCAAGGAATGAGATGTAGTACTTCACTGGGTAAATCTGCTGCAAAAGTCCTCTTTGGAGTGTTAAAGAGTAAAGATGTCCCTTTGAAAAATAAGGTGTGCCTGACTCAAACCATGGTATTTTCAATAGCCTTATATGTATGTGAAAGATGAATAAGGAAGACTGAAGAAGAACTGATGCATTTCAATTGTGGTGTTGGTGAAGAATAACGAAAATACAATTGATTGCTAGAAGAAGGAACAAATTTGTCTTGGAGGAAGTACAGCTGGGATGCTCCTTTGAACTGAGAATGGACAGACTTCCTCTCACATACTTTGGTCCTGTTGTCAGAAGGGATCATTCTCTGGAGAAGGATACCTTGCTTGGCAAAGTAGGAGGTTGATGAAAAAGGAGAAGACCCTCAATGAGATGGATTAGCACAGTGGCTACAACAATGGGCTCACGGATAGCAAGGATTTTAAGGATGGTGCATGACTGGTCAGTGTTTTGTTCTCTTGTATATAGCATCACTAAGAGTCAGAGCTGACTCAACAGCTTCTAACAACAGCAACAAACATTCCCTCACAAGAATCTCACATCAAAATATTTACGTAACGTGCTTTAGAAATATTACTTTAGTCAAATTGTTTCAGAAGATAAGAAATACAAGTGTGGCTAAGAATTGTTAAGAAGATGCATGATTTGACAGCTCCTCATAAATTTTCCCCCCTTCCCCTGAACCTCTTTCTTTGATGTGAAACCATTTTTCTTTGTTTAATTTACCAAATAAATACTGGCTGTTTCTCCTACACAGGAGGGCACTCAGGCACTTTCTTGTAAGATGTTGTGTGGACTCTATTTCATGAAATGCAATTGTTCCTTCAATAAAATATTTTATTTTACTCTCTAATGGAGTGTCAGTCTAGGGTTTTCACTAAGACACTTTCAATAGCTTTAGCCATTATGTACTTAGGAGAAAGTTCCAATCTTTTCTGATTAAATTTTGGGTGTTTTCCTCACCTTTCTTATCTTACTAATACCTTTAATAATATATTTTTTTAATCCTTTTCACCTTCTTCATGTATGATGCCTTTGATGTTTCTCTACAATACTCTGTCTTTGGTCATTAGTATTCAATGTGTCAAATATATTCTAGATATGGTTTCTAAAGGTAGGAGGGATTTATTCAGGTTGTACTTTGAGTCCTGTTGGTTTGCTTTTATTTTCTTCAGCTTCAACTTCAATTTGCAAATCTGCATTTGATGGTCTGTTCCATAGTCAGCCCAGTGTTGTGTTGACTGATGATACTGAGCTTCTCCATTGTCTTTCCACAGATGCATTTTATTTGACCATATTTTCCAAATACTGGTCCTAGTTTTTTTTTGTTTGTTTCTTTGTTTGTTTTCCAACATCACATTCCAATCCTCAGTAATTATCAATGTATCTGGATTGCAAAGTGGATCAATTTCAAAAAGCAGTAGAACCTAAAAATCTTCAATTTCTTCACCTTTGGTAATTGTGTATATAGAATAACTGGAGAGGAAATTGAAGCCTCAAATTGCTTTATTGAAGGATTCTAAAAATTGAATTACAGGAAGTGTCAAAAAAATTGGAAAGAATACACAGAGTAGCTGTAAAAAAATTAGGACAATATTCAGACATTCAATCAAGAGTCAGCATACAATCAAGTCACTGGCACGAAAAGAATATGAAGGTTGTCTGAAGGCATTTGTGAAAAATAAAGCTCAGGAATTGATGGCATACCAATTGAGAGTCTTCATCAAACAGATACAATGCTGGAAATACATACTCATCTATGTTAAGAAATTTGGAAGACAACTACATGACAAATTGGCCTATGTTGTTGTTGTTGTTGTTATGTGCCATCAAGTCGGCCCAAACCCATAGCAACCCCTCCTTGGGTTTCCGAGGCGGTATCACTATGGAAGTAGATTGCCCAATCTTCCTTCCAAGGAGTGGCTGGTAGGTTTGAACTGCCAGCCTTCTGGTTAGCAGTCAAGTGCCTTAGGCACTATG
>NW_006921843.1:414186-418192 GCF_000298275.1 Orycteropus afer afer | reverse complement strand
AGTGAGTAAGCACCAGCCCGCCCGTGCTTACCTTGCTCCTGGAGACCCGGTCCCCCTCGGGAGGGTACATCACTTTAGTGGGACAAATTGTCCGTGTTTTCTGTAAATGGATAAGGAAACTGGTAGGAGCTTCTCAAAAATCTTTATGAAATCCTTCACCATAAATACTGGACTCCTTCCCAAACAAACAGTAAAAGGACAGAAAGCAAGAAGAAATAAAAAGAAAAGGACATTGGCAAGATGATGGAATAGGCAGACAAGCTACCCAAACCTTCTACAACATAGGAATGAGAAACCAAAGGAAACAAATAGAGATGATAATCCTAGAACCCTGAACTTCAAAGGAAAGGATAAAGAAGTGGATTAGATACTGACTAGTGGAAGAAAGTGAATGCAAACAGCAAACAAGGAAACAATTGGAGCTCTGAACTGTCAACTGGCCTGGCAGTGGGACCATTTTTTAATTTTTGCAAGCACTATTCTGATAATTGGCACCCTGATAATTGGCTCCATATGGCAAGGATTAAAAAAAAAAAAATTGGTAGCTGATGACCAGAAAGGTATGATATTCTCCTTTTTCAGCACACCTTCCCGGTGACCAGAGATGCAGCCATCCCACCACCTCTGCCCACCCTCTGGACCAGCAGTAATTGTATGCTGGTCCAGATGCCTTAACTTCTGGGCACATAGATACTCATTCCAGGACCAGGCACCCTGCCCCCAGCCACATTCTAGGCAGGTAGGAACTCCTAGTATCAAGCACACTACATCTAGCTGCCTTTTGGGCTGGAAGAAACTTCTGAGTTCAGGTACACAGCCCCAACCACCCTCCTGGTTGGCAGGAACTTCTGTGACCAGGTGCCCTGAACCAAGCTGCCTTTTGGGCCAGAAGGATTTCCTCCTGAGTCCATATACCCTGCACCCTGCCATCCCTTGGTTGTGGCAGTAATGCTGCCCTGATGTCCTGTCCCCACAGTTTTCTCCTTTCATCTTTCACTTTGCTGCTTTCTTCTTTTTCTAGCTCCATTTTTTTTGTTGTTGTTTTTCTTTGTTTTCTTCTCATATCTTTTCTTTTTTCCCATCCTTAGTGCCTAAGACATTTGACTACTAAACAGAAGGCTGGTGGTTCAATTTCCCATAGCAACCCCTCCTTGGGTTTCTGAGGTGGTATCACTACAGAAGTAGATTGCACAATCTTCCCTCTGCAGAGTGGCTGGTGTGCGGTGGACCATAATTGCTGCCATAGTAGGGAATAGAGTAGCACACCAGCCATGCTCATTCAGATATATCAAAACAAAATAAATCAACAATGCTGCCCCCCAAAAAAAATGAGTGAAGCACAACAAACATACATTTACCAATTAAATATAAATATCACAATGGCTCAGAGACAATAAACAACCCCTGTTCACACAAGAAAAAGTTGTATAAACAAAGGACCAAAATATAATGCCAGAAAAACATCCTAAGGAAGAAATGGCATAGGAACTACTTGATAAGAAATTAAAAAGAATTATATTTAGATACCTATAATGGATTGAATGATCAGGTAGGTATAGGCAAAAGAAAACATACCCATGACCATATATAAGCTTGGCAGATGATATTTCTCCATATGTATTTACATGTACCATAAGAATATCTGTATATAATAAAGCTAATGGGGAAAAGCTATCATAACTTCTTAGCCACAAATACCTTAAGGGAGTGACTCACTGGGCCCACAGGCTTGAGACCATGGTCACAAGGGACATTAAGCTCAATTGGCATAACATACTACACAAAAACATTGTTCTACATCCTATTTTGGTGAGTAACAAGTAGAGTCATGAAAGCTTGCAAGCAGCCACCTAAGATGCAATAACTGGTCTCTTCTCATCAGGAACAAAGAAAAATAAAGAAAACCAAAGATGCATGCAAATCATTAGTCCAATGGACTAGTAAATCATGAGAACCTCAGCCTACATGAACGTGAAACCAGAAGAAGTAGATGGTGCCTGGCTAACCACTGTGAACCACTCAGAAAGGGATCAAAATAGGAGATCCTGGATAAAGTGGGAGAACAATGTGGAGCAAAACTCAAAATTATTAAAAAAAAAAAAATACTAGGCTTAGTGGTCTGATAGAGACTGGTAAAACCCTTGAGACTATGGCCCCTTGTTACCCTTCAATCCTGGAATATAACTCACTCCTGTGGCTTCCAGTCAAACAATGTTGTTGTTGTTATGTGCCATTGAGTCGAACCTGACTCCTTGGGTTTCCAAGGCAGTGTCACTACGGAAGTAGATTGCCCCATCTTCCTTCCGAGGAGTGGCTGGTGGATTTAAACCACCAGCCTTCTGGTTAGCAGTCAAGTGCCTCAGCCACTACGCTACCAGAGCTCCCAGTCAAACAATAGACAGGAGTATAAGGTGAACATTTACACTGACTAGGTACAAGCCTTAGAACAATCAATTATGCCAGACCAGAAGGGCAGTATTTGCACAGGGAGATAGTTGGGGTAGGGGCAGGAATGCATAGGAAAGAAGGATACAGGGGAAGGGTAACCACAGGAGAAAGTTGGAAAAGAGGTGTTACATTATGGGCATTGCAAGCAATGTCATGGAACAAAATGTCTATGAACTATTATATGGAAAAGGAATTTTTCTGCAAACTTTCACCCAAATCACACTTTTAAAATAAAAATTGTTAAAGTCAACAAAGGTAAATACTATTATACACACAATCTTGCAACAAAAATAATCTACATTTGGATGCATAGGTAAACACTGAAGCTGAATAGGGATGGGAAGGCAAATGTGACCACACCCATGGATATATAGAGGTCGGACAGAGGATATTTCTACATATGCATTTACATATGCTGTAAGTATGTCTATGCATATAGTAGAACATACAAAGAACAGTTATCATCACTTCTTTACCATAACCAAACACTTTGAGATAATAAGTGGACCTGGGGGATTTAGGACCATAGTCTCTGGGGACACCAAGGTCAACTGGCACAAAATAGTCCATAAAGAGTAATGACTTGGGTCTTAAAAGTTTGAGTGGCCATCCAATGTGCAACTATTGATAGGGAGAAGCTTTATTCAAAAAGAAAGGGAGAAAAGGGACTATTAAAGTACAGGGAGTGAGTCCATTGTAATAGGGAGAACACTCAGTTCTAAGATGGGAGACTGAGAATAAGCAGGGATAGAAAAAATGCAAGTTTAGGCAAGTGGGATGAAAGGGTAATATTGTTGGAGCATTAATCAAAAAGGTTTATGCTAAGGCTAACTTATTCTCTGGGTTGTTGATGTTGTTAAGTGTCATCGACCCTAAAAAGTACTAGTATGTTGGCTAAGGCTGAGTGGGGGCCAAAGTTAAAGGCATTGGAGGAAAGAGGGAAGCTTAATCAAAGTTTGGCTAATGAGCACTTTAATAATTTCTTATTTTTTAGTGGAGTAAACATTTCAACTAATCATTTATGAGACAAAAGGGGACAACTTATTGGAATGTGGAAAGTCTGTTTCTGGTCTTTTCATAGATGAAGGGGGCATTTTAAGTGTTATCCAATTTGTATGAGAAGGGTGATAATTTTAAGGAAGTCTTTTTCTTGGACACAAAAAAGGAAGGGGAATTTGTTTAACTATCATTATTCACAAGGATCATAATATTCACATAAAATTCACATAATTTTAGGGAAATTGGAATCCTCATCCACTGCTGGTGGAATTGCAAAATGGTACAGCAACTGGGGAGGAAATTTGGAAGTTCTTGAAAAAGTTAATAGGAATAACCATATGATCCAGCAATTCTACTCTTAGGTATAAACTCAAACGAATTGGAAGCAAGAACACATATGTGTTCATTGTAGCACTATTCACAATAGACAAAAGGTGGAAACAGCCTGAATGTATATCAATAGATGAATGGATAATTAATTTTGATACATACACACAGGGAGTTCTGGTAGCATAGTGGCTAAGACACTTGCCTGCTAACCAGACGGCTGGTGGTTCAA
>NW_006921843.1:413417-414086 GCF_000298275.1 Orycteropus afer afer | reverse complement strand
CCAGCCACTTCTTGGAAGGAAGGTTGGGCAATCTACTTCCGTAGTGATACTGCCTCGGAAACCCAAGGAGGGGTCTCTATGAGTCATGTCTCACTTGACAGCACATAACAACAACAACATATATATATGGGAGCTCTAGTAGCGTGGTGCCTAAGGCACTTGACTGCTAAACAGAACACTGGTGGTTCAAACCCACCAGCCATTCCTCGGAAGGAAGGTTGGGCAATTTACTTCCATAGCGATACTGCCTCAGAAACCCAAGGAGGGGTCGCTATGAGTCAGGTCTGACTCCACGGCACACAACAACAACAACATATATATGTATATCCAGTTCATTATGTCCAAACCCAAGAACTGCAGCTCTAGTAACTGTGATTTACTTATCTTCTTGTGCAGATTTAATTCCAGACAAAATAAAAATTTCTTAAATTTTATGTTATCTCAGCACAGCAACAACAAAATGCACTGCAGTTGAGTCAGATATGATTCATAGCAACTCATCCTTGGGTTTTTGAGGCAGTATCATTGTGGAAGTAGATTGTTCAACCTTCCTTCCAAGGAGTGGCTGGTGGGTTTGAACCACCAGCCTTCTGGTTAACAGTCAAATGCCATAGGTACTATGCCACCAGAGCTCCTTTAAGGAAGTCTTAAATGGGCCCCTTTAATCCG
>NW_006921843.1:409803-413317 GCF_000298275.1 Orycteropus afer afer | reverse complement strand
GGCTGGTGGTTCAAACCCACCAGCCACTCCTTGGAAGGAAGGTTGGGCAATCCTACTTCTGCAGTGATACTGCCTTGGAAACCCAAGGAGGGGTCGCTATGAGTCGGGTTTGACTCGACGGCACATAACAACAACAACATACATACACACAATGAAATTTGTTGTTGTTGTTAGGTACTATCAAGTTGGCTCCGACTTGCAGCGATCCCATGTACAACAGAATGAAATACTGCCCAGTCCTGAGCCATTCTCACAATACTTTCTATACTTGAGCCCACTGTTGCAGCTATGGTGGCAATTTATCTTGTCAAAGGTCTTCTCTTTTTTCCCTGACCCTTTACTTTACCAAACATGAAATCCTTCCCCAGAGATTAGTCCTTTCTGACAACATGATCAAAGTAGGTGAGACAAAGTCTGGTCATTCTCACTTCCAAGGAGCATTCTGGCTGCACTTCTTCCAGCACAGATTTGTTTGTTCTTTCAGCAGTCTCTGTTATTTTCAGTATTCTTCACCAGCATCACAATTCAAAGGAAGCAACTCTTTTTTCATCTTCCTTATTCATTATCCAGCTTTCACATGCATATGAGGCTATTGAAAATATCATGGCTTGGGTTAGGTGCAAATATTAGCCTTCAAAGTGACATCATTGCTTCTTAACACTTTAAAGCGATCTTTTGCAACACATTTGCCCAGTGCAATATGACATTTGAGTTCTTGACTGTTAGTTTCATGGATGTTGACTGTGGGTCCAAATAGAATGAAATACCTGACAACTTAATTTTTTTCTCCATTTCTTGTGATAATGCCTATTGGTCCAGTTATGAGGATTTTCATTTTCTTTATGTTGAGGTGTAATCCATACTGAAAACTGTAGTCTTTGAACTTCATCAGTAAGTGCTTCAAGCCTTCTTCACTTTCAGCAAGCAAGGTTGGCTCATCTGTGTATCATAGGTTGTTAATAAGTCTTCCTCAAATCCTATTACCACACTCTTCTTCATATAGTCCAGCTTCTCAGATTATTTGCTCAGTATACTGATTAAATAAGTACAGTGAAAGGATACAACCCTGATATACAACGTTCCTGATTTTAAACCACACAATATCTCCTTGTTATTTTTAAACGACACACTCTTGGTCTATGTACAAGTTCCTCATGAGCACAATGAAGTGTTCGGGAATTCCCATTCTTCTCAATGTTATCCAAAATTTTTTATGACTAAACAGTCAAATGCCATTGTATAGTCAATAAAACACAGGTAAACATCTGTCTGGTATTCTTTACTTTCAGCCAAGTTCCATCTGAAATCAGCAATAATGTCCCTCTTTCTGTGTCCTCTTCTGAATCCAGTTTGAATTTCTGGAAGTTCCTTGTCAATATACTAATACAACCATGTTTGAATTATCTTCAGCAAAATTTTACTTGTACGACATGAATGATATTGTTCAATAATTTCCATATTCTGTTGGATCACAGAAATGAAGTCTCAAATGGACAAAAATACTGATTTCTTCTAGTCAGTTGGAAAGGTATCTGTCTTCCAAATTTTTTGGCATAAACAAGTAAGAACTTCCAGTACTGCATCTGTTTGTTGAAACATCTCAATGAGTATTCCATTAATTCCTGGAGCCTTGTTTTTCGCCAATTCTTTCGTCCAGCTTGGACTTCTTCCTTCAGTACCATTGCTTCTTGATCATACAATGTTGTTGTTAGGTGCCACTGAGTCATCTCCTACTCATAGCGACCCTATGCACAGCAGAACAAAATACTGCCCAGTCCTGAGCCAGCTCCATGATTCTTGTTATACTTGAGCCTATTGCCAATGCCACCATGTCAACCCATCTCATTAAGGGCCTTCCTCTCTTTTGTCGACCCTCCACCTTACCAGGGTAGGTCCCTTCTGACAACGTGACCAAAGTGTGTGAGATGAAGTCTGGCCATTCTTGCCTCCAAGGAGCATTCCTCCAGGACAGGCCTGTTAATTATATTAAAAGTCCATGATACTTTCAGAATTCTTCACCAACACCACAGCTCAAAAGCATCAATTCTTCTTTGGTCTTCCTTACTCATTGTCCAGTTCTAACACGCATACAAGGCAATTGAAAATAGCTTGTGTCAGGCACACCTTAGCCCTCAAGGAGATATCTTTGCTCCTCAGCACTTGAAAGAGGTCTTTTGCAGCCGACTTGCCCACTGCTATACATCATCTGATGTCCTGACTGCTGCTTCCATTGGCATTGATTATAAAAACAAGCAATGTGAAGTCTTTGACAATTTCAATCTTTTATCCATTTATTGTAATGCTGATTATAGGTCCAGTTGTGAAGATTTTTGTTTTCTTTATATTGAGATATAATCCATACTGCAGACTATATTCTTCAATCTTCATCAGTAAATACTTCAAATCATCCTCACTTTCAGCAACTGAAGTTCTGTCAACAGCATGTCACAGGTTGTTGATTCTTCCTCCAATCCTGATGCCATGTTCTTCACATAGTCCATCTTCAAGATTATTTGCTCAGCATACAGAGTCAACAAGTATGGTGAAAGGACACACTCCCTTCTTGGTTTTAAACCATGTAATATTCCCTTTTTCTGTTCCAACAACAGCTTCCTGGTCTATGTACAGGTTCCTCACAAGTACAATTAAGTGTTCTGGAATTCCCATTGTTCTCAATGTTATCCAAAATTTGTTAGGATCTACACAATCAAATGATTTTGCACAGTCAATAAAACACAAATAAACATCTTTCTGGTATTCTTTGCTTTGAGCCAAGATCCATCTGACATCAGCAATCATATCCCTCATTCCACATCCTCTTCTGAATCCAGTTTGCACTTCTGGAAGTTCTCTGTCAATATACTGCTGCAACTGTTTATGAAATATCTTCAGTAAGATTTTATTTGCATGCAATATTAATGATATAATTTGATAGTTTCCACATTCTGTGAAATCACCTTTCTTTGTAATAGGTACAAATATGGATCTCTTCCAGTCACTTGGCCAGGTAGCTATCTTCCAAATCTGTTGGTGTAACTGAGAGAGTGCCTCCAGTGGGGCATCCGTTTGCTGAAACATCTCAACGGGTATTCCGTCAATTCCAGGAGCCTTGTTCTTCGTGAATTCTTCCAGTGCTGCTTCGACTTCTTCTTTCAATACCATTGGTTCTTGAACATAAGCCACCTCCTGAAATGGATGAAGATAGACTAGTTCTTTTTGGTACAGTGACTCTGTGTATTCCTTCCATCTTCTTTTGATGCTTCCTGCATCATTCCATATTTTTCTCATGTTGTTGTTGTTACGTGCCATCGAGTCGTTTCCGACTCATAGCGACCCCATGCACAACAGAACGAAACACTGCCCAATCCGCGCCAGCTCCAAGATCCCTGCTATATTTGAGCCCATCATTGCAGCCACTGTGTCAATCCATCTCCTTGAAGGCCTCCCCCTCTTTCGTCGACCCTCCACCCTACCAAGCATGACATCCTTCTCCAAGGAATGGTCCCTTCTGACA
>NW_006921843.1:408895-409693 GCF_000298275.1 Orycteropus afer afer | reverse complement strand
CATTGTCCAGCTCTCACATGCATATGAGGCAATTGGAAATATCATGGCTTGTGTCAGGCACACCTTAGTCCTCAAGGAGACATCCTTGCTCCTCAACACTCGAAACAGTTCTTTCACGGTTGACTTTCCCAATGCTACATGTCGTCTAATGTCCCGACTGCTGCTTCCATTGGCATCGATTGTAGAACCACACAACGTGAATTTTGCTCATAGAATCTTTCAATATTGAAACTCGGGGCTTAAATTTTTTCCTCAGTATTTTCAGCTTGAGAAATGCGAAGCATATTCTTCCCTTTCGCTTTTCTAGCTCCAGGTCTTTGCACATTTCATTATAGTAATTGTCTTTGTCTGCTCAAGCTGCTCTTTGACATCTTCTGTTCAGCTCTTTCACCTTGTTATTTCTTCCATTTGGTTTAGCTACTCTCTGCTCGAGGGCAAGTTTCAAAGTCTCTTCTGACATTCATTTTGGGTTTTTTTTTGTCTTTTTAATGACCCCTTGCTTTCTTCATGGATGATGTTCTTGATTGAGGTTATCGCACAATTCTTCTGGTTTTTAATCATTGGTGTTCAATGCATCAAATCTATTCTATAGATGGTCTCTAAATTCAAGAGGGATATATTCAAGGTCATATTTTGGCTCTTATGGATTTAATTGTCTTCAAGTTGAACTTGCATGTGAGCAGTTCCACAGTCAGCTCCTGGTCTTGTTTTGGCTGAAGATATTGAGCTTCTCCATCACCTCTTGCCACAGATGTAGTCAATCTGATTCCTGTGTACTCCATCTGGTGAAGTCCATGT
>NW_006921843.1:402571-408795 GCF_000298275.1 Orycteropus afer afer | reverse complement strand
TTCAGACTGCAGAAGTTGATAAAAATCTTCAATTTCCTCATATTTGGCTTTGGTGGTTAGTGCATAAATTTGAATAATAGTCGTATTAATGGGTCTTCCTTGTAGACGTATGGATAGTATCTTATCACTGACAGCATTGTACTTCAGGACAGATCTTGAAACATCCTTTGTGATGATGAATGTCACGCCATTCCTCTTCAAATTGTCATTCCTGGCATAGTGGATCATATGGTTATCTGATTCAAAATCCCCAAAACCAGTCCATTTCAGCTTACTAATGCCTAGGATATCAATCTTTATGTGTTCCTTTTTTTTTTTTTTTTTTTTCTTTTTTCCTGTTTAAGACTTCAGACACATCATTGCACCGAGAAGGAACAAATAAAATTCCAATTTTCCTAGATTCATACTTTGTATATTTCATGTTCTGATTATTAATGGATGTTTGTAGCTGTTTCTCTTCAATTTGAGTCATGCCACCATGTCAGTACATGGAGGTCCTGAAAGACTTACTTTATCCATATCATTAAGGTTGGTTCTACTCTGATGAGGTAGCTCTTTCCCAGTCCTGTTTTGAGTGCCTTCTGACCCAAGGGGCTCATCCTGCTGCACTGTGTCCTTGGCTTTCCAATGTGGTATCACTATGGAAGTAGATTGTCCAACCTTCCTTCTGAGGAATGGTTGGTGGGTTTGAACCACCAGCCTTCCGGTTAGTAGTCAAATGTCTTAGGCACTCAAAACAATTTCCACTTTATCAATATGTAAAGGAGAAACAGTCTATCAGTGTTTCCTTTCTGGTGACAATATTAGAGGACAGCACTGCAGTAGGACTGAAGGGAACATGTAATATCTATGACACTTTCCTTTTCTGTACTTGGAGAAGTGTCAGCCTCTGTAAGCAGAAGGCAGTAGTACCTCATCCTCAGTACTGCTTACACTATAATGGGGCCAATACTGAGAAGAGAACAGCCCATTAGGTTCACTGTGAAACTACAATATCCATCAGCTTTCAGATCTAAAACCCATGCCATTTATTTTTCATGTACACTATTATCTTTTTCTTACATGGCAATAAAAAAATAAATAATAAAAGTATCTTGAATGAAATAACTAGTTTTTTTAAGTATAATAAATTGACAACAATGACTGGACCAAAATATAGACTCACTAGGAAGTAAAAAGTAGTATATATTCCAGACAATTGCAAGAAAAAAAAATCCGTAATATTTATGAATTTGTGAGTAAGATAAACAAAGATATTGGGATAAATAGTTAAGAAGCACTCATATGAATTCTCCTCTATCCATAGCAGGATGCTACCAAGGATTTTTAATCTACAAAGGGACTTGTGCACTTTGCATGGCTAATTTAAATAAGGAAAGAGAGATTGATGTTAACATTTCATTCATTCTCTTTTCTTTCATTTTTTTGAATACTATGTTAAATCATTTTTAAAGAATTTATTTTTTAAAAGTAGTTTTACTTTTACAGAGTATTTGTAGAGTAAGTAAGTACTGAGAGTGCCTGTTCTCACATACCTTCTCTCCCTTCTGCATAATGTTTCTCCCATTCTTAAGATACTGCATTCTTATGGTGCATTTCTTACAATTGAGAAGCCCATATTGATACATTACTATTACCTAAACTCCAATGTTTACATTACAGTCTGCTCTTTGTGTTGTTCAGTCCTATAGGTTTTGAAAAAGGCATACCACCAACATGTCCACAATTATAATACATTACAGAAAAGTTTCACAGCTGTAAAAATGCCATGTGCACCTCCTGTTCATTCTTTCCTCCTCCCTAAACCCCTGGTAAACACTGATCCCCTTATTGTCTGTATTATTTTGCTTTTTCCAGAATAGTATATACTAATTGGAAGCATATGGTGCATAGCTTTCGGATTGGCTTCTTTCACTTAGCATTATTTATTTAAGACTCCTCTATGTCTTTTCATAATTCAATAGCTCATCTCTTTTTATCACTAAATAAAACTCCATTGTACACATGTACCATAGTTTATTTATCCATTTACCCATTGAGGGCCATCTTGGTTGCTTTCAATTTTGGGCAACTGAGAATAAAACAGGTGTAAGAATTCATATGCAGGTTTTTATGTAGAGATATGTTTTCAATTCAGATAAAAATGTAAGGAGTTCTAGTGGTGTAGTGCTTGAGGCGTTTCGCATTTGATTGGTATTTCAAACCCATGAGCTGCTGCATGGAAGAAAAATGAGGCAGTCTGCTTCCATAAAGACTTACAGCTTTGGAAAACCTAAAATGGATCACTATGATTCAGAATTGACTCTAGAGCAGTGAGCTTGGATTTTTGGTAGATAAATATTTAGCAGCATATTTCTTGGATTTTATGGTAAGGCTATGGATATTATCCTATCACTGACAGAACTGTACTTCAGGATAGATCTTGAAATGTCATTTTTGATGATGAGTGTGACACCATTCCTCTTCACTTTGTCATTCCCGGAATAGTAGACCATATGACTGTCTGATTCAAAATGGCCAGTACCAGTCCATTTCAGTTCACTGCTGCCTAGAATATCAATTTTTATGTGTTCCATTTCAACAACTTCTAATTTTCATAGATGCATATTTAGTAAATTCCACGTTTGGGTTATTAATGGATGTTTGTAGCTATTTCTTATTATTTTAAGTCATACCACATCAGCAAATGAGAGTCCTAAAAGCTTTATTCCATCTATGTCAATAAGGTCACCTCACTTTGAGGAGGCAGCTTTTCCCTGTTGTTGTTTTTAGTGCCTTCCAACTTGAGGGGCTCATCTTCTGGTGCTATCTCAACCAATATTTCACTGATATTCCTGAGATTTTACACTGGCCATTTCTTTCTGATGCAGGTGGCCCCATCCTTCTTCCCAGTCTGTCTTAGTCTGGAAGCTCTGCTGAAACCTGTACACCATGGGTGACTCTGGTATTTGAAATACCAGTGATATAGCTTCCAGCATCACAGTAACATGCAAGCAAACACAGTATTACAAACTGACAGACAAGTTATGTTTAGCTTTGTAGTAAACTAACCAGATTGTCTTCCAAAGTGAATGCACCATTTTGCATTCCCAATAGCAATGCATTTCATTCAGTTTTGCAAACTGAACAATTGTACCACTCATATGGCATGTGCTATGCCCTGTGTAGGAGCTCTGGTAGCATAGTGCCTAAGGCACTTGACTGCTAACCAGACGGCTGGCGGTTCAAACCCACTAGCCACTCCTCGGAAAGAAGGTTGGGCAATCCTTCCATAGTGATACTGCCTCGGAAACCCAAGGAGGGGTCGCTATGAGTCAGGTCTGACTCGACGGCACATAACAACAACAACATGCCCTGTGTAGAAAATATACAAGTATTCAGAGCAGACAGAGTTCCTGCTGCCTCCCACACAGTAGTCAAGTGGACATTTAGTTAGACAGGTGAATTCCATTGCTGTGGAAATGATGTAGTTGAAAAAGTTACAATAAACTATATTACATAGAGTGAAACAAAAACAGAATAGTCATAGTGTCCCAGAATGAGCTTGAGCATTCTGAAAAAGATTCAAGCATCATGAAAATATTACATGAAGCAAGTATGTTGTGTTGTTGTTGTTGTTACACGCCATGGAATCGGACCCAGCTCATAGCGACCCCTCCTTGGGTTTCCAAGGCAGAATCACTATGGAAGTAGATTGCCCAACCTTCCTTCTGAGGAGTGGCTGGTGGGTTTGAACAACCAGCCTTCTGGTTAGCAGTCAAGTGCCTTAGGCTCTATGCTACCAGAGCTCCTGAAGCAAGTATAGATTTGGAAATATTTCGATGCTATATCCCCAATATGTTAAATTATCTAGTGCTGCTATAACCAAAATACCACAAGTGGATGGTTTTAATGAACAGAAATTTATTTTTTCACAGTTAAAAGGCTAGAAATCTGATTTCAGGGTGTCAGCTCTAGGTGAAGGCTTTCTCTGTGTTGGCTGTGGGGCATGGTCCTTGTCTCTTCAACTTCTGTTTCCTAGTTCCTTGGAGATCTCCATGTGTTGTCATACATGTTTGCTTTGCTTTGCTCTCTTGTTTAATCTTTTTTATATCTCTAAAGAGACTGACTCAAGATATACCCTACACTAATCATGCCTCATTATCATAACAAAGACTAACTAAATTAGGTTCATAAATAGGGTCATAGAGGTTAGGATTTAAAACATTAATTTCTGGGGGACAAAATACAATCCGTAACAGCTGGGTACTGAGTTCATTTACAATTCAATTACTTGATTTGAGTATCAGTCTTAGGAATGCTATGTATATGGGTAATCAGCAAGCATTGGGTCTGAAAAGATGCTTAAACAAAGCCTGGGCTTGAACACTGACCCTGTGCAGGCAAAGAAGACCTGAGGGCTAGAGCAAAGACAAGACATGCCAGAGGTGAGGAAAAGCGGCCAAATGAATTTCTCATTATCTTAGGCATCCTGGAGGCTCTCAGCATTAGACAAGGAAGGTACCTTTCTCTTCATTTCTTTTGCATATTTTCTCTCCAGTTGTTGGTGTCTTTGTGATTGATTTTTGAATTTGGTGTTTTCATATAAACTGAATCATGGAGTATTATGTAAAAAGTCCCTTTTCTTCCCCACATTTCATCTCTACCTTGCTTTTGGCACAATTTTTTTTTTTTTAAATTAAGCTGCTACATTTAGATTTAAAATAAATATTATATTTGAAGGCAAACATGTTACATGAAATCTTAGGGGGGAAAGAATAAAATATTAGGGTTGTTATACTTCTAATATTTTAACAAAAATGCATCGTTTTATTAACTTAACAATGAATGATATTGCAGAGACATTAATAGTACATGATCTCTTAACCACTCCAAGCCTAAGGAGTAGCTTAACTCTGGAGCCTGAAAAATCTAAAGTTTACTACAGGTTTTTCTTGCAAGGTTTAATAAACTCTCCTTAATTTTAGTCAACTATATACACATTTACAAGAATTTAAGTCCTTCTGAAATTATTCCACCACCCTAAGTAATGTTTTCTCTAGATATAAAACATAAAAATATACATAACCATGATGTACTATCAAAATATTTTTGAGAGAGATCTGGCAAGATGGTGGACTAGGCAGAAAGACTGCACAGACCCTCTTCAACAAAGAAAAGGGAAACCAGTTAACACAGACATGGAAGATAATCCTGGACCCCTGAGCCTTGAAGGGAAGGATATAGAAGTGGACTAAACCCCACCTAGCAGAAGAATTTGTGTGAAAATACCAAAAAAGGAGACAGACAGAGCTGCAGTCTGGCAGTGATCCTGAGTGATCCTGACGGCACAGACAGCTTGGAGATTCCCGAGTGGTGGTAGGACCTAAGAAGTAACCTAAAAATCACCCTGTTAGCCAGGGACTGCACAGAGGACTGTGCATGGTGGCTGGGGAACAAACGGAGAAGGTGAAGAGAAAGATGGGCTGAGCTGTGAACTTTTGCCGATCTGGAGGATGCTGCCATTTTGAAGGTTTAAAAAGCAGCTTGACTATTTTGGATATTTAAAGAGACAGTGCTCTCTCAGATTCCTGGGGCTTAAGACAGGTTCCGCTTTCCAGTAACCTCAAGGATGCTTGGGACCTGCAAGTCTGACAAGGTACGACATTCCTCTTGTTACTCTTATACCCCACACCCAGTTGGTTAATGGAGGTGCAGCCATCCCCCACTCCCACCTACATTCTGGGCCCACAGGAACTCCATCACAGTCTGTGTGCTCAGACAGAGCCTGGGTGCCCTGCGCCGTCCTCCACCGATTTTTTTATTTTTATTTTTTGCTTTCTTTTTTCTGGTGATTAGTTTGTTTGTAGTTGTCTGTTTTAAAACAACTAATATTATTAATACTTTTGTCCTTTTTATTTTTATTCTTAATCTTGCTCTCCCTGGTCCTAGTTTTCAACATTTTTTCTTTTCCCTGTGCCTGATTGAAACTTTTTTTTCTTTTAATTTAAGGTTTCCCCCCCCTTTCTTCTCATGTTTAACCCTGTTGCTTGATTTTCTTTTTGCATTTTTCCCTTTTTTTTTTCATTTATTATTCTCCTTCTCTACTTTTTGTTTCTTAGTGCCCTATCCCCAGATACTGAAGGTTTTCTTGTTTTTTCTTCCTTTTTTTCCCCTTTTTTTCTTTTTTGGGTTACTGTTCCTGTGTGATTACATGGTGTGTTTTTCATCCATGTGCTTTTAGT
>NW_006921843.1:398731-399596 GCF_000298275.1 Orycteropus afer afer | reverse complement strand
AGAGGTAACTATGGGGAGGAAGTGGGAGGGGAGCTGTTGCATTGGGGTAAACTGTGGTCAATGACATGAGACAAAGTATATGTGAACTGTTGTATGGAAAGTGAATTAGCTCTGTAAATCTTCACCCAAATCACAATTAAAAAAAAAATTTTAAATATATATTTTTGAGAACACCAGTGAAGGCTGAAATTTTGAGAGTTGAATATCCATGGCAACCCATCCCATGGAACATTTTTCACTTCAATCTAAATAAATACTTATATTATATTAATATACAACAAAATATCCCCATGAATAACAGGCATCCACCTTTGTTAATCTATCTATTATGGGACTTGAGAGAACATGCATCTAAAATCAATTTGTAACATTACACTTGTCTTCTGTAGTTTTTCTCTGTAAATGCTCAATTTTTGTTTTTCCATTAACCACAGTTTTCTTTTGTATATTATCCCTCATTCTCTTTTGGTATAATAATAATCTTGATGCCTCATTGCTCCCTTAGATATGAACAATTATATAATTCTGAATTAGTGATGATATCTTGGAACTGCAATATAGCTAATTGCTTCTAGCCTATACAAGTCAGTGCTCTGAGACCCTTGTAGTATTTTTATTTTTACTTTATTAGACTATCACAAGCAGTATAATTCCAAATTTTAATAAATAACCTGTTTGACTTTCAGTAAAATATGATTTTCAAAGAAATTGAAGTAACTACTACTATTGTGAATAGAAAAAAAAGGCAATTTTTTTTTTTTTTTTTTAGTATTGTGATTTGGGTGAAGATTTACAGAGCAAATTCACTTTCCATACAGCAGTTCACATATACTTTGTCTCATGACATTGACCACAGTTTCCCACA
>NW_006921843.1:380106-397626 GCF_000298275.1 Orycteropus afer afer | reverse complement strand
CTTATGCACAGGGAGACAGCTCAGGGGGCAGGAGTGCATGGAGGGATGGACACTGGGAAGAGGTAACTATGGGGAGGACGTGGGAGGGGAGCTGTTGCATTGTGGGAAACTGTGGTCAATGTCATGAGACAAAGTGTATGCGAACTTCTGTATGGAAAGTGAATTTGCTCTGCAAATCTTCACCCAAATCACAATTAACAAAAAAAGAAAGAAAAGAAAAGAAACCCTCTAAAGTATTGCACAGTATTCTGGGAGGATTAGGTCCAAATTTATTATGACAAAATATTCAGATTTAAGTTCAAAAGGAGGGTTGCAATGCTTGCTTGCAGGGATCCGTTAATTGGTAAAAAGTCTAGTGGTAAAGTTCTAAGCTATCTTAACTCAGTAGACTGTTGAATCTTGAGGGAGAAAAATGTGGAACAAAATGGGATGTGTTAGGCCAAAGCAAACCCAAGCCACCAACATTTCAGTCAGCAGCTTCCTCCGCGTGTCAAGCCCTGATGAGACAGCCTGATAAGACAACAGAAGTGACAGAACCCGCCCAGACTGGAAAGTCCCATGCAGTGGCAAGCTTCCTCTTGTGAAGCCCCCTCATGCTAATTAAGTACAGACCCATGCTAACAGCTAATTGGACCCCACCATTTCCTTAGTGTCCCCACTTAGGTCCTCCACAAGACTATAAACCCTACCCTCCCCAGCCAAGCGGCACGACTTCCCGGGCCCCTCTCGGGGACCCATAAACCTCCCCTGGAAACTCAGAATAAAAACTTCTCTTTAACCTCACTTTTGTGCGTCCTCTTCTCCTTACTGTGGCCTTACAGGGTGTTTTGTGATTTTTTGTTTTGTTTTGTTAAATATGATCCATCTGTTCTATTTGTCCAGAGGACTGAGAATAATATGGTGTGTGATAGCTTATAGGAATCTGCTAACAATTCCATAATTCTTAGACAAAAAAATAAATAAAATTATTTCCTATGAACTATTCAAGATGTCGTGGTATGCCAAAGTGGGATTTGTTGTTGTTCATAGGTGCTGTCGAGTGTCTCCAACCCATAGCAACCCCATGAACAGCAGACCGACACACTGCCAGGTCCCGTGCCAACTGCATGATCTTTGCTACACTTGAGCCCATCATTGCAGCCACTGTGTCAATCTATCTTGTTGAGGGCCTTCCCCTCTTTTATCGACACTCCACCTTACCAAGCATAATATCTTTCTCCAAGGAATGGTTCCTTCTTACAACATGACCAAAATAGGTGAGATGAAGTCTGACCTTCTCGCTTCCAAGGAGCTTTCTGGCTGCACTCCTTTCAGGACAGATTTGTTAGTTCTTTTAGCAGTCCATGGTACTTTCAGCATTCTTCACCAGCACCACAACTCAAAAGTATCAACTCTTCTTTGGTCTTCCTTATTCATTGTCTAGCTCTCACATGCATATGTGGTGATTGAAAATACTATGGCTTGTGCCCTGTGCAACTTAGTCCTCAAGGAGACATCTTTGCTCCTCAGCACTTGAAAGACATCTTTTGCAGCCAATTTGCCCAGTGCTATATTGTCCAGAAGCCAGGAACTGGGACAGAGGAGCAGTCAGCTGCAGGGATCCAGCTGAAGAGAGGGAACTCAGGCATGCCCAAAGCAGCAGGGAGGAAGAGCAGGAGAAAGGGCATGAAAAGCCAGGAACCCGGACAAAGGAGCAGTCATCCACAGGGATCCAGGTGAGGAGAGGGAACTCAGGCACACCCAAAGCAGCAGGGTGGGTGAGTGGGAGAAAGGGGATTAAAAGCCAGGAACCGAGACAAAGGAGCAGTCAACTGCTGGGATCCAGGTGAGGAGAGGGAACTCAGGCACACCCAAAGCAGCAGGGCGGGAGAGCAAGAGAAAAGGGATTAAAAGCCAGGAACCTGGAAGAGGAGAAGTTAGAGGCAGGGGTCCAGGTGAGGAGAGAGAACCCAGGCACACCCAAAGCAGCAGGACAGTAGAATGGGAGAAGGGGGATTAAAAGCCAGGAACCCGGACAGAGGAGCAGTCAGCCGCAGGGATCCAGGTGAAGAGAGGGAACTCAGGCATCCCCAAAGCAGCAGGGTGGGAAAGTGGGAATATGGGGACTAAAAGCCAGGAATCTGGACAGAGGAGCAGTCAGCTGCAGGGGTCCAGGTGAGGAGAGATAACCCAGGCATGCTCAAAGCAGCAGGGCGGTAGAGCAGGAGAAAGGGGATTAAAAGCCGGGAACGCAGACAGAGGACTAGTCAGCCACAGGGATCCAGGTGAGGAGAGGGAACTCAGGTACGCCCAAAGCAGCAGGGCAGGAGATTGGGTGAAAGGGGATTAAAAGGCCCAGGAATCTGGACAGAGGAGGAGTCAGCCTCAGGGACCCAGGTAAGGTTTCCAACAGGGAGACAAACTAGTCTGTCAGTTTGTTCTACCTTGGTGATGTGTTGATGTGAGTTTTGAAGCTGAGCCACTGATGTTTCAAACCCAGTGGGATGCAGATGGTGCACAGGTATCAGCCCAGCTTACAGACTGAGACAGACTAAGAAGAAGGAAGAGGCTGTCCACTTCTCAAAGATTTGGCCAGGGAAACCCTTATTAATATAGCATGTAAGTTAAGATCTTACTGAAGATAATTCAAAAACGTTTGCAGCATTGATAGAGAACTTCCAGAGGTGCAAGCTGGATTCAGAAGAGGATGTAGAACAAGGGATATCATAGCTATTGTCAGATGGATATTGGCTCAAGGCTAAGAATCCCAGAAAGATGTTGACTTGTGTTTCATTGACTATACAAAGACATTTGATTGTGTGGATCATGACAAATTATGGATAACATTGAGAAGAATGGGAATTCCTAAACACTTGATTGTACTCATGAGGAACCTGTACCTTGACCAGGAAGCTGTTGGTCAAACAGAACAAGGGTAGACTACATGGTTTAAAATCAAGAAGGGAGTGTGTTAGGGTTGTATCCTTTCCCCATACTTATTCAATCTATATGCTGAGCAAATTATCCAAGAAGCTGGACTATATGAAGAAAAACATGGCATCATGATTGGAGGAAGAATCATTAACAACCTGAGATATGCAGATGATACAACTTTGCTTGCTGATCGTGAGGATGACTTGAGGCACTTACTGATGAAGTTTGAAGAATACAGTTTGCAGTATGGATTACATCTCAATATAAAGAAAACAAAAATCCTCACAACTGGACCAATGAGCAGCATCACAATAAATGGAGAGAAGATTGAGGTTGTCAAAGAATTCACGTTGCTTGGTTCTACAATAGATGACAATGGAAGCAGCAGTCAGGATATTAGACGACGTGCAGCATTGGGAAAGTCAACTGTGAAGGAACTCTTTCAAGTGCTGAGGAGCAAGGATATCTCCTTGAGGACTAAGGTGCGCCTGACACAAGACTTGATATTTCCTATCGCCTCGTATGCATGTTAGAGCTGGACAATGAATAAGGAAGACTGAAGAAGAGTTGATGCTTTTGAGTTGTGGTGCTGGAGAAGAATTTTGAAAGTACCATGGACTGCTAAAAGAAGTAACAGATCTGTCCTGGAGGAAGTCACCCGAAATGCTCCTTGGAAGTGAGAATGGCCAGACTTCATCTCACCTATTTTGGTCATTTTGTCAGAAGGAACCATTCCCTGGAGAAGGATGTCATGCTTGGTAGGGTGGAGGGTCGATGAAAGAGGGAGAGGCCTTCAACAAGATGTATTGACATGGTGGCTGCAATGATGGGCTCAAGTATAGCAGGGATCATGGATCTGGTGCAGGATCAGGCAGTGTTTTGTTCTGCTGTGCATGGGGTCGCTATGAGTTGGAAATGACTAGTCGGCACCTAACAACAACAAATATTGTCTGATGTCCTGACTGCTGCATCCACTGGGTTTGATTGTAGAACCCAGTAATATGAAGTCTTTGACAACTTACATCTTTTATCCATTTATCGTGATACTGCTTATAGGACCAATTGTGAGGATTTTTATTTTCTTTATATCGAGGTTTAACCCACACTGCATACTGTATTCTTCAAGCTTCGATCAGTAAGTGCTTCAAGTCATCCTCACTATCAGCAAGCAAAGTTGTGTTGTCACCATATCGCAGGTTGTTAATAATTCTTCTTCCAGTCCTGTTGTCATATTCCTCTCATATATCCAGCTTCTCAGAATATTTGCTCAGCATATACATTGAATAAGTATGGTGAAACGATAAACCCTGACACACTTCCTTCTTGACTTTAAACCATGAAGAGTTCCCTTGTTCTGTTTGAATGACAGCCTCATTTTCTATGTACTGGTTCCTAATGAGCACAATGAAGTGTTCTGGAATTCCCATTCTTCTCAATGTTGCCTATAATTTGTTATGATCCACACAATTGAATGCTTTGCATAGTGAATAAAACACAAGTAAACATTTTTCTGGTATTCTTTGTTTTCAGCCATGATCCATCTGACAGCAATGATATCCCTCATTCCACATCCACTTCTGAATCCAGCTTCCATTTCTGGAAGTTCTCTGTCAATATATTGCTGCAACCATTTTTGAATTATCTTCAGTAAGATTTTACTTGTGTGCGATATTAACGATATTGTTCTATAATTTCCACATTCAATGGGAATCACCCTTCTTTGGAATGGGTACAAATATGGATCTCTTCTAGTCAGTTATCCAGCTTGCTGTCTTCCAAATCTGGCATAGCCACGTGAGTGCCTCCAGCGTGGCATCTGTTTGTTGAAACATCTCAATGGGTATCCATCAACTCCAGAAGCCTTGTTTTTCGCCACTTCCTTCACTGCAGCTTCAACTTCTTCCTTCAGTACCATTGTTTACTGATCATATGCCATCTCCTTGAATGGATGAACATCAACCAATTCTTTTTGGTACAGTGACTCTGTATTCCTTCCATCTTCTTTTGATGTTTCCTGCATCATTCAACATTTTGCCCATAGAAACTTTCAGTATTGCTAATCGAGGCTTAATTTTTTTCTTCACTTCTTTCAGCTTGAGAAATGTTGATTGTATTCTTCCCTTTTGGTTTTCTAACTACAGGTCTTTGAACATTTCATTATAATTATTGACTTTGTCTTCTCAAGCTGCCCTTTGAAATCTTCTGTTCAGTGCCTTTATCTTGTCATTTTTTTCATTTGTTTTAGCTATTCTCCATTCAAGGGCAATTTTCAGTCTCTTCTGACATTGATTTTGGTCTTTTCTTCTTTTCTTGTCTTTTTAATGACCTTTTGCTTTCTTCATGGATGATTTTCTTTATGTCATCCCATGATTCCCCTGATTTTCAGCCACTGGTGTTCAATGCATCGAATCTATTTTTTAGATGATCTATAAATTCAGGATTAATATAATCAAGGTCATATTTTGACTCCCATGGACTTGTTTTAATTGTCTTCAACTTTCACTTGAACTTGCATATGAGCAGTTGATGGTCTGTCCACAGTCAGCTCCTGGCCTTGTTTTGGCTTAAGATATTGAGCTTTTCCCTCAACTCTTGCCAAAGATGTAGTCAATCTGATTCCTCTGTACTCCATCTGGCAAAGTCCACATGTATAGCCATCATTTCTGTTGATGAAAAAAAAGATATTTGCAATGAATAAGTCATTGGTCTTGCAGGATACTATCATGTGATCTCCAGCATTATTTCTATCACCAAGGCAATATTTTCCAACTACTAATGATTCTACTTTGTTTCCAACTTTTGCACTCCAATCACCAGTGATAAGCAACATATCTTGATTGCAGGTTCAGTCAATTTCAGACTATAGAAGTTGATAAAACTTTTCATTTTCCTTATTTGGGGCACTGATGGTTGGTGCACAAATTTGAATAATAGTAGTATTAACTGGTCTTTGTAAGTATATGGATATCATCCTATCACTAACAGCATTGTACTTCAGGACAGATTTTGAAACAGTCTTTGTGATGACAAATGCCACATCATTCCTCTTCAATTTGTCATTCCAGGCATATTTGTCTGATTCAAAATGGCCAAAACTGATCCATTTCAACTCACTAATGCTTAGGATATCAATCTTTATGTGTTCCATTTCATTTTTGACAGCTTCCAATTGTCCTAGATTCATACTTCATACATTTCATGTTCCAATTATTAATAGATGTTTGCAGCTGTTTCTCCTCAGTTTGAGTCTTGCCACATCAGCAAATGGAGGTCCCAAAAGCTTTACTTTATCCACATCATTAAGGTTGGTTCTACTCTAATGAGATAGCTCTTTCCCAGTCATATTTTGAGTGCCTTCTGACCTAAGGGGCTCATCTTCCTGCACTGTATCAGACAATGTTTTAGGGCTACTCATAAAGTTGTCCAGTCATGTATCAGACTATGTTTCTTTGTTATTGGTAACGTTTTCCTTGGCCAATTCTTTGAGAAGTGGATGGCCACTTCCTTCTTCTGAGTATGTCTCAGTCTGCAAGCTGCACTGAAATCTGTACACCATGTGCAACCCTGCTTGTGTTTGAAACACTGGTGGTACAGCCTCCAGCCTCAAAGCAATGCACAGGCCACCACAGTATGACAAACTGACAGACAAGTTCTTTTCCCTTAGCTGTTCGAAACCTCTCTGAACTCCCCTTACCTGGTTCCCGCTGCCCTCAGTCCTGGCTTTCCCACCTTCCTGCCTGTGCTGGGGGGGGTCTCTCCCTCCACTTACCTGGATCCTGCCACCCCGAGCCCTGCCATTCCCACCTTCTGGCTTTGGGTGGGGGCCCTTTCCCTCCCTTTACCTGGATCTTGCTGTCCTCAATCCTGGCTTTCCCAACTTACTGCCTGGGGCTAGTTATGTGTACTAAAAAAAATAAAAGAAATAAAAACTTTACTATAGCCTGAGCTTCACCTTCTGAAGAGAGAAAATCTTTAAGCCATTCACACTTTATACACACCATATATAACTACTTAGGATTTCTTACATTCCACAGGACTGAATTCTATGAATGCAACTGTCGCAAGTTTTCTGGTAGAGTTGGTCATGGAAAATTTCTTGCACCTACCTTGATTCTGTTGATAAATAACACATATTTTAAAAAAATGTTTTTAATACTTCCAGCTTTCTGGTAGGCATAGTAAGAGCCTACTGATTTTAACATTTCTCTGTTACTCAGATGTTTAAATATATATATATATATATATAAAAAACAGTCAACATGAACTAAGTAAATATGGATCACGGAACAGGAATTGTTTTCCCATGTTGATGTTAGGTGATGCTGAATCAATTTTAACTCATAGCAACACCGCATGATGAAGTAGAACTGCTCCGTAGAATTTTCTAGGCTGCAATCTTAACAGGAGCAGAATGCCAAATTTTAATCCTGCATAGCCACTGGATGGGTTAGAAACATCAACCTTTCTGTTAGAAGAGAAGCACTTTAACCATTGTGCCACGGTTTCTTTGGTAACTCCCAAGTCCATCAAATTTCTTTTACCTCCCTTTTTAATTCATTTGTCCATTCCCTTTCCTAAAGCACACATTTGGAAATGGACAAGATTTCTTGTTGTTTTAAACATGGGACTGTTAAGTGTGGGGTCTGCCATGATTTAAGTGTCTTTTGCAGTTCTGTAAGCAAAATCACTACCTTTAGGGGGAAAAAAAAATCATTCTGCCCTGTGTGATCTTATAATGAATAACTGATCTCTGAACAGTAGCAGTAAAGACTCTAGAAAATCAACTATCAATTTTCCAGGTGTAGTGGAGAAATTCATAAAGTCGTTTTGACCAAAGCTGATTAAATTTAACTCAGTTCTTGATGACTTACACTGTCTTCTAAGGATCTGCCAACCTGAGAATCTGTTTGTTCAGCTGAAAAGTCAGTTTCCCTCTACAAGCTCCTATTAGTTGGCTGTGTTAATTACTGGAAGCCATAAAACTAAGAATTGATGTCTCTATAGCCAAGCCAGGATGTGAAATATGTATACTCTAAGGAAGGGAATCTTGACACATGTGTCTTTTGGAAAAAGTGGGCCAAAGAAATATTTCTTTATGACAAAGATGTGTAAAACAGAATTGCTTGAAAGAGTTTACAACCAGCCTTATCTAAAGCTTCCCAGATTCTTTAAAGTTTTGTTTAACAAGTTGTGTCAGGGAAATGAGATCCTGAAAACAAGAGGAGTTTACAACCACTCCTCAGAAATCTAGCTCTGTAAATATCCATCAGTGATGTTTTATGATTCCACCTGAAAACTATTTCAGTGAAATTTTATAAGTTCTGTAGTTGTTGTTGTTATGTGCCATCAAGTCGGACCCGACTAATAGCAACCCCTCCTTGAGTTTCCGAGGCAGTATCACCACTGAAGTAGATTGCCTCATCTTCCTTCCGAGGAGTGGCTGGTGGGTTTGAACCTCCAGCCTTCTGGTTAGCAGTCAAGTGCCTTAGGCACTATGCTACCAGAGCTCCTAAGTTCTGTAGTTAGTCCCAGAAATAAATCACTGTGATTTTCTATACTCAATTATCCAATAGGAGCCTATTCGCCATCCCCAACCCATCCTCCTTGTGACCTCATACAAAGACTAACCAATAAAACCACTGTATTATAATTTCTTTGCTCCACAGATTACATCTGTTTTTAGCTAGAAATTGTTAGTGGAAAATCATTAGTTCTTATCAATATGGGCTGGTGTTTTCCCATGTCAAATTTCTGAATAAATCCTCCTAATTCCATTTTCATGGACTGAGTGGGTTTTCTTTCTCTATGACACAGGAGATGTTCTTGAAATTGGACCAAATGTGGGTTCCTGCCTGGTGCAGTCAGGTCAAAACAATTTACACACTGAATGATTAAGAGGGGAGAAAATTATTTATTGCAAAGTGACAATGCAAGGAGACAGGGGCCATACCCAAATCTGATTCCCTGAATCCAGATCGAGTTACAGTTTTGTAAATTCCAGGAGAAGGGGTTATACATATTCATAAAAACTTCAGGAATTGGGGTGTGAATTAGCTGATGATTGGCTGAAATTTCCTTCGCCTTGGTTTAAAGGGACAGTCATTTTTTAATGCAACGTGCTTGTGCACTGGAGGAGTCACAATGGCTTCTTGTCATCAGCTGATCAGTGCTCAGGCAGAGGAGAGATGTCAGTTCCCAGCAACTTTGTTCCTGTTTGTCTCACTGCACATGTCCGTTGGGCAAGGTTAATTTGCAAGTTGTCTCCTGAGACACATTAACATTCCTATAATTTTTTTCTAGGGGAAATAGCATGAAAGGAATGTGTAAATTGACTTTTTGTTCCATTCAGTTCTTAAGGAACTGAGTTATTATGTTTGCTTATTTGTCTCCAACCTTGGTCCTATCTCTCTTAACCATGGTGGGAGAATAGTTGAGCTTTCATCCTATTCAGATCTTAAGGAACTGAGTTGTCATGTTTATTTATCTGTCTTCAACTGAGGATGCAGGCTGAAATTTGACTCCACTCTGTTTCACTCTAGTTCACATGGGGGTTAATAATCCCCTTTTTGGTTTGTTTGTTTTTTCCAAATTTGCACTGTAGCAGGACAAACACTAAAGACACATTTACTACCAGTAAACATATTCATTTTAAGTCCAAAACCAAGAATTGCAGCTCCAGGAACTTATATGAACTCATCTGCTTGTTCAGACTTAACTCTAAACAATACACAGGCTTCAAAATGTCATAATATCACCAAACAAGAAAACCTTAAATGGGCCACTTTATTCTGAGTACATGATCCTTCAGTATACACGATCAAATACCCATTATGAATAGGAATAAGCCCTTTCATCTTCAAAAGAAGTTGACTTCTAGATCATAACATTTTGTAGCCATCAGTAGATGAAAAAGTTCCTAAATATACCTACTCCTAACTTATAAATGATCTTATTATCTGACACTTCACATTTATGACAATAGTAAAAAACGCTATTTTCTGACTATTTTGCATATTCCCAACATATGTCTGGCAGTAATGAACACTGAGGTGTGAGGTGAAAGTAATACTGGCTGTGATGGCTAAAGTTATGTGTCAACTGGGTTGGGCCAGGATCTCAGTGGTTTGGCAGTTATGTAATTATGTAATTTGTTAGTTATATAATAATATACTCATCCTCCATTTTATGATCTAATGTGGTTATCCACCATTTTCCCATAATACTAAATATCACGTAATGACCTGGTATTTGGAACCTAACTCTGTTGATAATTGAGGAGGGGGTGTATTTGCCCTCAGTCTGGAAATATAACAGTATGAACTCATGCCCCTTCCCATGCAAGGAATTTGTGATAAACTCGAAGTTTTAACATTACTCTTTTGTTCCTGCGGATACCAGGAATAATTATAGATCACTCTATCGGGACAAATGTCTCTATGTTTTTCTTAATGGCTAGAGAAAAGAATAGGAGAGCTCAAAAAGCCCTGGAGGGATCTTTTTCCATAAATACTGGACTCCTTAAACAAACACAAACTGGAAATTAGATGCATCCACTGTAAGAACAGAAAAAAATAAGAAAGAAAAAGCAAAAAAATAATTCAAGTATAGGAAAAAAATTGAAGAAGTCAGTACTGAAGTGAGAAGTCAGAGTAGTTGTATAGTTAAGAACTGTAGGGATCAATGAAACAGTAAAAGTTCTTACTTCTCTAAGATCTTATACAAATGTTTATAGGGGTTAACCATATTTATTAAATTTACCTTTCTCTTGTTACTGGAAGTGTGGGAGAATCACAAAGTGAGTGTCCTCTTAATTTTCTCTTGTTTTTCTATTTGTTTTATAACTAGTTTCATTCCTTCTATTTGATCTCCTGACAAAGGATATTACTTTACACATCACTGTACCATTTTTTTTGTTAACATATATTTATTGGTTTTATATCTCAAAGTAACTTTTATCATTATTCCCTAAAGCTTAAAATGATCACTCTAGGTTAGGTTACCTCTCCAGTACAGGTTGAGACTCTCACTCTTTGTTGTGCCCTGTAAACTTTAGTAGGCACAAGGTAGCCAGATCTGGTGCTTCTTTTTCCTCTGGTAGCTACTGAAACACTCCGTTGAAAGCACAGAATATGGTAATCTTTTAAGGTGCACAGCTTGTCTCTCCCTTTTGGATTTATAGGAGAGTTTAGAAAAAGTAGAAGCCATATTTCTCAATGAGAGGACCTAAATCTATGAGAACCACAGAAGTAAAAGAGGAAGTAGGAATAGTATCAGGGCCATACTGAAATACCAACAGCTTGTCTTGACCAGATGCAAAGAGAGAAATTCCCAAGGAATTCCCAAGTAACTTGTCATTTACTCCTTAACTTTCTGGACTTGGCCTATTTCCTTGAACTGAAATTTCTGATCTTTCAGAGTCAGTTTCTGACTCTTTCAGGGATTTGAAGAATCCCTCTTCAAGTGACCTGACACTTTCAATAATGACATAGAGTTTCCCATCTTTCTTTGTTCCTTTCAAAGGTTATCCAAAAAAGATATTAATTCTTTTAGTAAATAGTTCTGAGAAATTAACAAAGTAATACTAATTCCTTCATTTCTCCTTTGTCTTTCTTCAGACTGTCCTAAAATTGAGCAGCTGTTGTTAAGATTTGAGTATTGTTTGTCCTTTTCATCCTACTACCTTTTGTTGAACTTTAGAGAATTGACAGGGGAGCTGAGGCAAAGGTGATTAGGGCTGGAGAGTTACTAGATACATGCCAAATAAATTTGAGAAAGCCTCAAACAATCATTATTGAAAATCAATGGGGGATTTGCCCATCGTCCAAGTACTCCACAGCAATTCCTCTCAGCTCAGCTTTAAGGAAATATGTCAAGTATGGCTACTAGCAACTCTTCTAAATGGGTACCAAAGTTCTTAGCTCTTCCATAGTATAGAGGGGAATTGTAGATAGTCAGTTCCCTTTGGTCACCCTTGAGGAGTGATCTTCAGGAACCCAATATCATTATTACATCAAATGAGCAAACTTTTCTACCTGCAGAATATCACACAGTTTTCACTGCACATCCTCATATGGGCTGTAAACTGAACATACCTAAAGATGACTTCTGCAAACTTCTGTGACACAGGGAAAAGAAGATTTAAAATGAGTGATAGCAGATAAGAAAGGCATATGGATTACCAGGGAGGCCCATGTAGCTTCTCAAGGGTATCAGTTGTGCTAATGATCCAAATTGGAAAGATTTGTTTTCCTCACATTAAAAGAAAAAAAATTATATGGCCCTTTAGTGTCCCTTCCCATGTTGTTATCAGCTTAGCACCTTGATTGTGCACATTTTTTCCAGGTGTCTAATGCAGCTATTCTTTATCTTGTTGTTTCATATGATGATACAGTCTTTTATCCAAGTTCTCCATTATTAATTCTGTTTTCTTAGCTGTGCAGTGAGTGAATAGTAAAGGATGCTTAGAGATGGAATCTGGGCTCAAACATGAAATAGACTCAGAGCTACTCTACAAAGACCACAAGACCACAGACTATGTCTTCAAACAAGCAATTCATTACATGTATCCTAAAATAAGTAATTCATTAATGGCTAAAGAAATCATTACTTTCATCATTCTTTGCAGGAAATCCACAAATTAAATTTAAAACACTACTCTGAAAGATAGGGAGCTCTGGAAGCATAGTGGCTAAGGCACTTGACTGCTAACCAGAAGGCTGGCAGTTCAAACCCACCAGCCACTCCTCAGAAGGAAGATGAGACAATCTACTTCTGTAGTGATACTGCCTCGGAAACCCAAGGAGGGGTCCCTATGAGTCAGGTCCGACTCGAAGGCACATAACAACAACAACAACATTCTGAAAGATTGTCACTTCTTCCTTCCTGAAGTCAAGTTGAGGCAATCTGGGATAAAGGGACACAAGGGGAAAGGAGAAATAGAGAGAGCAGGGGTATTTTTGAAAGAGTCTTTAATTCTCACATTTCTTCTTCCATTTTTTACCAGTCTTTCCTAGTGAATAAACACATAATTATTTCCTTTTCTTTTTTTAACTTTCTTCTTTGAATGATATTTATCCCATACTCATTGCCATTGCTGTCCAGTCAATTCTGACTCTGGCAACCCTATAGCATAGAGTAGAACTGCTCCACATGGTTTCCGATGCTGTAATTCTTTATGGAAGCAGACTGACACATCTTTCTCACATGGAATGGCTGTTTGGTTTGACCCACCAATCGTTTGTTAACAGCCAAGTGTTTAACCATTTCACCACTAGGCTCCTCACTAATCATTTGCTATGAATGGGGACTGTCTAAAAACTCTAGAAAATACATTAATTTATCTAAGTCAGAAAAACCATCCTCAGGCCACTACAAGACTAGATTCTCATATATTCATTACAAAGAGGACAAAACAGTTTTAGCCCTTTAAAAGAAAAACCTGCAGGTAACATTTCTAGCAATATTCTAACCATATGCAGATTCTGACAGCAGTTTAGAGCCCGTGTTACCCATGCCTTTTCAATAGTAAATTCTTAACTATGGAGAGGGTGGTTCATCTGGCTAGTATTCCAAAAGGGTAGAGAGGCAAAAAGGAAACTTTTCATAATTCAGGATCTGACTCTTCTGTGACTATCAACCTTCAGGTGATTGATTTAACTCAGAAACTGTCAAACTATCTCCTCCTCATTGCCAAAATTGTTGAAGAAATGTGATAAAAAATAAAATCTTCTTCTAATCAAGAAAACACATCTACAATGGTAGATGAAAAAGAAAACAGTAAAACTACCAAATGAGCATCAAACCAGGAAGTAATATATCACAGACAACCTGCTAAAAGATTGCAAAGACAGAAAGAAATCTCACCCTTTATTGAACCAAGTAGATGCAACCCATTTCATACAAGGTAAGTAAGAGGACTTGACAGCACTATTTTTCACTCATTGTTTATGCTAATTTCACCTTCTTATTGGGATAGCTACCAATGTGCATTGATTACGTTTACCTAAAAGAAAAGAAACCTCTCATATCTTTATGATATGATGTACTTTTACAGCTTGTAATGGAGCCCACCAAAGGCCCTTACACTCCCTCAGAAACTGAGAGACAAGAGGTTTATCTTCCTTCCTGATTATAATTCAGAGAAATGGTTGCTAACTACTTGAGCATGCATTCCTGGGTTGGGAAACTGGCAAAATTATTATTAAGCCCTTCAAGAGGATTTCTGAAAAGAAGGATTTGTTTTGTTTTGTTTTGTTTTTTTTACAACTACAACTTTCTAAAGTAAAAGTTTTAAGAAAAAGGGAAGGGGTAGGGTTTCTTTCCTATTTTGCTTTAGGGAAAATTAAATACCACATACAGTTTTTTTCTTTTCAATTTGTATTTAGTATTATAGAAGATGCAGGAAAATTTGCTTCAAGTCACATCTGTTATTTTTTAATTACATGTTGTATAGAATATAGTTTTCTTTATTCTAATTTGAAATTATGCTGTTTGAAACAGTAAACTTTTGATATAAACTTTGTGCCCTTGCACATCAAAGTTAGTGTTCCTGGAGCTAAACTTCAGACCTTTCTACACATATATTTCTACCGCAAAAGACAATTTTCAGAATATTAAGTCAATTAGCAAAGATTAAACTATCCCTCATTGTATCACTTATGCTCTCCTTCCCCTTAACTCCTTCTCCTGACCCAAGGTAGCAGTGACAATCATGTGCTCTACCCCAGTTGCCTGGAAGTCCCAAGACTCAAATAATATTGTCATTATTCAAGCCTGATGATCTCTACCCTGAAAGTTTTATCTTAAGAATAAATTTATAGAGAAGGAGACAAGATAGCATCCTGGTGACACACTCTACCCAAATCCTCTACAACAGAGACTCAAAAATCTGAGTGAAACATTTATAGATGATAATCCTAAAACTCTGAGCATTTGATGAAGAGACAAAGAATTAGATTAAATACTTACAAAAGGAGACAGAAAGAAAATAGTGACTGAAGAGAGAGTTGGAGTGGGGACCTGATGTAGTTTTGCCATTGTGTGACACAGAAGGCAACATACACACATGAGGAGAAGCCAACTTCATGGAATTGCCATTGGAACAAGGATACAGTTTAGATAGATGTGAAATAAAATGAGGTGAGCAGAATAAGAGCTGGATTTGTGAGAGGAAAGTGCAAGGAAATGGGCCAAGAATCCCAGTGGCAAGGTCGACTGCAGAGCAAGAATGGAGAGGAAACAACTCACCGGTAGAGAGCCCTACTCATTTGGTTTTATGGCCCATGCAGAGAAGAAGGCCTGGGGGTGTCATCTGGAGAAGCTGGACTCCAGGCGGCTTTCAATAGACTGAGTCATCCTATGAATTAGATAATAGGTTGCACTTGCCAAGAAGTGCACAGAGCCCATGCCAGTGAATCGTAACTGGAGAAGTACATTCTCCTGCTTTCCTCACCACAACTTCCTTGTGATGAGGTCTCTCCCACCTCCACTATTCTGGTGGCTGGGGACACGTACCTGTTTCCCCTTCCCATCCAGTTCACACAGACCACCTCCCCCCACCAACAGCCACTCATTACACTGCACCCCCAGCAGACAGATTCACATTCCAACAAATCATGCTCTTCATGCTTGGAGGCCATGTGATTGACAGGGTTCACTCTTGTGGAGCACAAGTAGTGGGATGCTTTCACTGTTGGAGGTGCACACGTGCACTGACTGTGTGCCAGGTTCCTGTACCCTCTGCAGGCACATACTCCTGTGGAATACACAACAAATACTTGCTTCCACTGAAGCTGATGGAGCAAGTCCTAACAGATACAGCTGATACAGCAGATACCCACTACATCAGAAGCACAGGCAATATTTGCTGCACCACAACTTTTTTCTTTTCTTTTTTCCACTTTTTTATTTTTCCCCCTCTTCCACTATTTCTTCCTTTATATTTTACTCACTTCTTTTTTTCTGAGTCCCTTCCCCCCCCCATTTTTTTAATCTGCTCCATCTGACAGAAGTTAGGCATTGTCTACCCACTATTGAACCACACCTAGCACACCAAACACCAACCACCCCACCATCCAATGGGTGAGTATCTCCACCTATTCCTGCACCACTGGATCAATGACAAGACAGTGGATAACACCTTCTCACCCTGCCTGAAGTTTCTCTTTACGAATAGCAAACAGAGGCCCATGCCTACACTCCTACCACTTACTTCACCAACCAGGGGTCAGATGGAGAGCACCCCAGTGCTGCCAGACTAGCAAACAAAGCCCACTCACCATGCCTACACAGATAAATTAAAAAAGAAAAGAAAAAGGATGAAACAGACATCAAAAAATAAATATAACTACTCCAAAATATCTTGGAGACAACAGACAACTTAAAATCAAACACAGAAACAGCACAAGGTGACACAGGCAAGTGACCAAGCAAAGAACTAGGAAATCTCCCCAAGGAAGAAAAGGTAATGGAATGGTCTGATAAGGAATTCAGAAGAAATATATATATATTTTGCTTTTGTCTTTTTAAAGTCTGGTTCATTCTTTCTACTTTTTCTCTGGATTGTGGTCCCCAGACTGAAAATACCTTCCAGTTTATCCCTACCTCTGAAGAAACCTCTTGGGTGACTTCAGCAATTAAATGGGGTCCACTATCACTACCAACAGTTAAAGGAAGTAAATATTTCAGATGATAGCATGGATTACAGTCTTGATGGCTTATTTACTTTATTGTTGTAGCAAGGGAAAGCTTCTGGCCATCCTAAGAATGTGTCAATAAAAACTAGCATGTGTCTGTAAGTTTCCATGGTTCAAGGCATTTCTGCAAAGTCTACTTCCCATTATTCTCTGGTAGCATAGTGCCTAAGGCACTTGACTGCTAACCAGAAGGCTGGAGGTTCAAACCCACCAGTCACTCCTCGGAAGGAAGGTTGGGCAATCCCAAAGGAGGGGTCGCTACGAGTCGAGTCCGACTCGACGGCACATCACAACAACAAAAACAACAAGATTCCTTGAAGTGGACTCCTAGAGGCCTCCATTGAGTCTTGGGGTTGTTCTTGGCACAAACAACACAGTTCTTGATGATTTCTTGGAGGGTGGCACATAGTCCTATTCCCAGGAAATGGCTTTTCACTCACTCATACATAGTTCCATATAAAAAACGGGAATATTCCTGAACCTGCTTCAGGATTTGATAAAGCATATTTTGAGGTATGACTACTTGTCCAATATCTATGCACTTCTATTTCCCCCAGGTTGCTAAGAGCTCTCCACTCACCTGGAGCTAGATCCTTGTCCGACTATGTAGGTTCATCAGGAAAGGGTAACAGAAGATGACGGAATAAGGAGGCTTACAGGATAAGAGGCTTCTCTTGTTAAGAGGCTTCTTTAAAAAGAAGGCCAATGGTGGCTACTCAACACTGGCCATCTCAATACTGCAGTGTCAATGGCTTTAAAGAAGTAGGTCACTCGCCTCGTCCAGGACCCCCAGTTCTGGGTCAGCATTCTGGTGGTGTTGTGCCCAGGTTATGAAGGAGTTGCTCGGCGAGGAATATGCCAACACACGACAATGCAAAAGCAATAGAAAAGTTTATTAGCTAACTTAAGTTAG
>NW_006921843.1:366118-375615 GCF_000298275.1 Orycteropus afer afer | reverse complement strand
GTTTAGAATTCCAAAAGTCCTGTTAGTATTGCTGACACTAAAAGGTTTCTGGTTAAAGATTTTCCTGGAGGCTACTAGAACTCTGGCTTCAGATTGACTCACAGTGGTTTCTCTATAGTTCAAAGGGTTTGGTAACCCCAGAACTGGTGGTGACATTAATTTTTGCTTCATGGCATCAAAAGATTGTTGATGCTTATCAGTCCAGATTAAAAAAAAAAAAAAAACAAGTTCACTGCCATCGAGTTGATTCAGACTCACAGCCACCCCCATTGGGTTTCTGGGGCTGTAAATCTTTACAGAAATACATTGCCAGCTCTTTCTTTTGTGGAGGGGCTGGTGGTCTTTAACCACTGAACTTTTTGTTAGCAACCAAATGCCTTATCCACTAGGAGTCATTTTCCTGTCCTCTACTAGCTTCATATAAAGATTTGGCTAGTAAATCGAAGTTTAGAATCTAACTGTGGAAAAATCCAGCCATGTCTAAAAATCCTCTTAATTGTTTGCAGAAGCGAGGAGTGGCCCTCTGGCAGATGGGTTTCTTTTTCTCAGGTAGCACCTTCCATTATCCTTGTGTTGTTTTGAAGTCTAGGTAACTCCCTGAACATTGGGAGATTGGGGCTTTGACTTTGGAAATCTTATAGCCTACCTGGCCAAAGAAGTGTAATGTCTTAATAGCACTATGATCAGAGTCCTCTTATGTCTGACTGGCTATGAGGAGGTCATTTACATATTTTAACAGAATGCTGTTCTGTAGCTGCAGGCCTTTCAGATCTTTAGCTAGAGCAATCCCAAACAGTGTGCGGCTACTTTTTGAATTCTTGAAGTTGCCCAGCCCAACACAATTTTCCTTTGGGAAACCCCTGTGGTTCTTCCCACTTAAAGTAAACAGCTCTTGACTCTTTTTTTCCCTATCAGGATACAAACAGTGCATTTTTTAAACCTAAGGTGGTAAACTAGGAGTAATCAGAGGATAGAGCTGAAAATAAAGCACATGGATTGTAACCACAAGGTGGACAGTCACCAAGATCTGATTAAAGTGTTGGAGGTCTTGAACAAATCATTATAGCTGTGTTTTGGGCTTTTTCACAGGCAGGATGGGAATATTGTGTGATGATAAGCAGGGCTGAAGAAGCCCATGCTAGAGGAATTTCTAAAAGAGAGCCTATAACATCAGTTTTGTCTCATAAATGATTGGGTACTGCTTTATGTAGGGCAGCTTAGCACCAGGTACTAGTTCAGTGTGTACTGGAGCAGCATACTTGGCCTTACTTGATATCTCATTAGTCCATATGAATGGTATAACATCTTGCTCGAGTTCTTCTGGGTTGATGGCTTCTGGTGATAAAAGAGCTAGGAGTGAAGCTTGTGTTAACCAGCTATGTTCAGGAGGAATAAAGTCAATTTTTCATTAGTAAAATTTACTTGTGTTTGCATTCTAGTAAGTATGTCTGGCCTAATTATGGGATTGGGCACTCTGGCAAACACAGAAAGCTGTGAGACAGGACGTTTTCTCCCAGCTTATATTCTACTGGCTGAATGAAGTATGGTATTTTTTTCCCAGTAATTCCTACAATAGGCATCATTTTCTTATATGAAGGGTGCTTTTAGGTTATTAAGTACAGAATAGGTTGCACCAGTATCAATTAGAATGTCTCCCCCAATCTGTTCTCCCCCAATTTTCATTGTAGCCAGGGGCTCTGAGGGGGAGATGGAAAATGTTTGTTTAGCACCTAATGTCTGTCTACCAGAGTCCTCATGTACAACATGGGTGGCTCCTAAACATATACCCCAAGGAGTATCAACCACTGGACCTGCAGGTTTAGTATTTCCTCATAATAGTCTTCCTTTGTCAGTGAGGGCATTCCTTCTTCCAATGTACTTCCTTATTTACACTATGTATACTGATTCATCTCCAGTTTAGGTCTATTCCTTGAGGGAATTTTTCCCTCTTGGAGGTCCTTTCCTTCCACTATCTTCTGTTATTTTTTTTTAAGTTCACTTTTATCTCCTGACTTTCCTTTTTTTTTTTTTTTTTTTTTTTACTTCTTGTGTTTGCTCTCTATTAGCTATACATTAAAGACTATTTCTACTAACAGAAATTTCCATTCTCACACTTTCTTCAACCTCCTATAGCTTTCTTCTAATGTCTATAACACTTGTCCTATAAAAGTAATATTAATCATTCATGTATTCTTGGGACCTACCATTCTAAATTAGTAAACAGACTAAATACTGCAAGAATTTGTTAAGGAAATACTGATGGGGTCTTCTGGTTTTCTTTTAACTTTATAAACTTCATTAGTTTTCTCTGCTTAGAGACCTTGTTATAGAGTTCTGACAATAAACAGTCCTTAAGGTGTGACCAGTGAATCAAACCTCTGGCAGTCTTAAGAGTCCATTCTGTTTCTAATCTTGGGACTTCTTGCTCTGCCAGCAAGTAAATATTTGTGCTTTATTGGTGTAGTCTATCAGCTTCCTCCTTAGCCTTTTCAGTTACCATTCTTCTCTCCTCTGGATTTAAGAGGGTATCATATAGGGTCTGACAATCGACTCATATGGGATGGTGCATTTTAAAGATGGCATGTGGCAGACAAATAGTTATTCTAATTAAATAGGTCAGAATCAGTAAATGGGGTATGAACCCAGAGCATCTGTGGAAGATTTCTTTCAGCTGTGTCCTCTGGGTTGAAACTAGGAACTTGCCTAAGTGGGTGAAGTCCAGCTCATTTCTCACTGTTCATAGTATGAAAAAGGTTCCACACCAAATATGAGGTGAGGAGAGAAACCCTACACAAGAGGAGTGTTCTGGGACTGATGGAGGGGTTACAGGGACCCTAGGTTGGGCATAAGGGGGATGGTGGAATGGTTCCATAAAATAACTTCCTTTATGTTCCTTCTTTTCTGCATTATATAAAATTGAATATCTAGTTTTCTTTTGTATCATAATTTTACATTGTTTTGCAAATATTTATTTTGATATAAAGTTGTAAAGCTTCAATATACACTATTTCATCCCTATTTCCTTCTCCTACAAAATAAATCTAGCTGCAGTATAGTATTATAATTTACAGATCTATTTACTGGCCATGTTTCCTATTTCTTAATTTATACTGAGGTTAAGTGTTATTATAAAGAAATTTTATTTTAGAACTCTTTATAAGATCACTTTAAAAAATAGAAACAACACTTAAGGAAACACCCTACTGGGCTATAGTTTGGGATCTGACACTGTGCACCATCTATCATTGTAAGAGCACCTTTGTTTTGTCAACCTTTACAGCTTCGTAGGCTAAGCCTACCACAACTACACCTTAAACCACAGTGTTGAACCCAATAGGATTTATCTCTTATTCACTGAAGTGATCTCCCGCCCCTCTTCCCAGGGTAACCACGAAAACTATCTCCTTGTCCTCACTGTGAGCATCACTTTTGGATCCAATACCAGCTTTCTGACACCAATAACTGGAGACTTCACCCCTGGAGGAAAAGAATCCAGTGCATACTAGGATCAACTTTTGGCTTCTGTTGATCAGAGGGCTCCATTCAAATTAGCCAAGATGAAAAGTTGGAGTCACATCTGGATCTCAAGGAATTGCAACCTAAAAGCAGGTCCATGCCTGGTGCAACTCTCACCTGATAGAAACTACAAGGTGAGGCAAAAAGAGGGCTTTACTCCTCCAACATGCAAAGGGGAGACAGAGATGTATTCCACCTTAGATTCTATCTGTTTTCTGAGAGTAGCTTACTGTTTTTTAGAGGTTGGTAAGACAAGAAGGTGCTATTATTACAGGTATAGATATATGGTAAATATGTATAAGCATTATATGCATATGACGTTTATGATAGTTGGAGCTGTGTGTCAACTTGGCTAGACCACAATTCTGTGTGGTTTGAGCTGTTGTGGTGTGGTTGTTCCCATGATGGGATCACATGACTATGTTCTGAGTGGCCAATCTGTTGAAAGGGAGTTTCCCTAAGGGTGTGGACTGCTTTCAGTATATCCAAGGACATACTGGGAAGAGAGACATTCTTCTGTGGATTGGGATATTGTTGTGCTGCCTACAACTGTCCGTGAGTGAACAGTCTACCATTTGGCCTGGAGATCTTGGATTAGTCATTCAATGGAGTCAACAGCCGGTGTACTGCCTGCCAGCCTTGAGCTCCTCAGCCCCTGCTGTTGCAAGAGCCAGGAAAAGCTTCCAGCTTGATGTTTGATCCAGGAACTTTGGACTTGCCAGCTTCTGTGAGTGTGTGAACCATTTTCCTAAGATAAATTTCCTATATATATACATATATATATATAAGCTTTACTGGTTTTTGTTTCTCTAGAGAAGCTGGTCTAACACACTGTTGCAAAAAGTTACATCTTATTCTCATTATCATGTAAGCAAATTTCATTAATATACTAACATTCCACCCAAGGGGGTGATTCTTACCATGCTAATGTGACCTTTTTTAAGGAGCTCCAGTGGTGTAATGGATAAGGTATTTGGCTGCAAACCAGAAAGTCAGTAGTTTACCTCCACCAGCTGCTCTGCAAAAGGAAGATGGGGCAATCTACCTCCATAAAGTTTTATAGCCTTGGAATCCCAATGGGGGTCACTATGAGTCAAAATTGACTCAAAGGCAGTGACTTTTCTTTTTTTATTTCTTTGCTCGGTTTTAATGTAACCTTTGAAGGAGCTCTGGTTATATATTGGTTAAGGTATTTGACTGTTAACCAAAAAGGACAATCATTCAAACATACCAGCTGCCTATTACTCCATGGAAAAAAGATGAGGCGGTCTTCTTCCATAAAGATTTACAGGCTTGGAAACCTACTGGGGGTTACTATGCCTCAGAATTGACTCAATGGGTGTGAGTTTGTTTGTTTGTTTGTTTGGAATGTGACCTTTTACTTATTTGCACTGACCACTGCTTGAACCATAAAAGTTAATCTAGGAGATGGTGGAATAGGCAGACAAACTACTAAGACCCTCTTCAAAAAAGAAAAGAGAAACCAATTAATATGGAAACAGAAGATGATATTGGAGCCTTGAGCTTTGAAGGAAAGGATGCAGAAGTGTACTAAAATTCAACTAGTAGAAGAACCTGCATGAAAACACTGAAAAAGGAGACATATGGAGATTAAAACTATCAGCGATCCTAATGGCACAGACAGCTTGGATATTGACAAGTGATGTTACGACCTAAGAATTAACCTAAAAATCAGCTCTGCTAGCCAGAGGCTGCACAGAGGACTGCACTGGTGGCTGGTTAATAAAACAGGAAGCAGCAAAGATGGAGATGGGCTGAGCTGTGGACTTTTGGCTGTCCAGAGGGTGTAGCTATTTTGAATGTTTATAAGGAGTTCAACCATTTTTGGATATTTAAAATGACAGTGTTCTCTCAGATTCCAATGACTTAAGAATGGGCTCTACTTTCTGGGGACTGTAAGGAAATATCTGAAATGAGGACTGGAAAGAAGATAGGTACTGAGTACATCAATGCTACCAACTAGTGAGCAGATGAGTACAGTACACTGCTTACTCAGATGCATCATAAAAAAAAGAAAGAAAATTAAAATCTTGGACAAATCACTCAAATGTACAATCACCAATTAAATATAAATACAATGAAGTCACAATGTCTCTAACATAACAGATCATTACAGTCCACACAAAGAAGCAAGATAAAGTGGAGAAACAAGGGACCAGGATATAGAACCAGAATATATACCTGAGAAAGAAGCAGCATTGGAACTCCCTGATAAGGAATTTAAAAGAATTATATTCAGTTACCTCAATAGACTGAGAGACAGATCAAGGAAAATACTGACAAAATTAAGGAAAATACAGACAAAAACTCTAGAACAATTTTGGGAAAAAAAAATATAAGAACAAAATTACAAAATAGATGAAAAATGAGAAATGATACAAAATATACAGAGAGAAATCCAGAAGATTAATATTAAATTTTCAGAAATAGATAATACATTGAAAGGGCAAAGGAGTAGAATAAAATCAATGGAAAACAGAATTAATGAGATTGAAGACAAATACCTGAATACTTCTTTGGAAAGGGATCAATCAGAAAAAAAAATCAACACAAAATGAAGAATATCTGAGATTCCTGTGGGATACCATCAAAAGTAATAATCTATCAGAATTCCAGAGCAGGAAGAGGAAAAGAAAACCACTGGGAAAATTATCCAAGATGTGTTGGAAAAGAACTTTCCTGATATGATGAAGGATGAGAATATATACATGCAGGAACTCCAATGAACCCCAAACAGGATAGACCCCAAAAGAAAATTAATGGGACATATCATCATCAAACGCACCAAAACCAAATACAAAGAATTAATCCAGAAAACAGCATGGGAAAAATGAAAAGTTACCTACAAAGGGCAACCAATAAGACTAAGCTCTGATTTCTCAGCAGAAATCATGCAAGTGAGAGGGCAATGGGATGGTATATAGAGAACCCTGAAAGGAAAAAAAAAAAATGTCCAACTAAGAATTATATACCCAGAAAAATTGTCCCTCAAATAGGATGGTGAAATAAGGAGATTTCCAGGTAAGCAAAAATTAAGGTAATTTGTTAAAACCAGACCAACCTTACAAAAGATACTAAAGGGAGTCCTTTGAACAGAGAACCAATAATAGCAAGCAAACAACAACTGACTATTAATAAACATGATGGCGTAACTCAGAAACCAACTCAGTTATGGAAGTATCCAAATTAAAATAAGCTTAGAAGATTGTAAACAGTGAGCCAGAGACATCAATTGATACATTAGGACAACACAAACCAAAGAGAGGGAAAAAACAGTGCAGTTACAGAACCTCTAAATGGTGAGGAAGTCGAGAGTTGCAAGATAGAATGCACTGTTATAAGTTGGGGAGAAAATTATAAAGCACAGGGTATCCTCAAAGAAAAATGATCAACCTTCACATCACAATGAAAAAAAAGACAAGCACAAATATTTAGCAAATACTAAAACAATAACAACAAAGAAAATGATAACACGATTCATAAACATAATGAGCTTAGCACAGAAAATTATATGGAACAAAGAAACCAGGAACACCACAAAAATACACATAACAAAATGACAACAACCAATTCATACTTGTCAATAATTACACTGAATACCAATGGATTAAATGCACCACTCAAGAGATGGGAGAGTTGCAGAATGGATAAGAAAACATAAACCATCAATATGCTGTCTACAAGAGACACATCTTAGAGACAAAGACAAAAACAGACTAAAATTCAAAGGTTGAAAAAGATATATCAAGCAAATGACAATCAAAAGAGAGCAGGAGTGAAAATATTACTTTCTGATAAAATTGACTTGAAGACAATAAACACTGTAACAGATTAGGAAGAACACTGTATAATGATTAAAGGATCAATTGAACAAGAAGATATAACCATAGTAAATAACTATGGACCCAGTGAAAAAGCCCCAAAATACATAAATCAGACTTTAACAGAATTGAAAAGGCAAATACATGACTCCACAGTCATAGTAGGAGACTTTAACAGACCACTTTCAATGAATGATAGAACAACTGGAAAGTAACTCATCAAAGATGCAGAAGAAATAAGCAATACAATCCACCAACTTGACTTTATAGATGTCTACAGAGCACTACACCCAATAACAGCACAATATACATTCTTTTTGAGTGCACATAGAACATTCTCCAGGGTTGACCATATGGTAGACCATAAAACAATATTTAACAAACTTAAAACATTGAAATACTGCAAAGCATCTTCTCAGATTACAAGGTTATAAAATTAGAAATCAACAATAGGAAGTTCAACTGAAACAAGCAAACACATGGAAATTGAACAACACCCTCCTTAAGAACAACTGAGTAACAGAAAAAAATTAAAAAATGAAATTAAAAAACTCTTTGAACCATAGGATGAAAGCACAAAATACTAAAATATTTGAGATACAGTAAAAGCAGTAGTCAGAGACCAATTTGTAGCAATAAATGCACAGATCAAAAAAGAGGAAAGAGCCAAAATCAACACTTTAAAGCAACATCTCCAACAATTGGAAAAAAACCAGCAAAAAAGCCTACAGTCAACAGAAGGAAGGAAATAATAAAGATTCGAGCAGAAATCAATGAAACAGAAAACAGAAAGACAATAGGAAAAATCAATAAGACTAGAAGTTGTTTTTTTGAGATTAATAATATTGGCAAAACACTGGTAAATTTAACAAAGGGAAAGAGGGAGAGAATACAAATAACACAAATAAGAAACTAATTGAGTGACATTAGAACAGAATGAACTGAAATAAAAGGATAATATGAGGATACTCTGAAGAACTATACTCCAACAAATTTGAAAATCTGGAAGAAATTGACAGATTTCTAGAAACACACAATTTACCTAAACTAACACAGACTGAGGTGGGAAGGTTGAACAGACCCATAACAAAAGAAGAAATTGAATAGGTCATTAAAAAATTTCCAACAAAAACAGTTCTGGCCCAGATGGTTTCACCAGAGAATGCTACCAAACATTCAGAGAAGAAGTGACAACAATCCTACTGAAACTATTCCAAAACATACAAAAGGATGGAATCCTCCCAAATTCATCTAATGAAGCAAGCATAACCTTAATACCAAAACCAGGCAAAGACATCACTTAAAAAGGAAAACTACAGACCAACGTACCTCAACATTAAAAAACAATAAATGTCATTTAACACATTAAAAAAAAAAAAAGGAAAAGAACCACATGATCACATCAATCAATGCAGAAAAGGCATTCAATAAAATCCAACACCCATTCCTGATCAAAACTCTCAGCATAATAGGAAGAGGAGGGATATTCCTCAACATAATAAAGGGCATATATGCAAAAACAACAGTCAACATTACTCTCAATGGAGAGAGACTAAAACCATTCCCCTTGTGAACAGGAACCAGGCAGGTATAACCTCTATCAACACTTCTCTTCAACATTGTATTGGATGTTCTAACCAGGTCAGTAAGACAAAAAAGAGAAATCAAAGGCATCCAAATTGGTGAAGAAGAAGTAAAATTATCCCTATTTGCTGATGATATGATCCTATACATAGAAAACCCAAGAGACTCAGTCAAAAATCTACTGGAACTAATTGAGGAATTTAGCATAGTGGCAGGATACATTATCAATATGCAAAAATCAATTGGATTCCTTGACACTAGCAAAGAGATTGTTGATAAAGAAATAAGGAAATCAGTACAATTTACAATAACTACCAAAAAACTAAAGTACTTGGGAATAAATCTCACAAGGGACACAAAAGACGTGTACAAAGAAAACTACAAAAGACTACTTCAAGAAACCATAAGAGATCTACATAGAGCTTCTGGCAAGATGGCGGACTAGGCAGAAGGATTGCAAAGACCCTCTTCAACAAAGAAAAGGGAAACCAATTAACACAGACACAGAAGATAATCTTGGACCCCTGAGCCTTGAAGGGAAGGATACAGAATTGG
>NW_006921843.1:348456-360558 GCF_000298275.1 Orycteropus afer afer | reverse complement strand
ATAAAGGGTCCCTAAGGCATTTGACCGCTAACCAAAAGGCTGGTGGTTCAAACCTACCAGCCACTCCTCAGAAGGAAGATTGAGCAATATACTTCTGTAGTGATACTGCCTGAGAAATCCAAGGAGGGGTCACTATGAGTTGGATCCCACTAGATGACAGTGAGTATAAAGTGTCCCTATATATCTCCTTTCCCCAATGCATACTGTTCCTCTTATTGTTAACATCTTGCACTTGTGAGGTATATTTTTTTAAATCCATGAGCCAACATTGTATACCCTTATGAAGCAAACTAGATTGTTCGCATTACAATTCATTCTTTGTGTTGTATAGTCCTATCAGTTCTGACATATGCTTAATGACACGTATCTACTATTATAGTATCCTATAGCATATTTTCACTGCTCTAAAACTGGAATATGTTACAACTATTCATCCTCCTGCCACAACCCCCAACACTCACTACATGACCCAATAATTGTGCCCCTAAATATTTATACAAATGAGTGAAAATAATGTCCAATAAAAAGCTGCACTTGTTGTTTACAGCAGCTTTATTCATAATTAAAAAAAATTGGAAGTAATGAAGATGTATGTTTTAGTTCTCTAGTGGTCTAACAGAAAATACCACAAGTGGATGATTTTATACAAATAGCTATTTATTCTCTTACAGTTTAAGAGGCTAGAAGTCCAAGTTCAAAGTGCCAGTTCTGGGGGCTGGGTGAAGGTACCTTGACCTTGGGCTTCAACTATGCCTCTTGTTCCTGGCCCATTGGAGCTGGAGGCATCTCTTAACTCAGGCAGCTGCTGACTGCTGAGGCCGACAAACCCGAGGTCAATAGTTCTAAGATTATCAAGCAACACAGCAGGCCATTAGTTAAAGACCATAAATAGTCTCAAGATCAGCAGACAACATGGCAGGCCACTGAGATGAAGACTCAAATGTGCCAAAAAGCTAGAGATCTTTCTCAAAGCTTCTTCTTATATATTGGAAGCAGATCATATCCCTAAGGCAGCTATTGGGCTGCTCAAACTAGATTCCACCATGGAGTTTATTACCAGTCTCATCATGGGGAATAACTACATCCAGCTGCCCAGACACTTAAAACCAAGCCCAGCCAAGTTCACACGTAACCTTAACAACCACAATGTCTTTCAATAAGTGAAGGTACATACACACAATGGAATATTGTTGTTGTTATGCGCCGTCGAGTTGGACCCGACTCATAGCGACCCCTCCTTGGGTTTCCGAGGCAGTATCACTATGGAAGTAGATTGCCCCATCTTCCTTCTGAGGAGTGGCTGGTGGGTTTGAACCGCCAGCCTTCTGGTTAGCAGTCAAGTGCATTAGCCACTATGCTACCAGAGCTCCCACAATGGAATATTATTCAATGATAAAAAAAGAAATGAAGTATAGACCTACAGAAAGACATAGAGTATATTTAAATTCAGATTGCTTAGTGAAGAAAGTCAGTCTGAAAAACTACGTACTATCTAATTCCAGCAATTGCCACTCCTGAAAGGGCAAAACTGTATTAAGAGTGAAAAATCAGTAACTGTGGCCTCATCCTTCCTTGTAGGAATTTTCACTAAAAAAATTGAGAATGACCCATCTCAAATATTGTCACCTTACCATTCTGGGAGTCAGGATTAGGAAGTAAAGCACAATGAGACACAGGAGGAACAGATGTAGTAGGGAGAGCAGAGAAAAGAGAATAATTCTATGTGAGAGGGTATGGTAGTTAAATTTGTATGTCAATTTGGCTGGGCCTGGTTGATGAGACTGACAATAAGCTCCATGGTGGGATCTACCACAAGCAGCTGAGTAGCTGCCTTTGGGATGTGGTCTGCTTCCTGTATGTAAGGAGAGTCCTTCGGGATATCTATAGCTTATGGCATGCTTGGACCCTGCATGTAACTGTGTCAGTGTTCGCAGCCTGCCATGCTCTGCTGACACTGGGACTTACAATGGACTTAAAATAATGACCTGCCATGTGGTTTCGTAATATCAGGACTGTGCCTTTTTACTTGGCAGCCTTGGGCTTGGCAGCCTCAGCAGCCAGCAGCTGTCTGAATGACGAAAAGCCTCTACCTTCAGTGGGCCGGGAGCTGGAGGCAGAGCTGAAGCCCAAGGATGAGGGGCTTTCACCAAGACCCTAGAGCCTGGCACTTTGAACTTGGACTTAAAGCTTCCAAACTGTAAGAGAATAAACTCCTGTCTGTTAAGGCCATCTCATTTGTGTATATCCCTGTCAAAGTGGCACTAGGTAACCAAAAGAGAAAGTGTCCTTAATTCTCACATTTCTCCTTTCATTTTTCTCAATACTTCTTCTGGGTAACCAAATAATTTCTTCTTTTTCCCCCCCCCCCACTTTCCTCTTGGCATGCTTTCCTCTTAGCATGCTACTTATCCCATAAATCATTTACCAGTAATCATTTGCTCTGGAGTAGGCCTATCTAAAAATCCCATATAATATGTTAATTTATCCAAGTCAAAAGAACCATCCTCAGGATATTGTAAGATTAGATTCTCATATTCTCATTCCAAATATTAAAGAGTAATATTAGCTATTTAAGAGAAACACCTTCAAATGACATCTCTGGCTTCCTATATTATCCACTCATATGGTGATTCTGCTAAGATTTTTGAGTCCTTATTCCCTATGCTTAATCTTGATTATATAGAGAGTAATTTATCTGACTTATCTTCCAAAAGAGCAGAGAGCTAGAAGGGATACTTTTTATAATTCAGAATATCTTACCTCATTTTTATGTGATCATCAATAATTAGCTAGTCCGTTCAATCCAGAAATGGTCAGACCATTCTGTCTCATTATCATAATTGCTGGGGAAATAAAATGAAAACAAAATTCGCTCCAAACCAAAAAGCACATCCACAAAGGTAGATGAGAAGGGTAAGTATTATATTATTGAATAAGCATTAAAGCAGAATGTAGTGCATCACAGACAATCTGCTACAGAGACTGCAGAGACAAAAAGGAATCTCAGCTTTTATATACCTAAGGATATGCAACCCCTTTCACACATATTTTCAAAGTAAATAAGTCTTAAATGAAAGGATTAGAAAGCACCATTTGTTACATTTGTTTATGCTAACTTCACATTGATATTGCAGTAGCCATAAATGTATGTTAACTACTTTAGTTCACCCACAGACAAGTGCTGATCTTTTTACCATGTCTATAGTTTTGCCTTGTCCAGAATGAACGGCATATAGTTGGAAACATTTAGTATGTGGTGTTTCAGACTTGCTTCTTCTACTTAACAATATGCATGTAAGTTTCCACATGGACCATTTCATACCTATTTAGAGCTGGAAGCTGATTTCATTTTATTCCTGAAAAATAGTCGATTGTATGAATGTACCACACAGTTGGTTTATCCATTCACTTACTGACGGATGCCTTCAATGATTCCAACTTTTGGCAATTATGAGTAAACCTGCTATAAACATCCATGTGCAGGTTTATTTAGACAAACACTTAGGTGCAGAATTGCAGTATCATATGCTAAGCTATTGTTAACTTCATTAGAAATATCAGAGTGTCTTCCAAAGTGTCTTAACTACCTTACATTCCCACAAGCAAATCATTTCACTCACTTTTATAAGTTGAACAATTGTGCTACACATGGCATGTGCTGTGCACTGTGTGAAGTACACACATGTTCAGAGCAGACAGAGTTATTCCTGCCCCCAACATAGCAGTTAAGTGGACATTCAGACAGAGAGGTGGTTTCCATTGCCATAGAAAGGACATAACAGTAAACATATCAAGTAGAGTGAGGTAAAAAAAGAAAAATCATAGTATTCCAGGGTAAGCCTGGGCATAAAAAAATTCAAAGGGCCATGAAAATGTTAATTATGGTACAAATCAAGTCTAGATTTTCAAATTAACTTGGGGCTCTATTCCTGATATCTAAGTTTATTAATGATTCATCAGCTTTACTTGGGTTATTAGTATTAGGAATGTTGTGTATATGTGCAATTGTGAAGTACTGGGTCTGAAAAGAGGAGGAGACAAAGCCTGGGCTCTGAGAAAAATATTGTGCAAGCAAAGGAGACCTTGTGGTGGCAGGAAGGAGGGTGGAGCAGAGCCACGGATCAGAAGTGGCCACAGGTTTCACTTCATGACTTTTGATTAACTGTGCTTCCCTGAGGGCTCTCAGATTTAGACCAGGAAGGTCCTGCTTTACACATATTGTAGTTGCCTGTTCATTTCCTTTGCATATCGTCCCTTTAGTTATTGATGTCCTAGTAATTGATTTTGAATTTTTATATTCTCTTATGAATTGAAGATAGAGGGTAAGTGGAAAAGGGGAAGATCCCCATTGAGATGGATTAACACAGTGACTGCAACAATTTTCTCAAACATAGCAATGATTGTGAGCATGGCACAGAACCATGCAGTGTTTTCTTCTGTTGTACACAGGGTCATTATGAGTGAAAACCAACTTGACAGCACCTAACAGCAACATGAACTGAATGATTGAGTCTCAAATCAAGTTTGTCCACCTAGAGATGTTACAGCATCCCTAACTTTTGCTTTAGGCACAAAAGTGGCTTGTTAGTTTGTTTGATTTTTAATTCTGCAATGCTGTTGTTAGGTGCCATTGAGTCAACTCCAACTCACAGCAACCCTAGGTACAACAGAATGAAACAATGCCCAGTACTGCACCATCCTCACAATCTTTGCTATCCTTGAGCCCATCATTGCAACCACTGTGTCAATCTATCTTGTTGAGGGCCTTCCCTCCACTTTACCAAGCATGAAATCCTTCTCTGAGGAATGGTCCCTTTTGACAACATGACCAAAGTAGATAAGATGAAGTCTAGCCATTCTTATTCCCAGGAGGCATTCTAACTGTTCTTCCTCCAGAACAGTTTTTTTGTTCATCGTTCTGGTGGTCTGTGTTATTTTCAGTATTCTTTGCCAACATCACAATTCAAAGGGATCAACTCTTCTGCATTCTCCTTTATTCACTGTCTAGCTGTCAAATGCATATGAGGCTATTGAAAATACCATGGTTTGGGTTAGGTGCACTTTAGTCTTCAAAGGGAAATCTCTGCTTCTTAATACTTTAATGTGGTCTTTTGCAACAGATTTGCCCAGTGCAATATGGCATCTGATTTCTTGACAACTGCTTCCATGGGTGTTGATTGTGGATCCAAGTAAAATAAAATCTTTGATAATTTAAATCTTTTCTCCATTTACTGTGATGCTGCTTATTGGTCCAGTTGTGAGGATTTTTGTTTTCTTTGTTGATGTAATCTACAGTGAAGGCTGTAATCTTTGATCTTCATTAGTAAGTGTTTCAAGTCCTCTTCACTTTCAGCAAGCAAGGTTATGTCATCTTTAAATAGCAGATTGTTAATGACTCTTCCTCCAATCCTGATGCAGCATTCTTTTTCATACAGCACAGCTTCTCAGATTGTCAGCATTGTTCAGCATACAAATTGAGTGAGTATGGTGAACGGATGCAACCCTTGATGCATACTTTTCCTGGTTTTAAACTATGCATTATCACCTTGTTCTATTTGAATGGCTGTCAGGTTCCTCATGACACAATTAAGTATTTTGGAATTCCCTTTCTTCTCAATTTTATCCATAATCGGATATGATGTACACAGTCAAATGTCTTTGTGTAGTCAATAATAATAAAAAAAGACAAATGTCTTTATGGTATTCTCTGCTTTCAGCCAAAATTTATCTGACCAAAATTTATATGCTCATTCCACACTCTCTTCTGAATCTGGTTTGAATTTCTGGCAATTCCCTATCTATGTAGTGCTGCAACAATTTTTTAATTCATTTCAGCAAAATTTTACTTTTGTGTGATATTTTTAATGATATTGTTCCATAATTTCTGTATTCTGTTGGATCACCTATTTTTGGCATGGGCACAAATGTGGTTATCTTTCAGTAGATTGGCCAAGTACATGTCTTCCAAATTTCTTGGCATAGATGAGTGAGCATTTCCAGCATTGCATTCATTTGTTGAAACATCTCAACTGTTTTCCATCAATGCTTTCAGTGCAGCTTGGACTTCCTTTTTTGATTCTCTCAGGTCTTTATCATATGCTACCTCCTGAAATGGCTGAAAATCAACCAATTATTTTGATACAGTAACTCTGTATACCCTCCATCTTCTTTTGATACTTCCTGCATGGTTCATTATTTTGCCTATGTTGTTGTTGTTATGTGCCATCGAGTCAGACCCAACTCATAGCAACCCCTCCTTGGGTTTCTGAGGCAGTATCACTACAGAAGTAGATTGCCCCATCTTCCTTCCAAGAAGTGGCTGGTGAGTTTGAACCACCAGCCTTCTGGTTAGCAGTCAAGTGCCTCAGGCACTATGTTACCAGACTCTTTAAAACAGCAACTTGAGGTTTGAATTGTTTTCAGTTCTTTCAGCTAGAGAAACGCTGAGCTTATTATTCCCTTTTTGTTTTCTAACTCCTGGTATTTGCACATTTCATTACAACACTTTATTTACTTTGTCTTCTCATGCTGCCCTTTCAAATTTTCTGTTCAGCTCTTTTACTTCATGTCTTCTGTTTGCTTTAGCTACTCTCCATTCAAGAGAGCAAGTTTCAAAGTCTCTTCTGACATTTATCTTGTTCTTTTCTTTCTTCTTCCTTCTCTTGCCTTTTTAATGGCCTGTATCTTTTTCATGTATGATGTCCTTAATATCATCTCACAATTCGCCTGGTCTTTGGTCATTGATGGTTCAATGCATAAAATCTACTCCTCAGATGGTCTCTAAATTCAGATGGAATGCACTCAAGATCATGTTTTACCTGTTGTGGGCTTATTTTCTTCAGTCTCAACTTGAACTTTCATACGAACAATTGATTTTCTGTTCCATGGTCAGCCCCTGGTCTTAAGCTAACTCTTTCAATAGCTGTACAACTAAATTAAAACTCACTGCCATTGAGTCAGATTCAACTCATAGCCACCCCTCCTTGGGTTTCTGAGGCAGTATCACTACAGAAGTAGATTGTCCAACCTTCCTTCAGAGGAGTGGTTGGTGGGTTTGAACTACCAGCCTTCTGGTTAGCAGTTCAATTCCTTAGGCTCTATGCCACCAGAGTTCCCAATAGCTGTAGTAAATTTAATTCCTGTGTTTTCCATCTGGTGAGGTCAATGTTTATAGTCACCACTTATGTTGTTGGAAAAAGATATTTGCACTGAACAAGTCATTCGTCTTGCAAAACTCTATCATGCAATCTCCAGCACTGTTTGAATCACCAAGACCGTATTTTCTAACTGCTGATTTTTCTTGTTTCTAACTTTCACATTCCAATCACCAATAATTATCACTGCATCTTGATTGCAAGTTTGATCAATTTCAGACTGCAGAAGTCAGTAAAAATCTTTAATATTTTCATCTTTGGTTTTAGTAGTTGGTGCATAAATTTGAATTATAGTCATATTAATTGGCTTTCTTTCTGACAGCACTGTACTTCAGGATAGACCTTGAAATGTTCTTTTTGGCAAAATATGCATCTGGGAAAACTGGAAGTTGTAAAAAATGAAATGGAATCCATACACAACAATATCCTAGGCATTAGTGAGCTGAAATGGACTGGTCTTGGTCATTTTGAATTTGACAATCATATGGTCTACTATGCCACAATGACAAATTGGCATCATATTCATCATTCTCAAGGTAGGTATTGATAGAGTTCACAAATACTTCTGGCCACAATATTGTAGCTAAAACACCAGACAATTTGACAAAATCAGTGACTATAAAAGCACTGGTGTCAATGGAAACAACAGTGCCTGCTTGTAGTGCATACAGATGAAATGACATGATTCAAAACATCACTATAACTGGCTAATAATAACAGCTCTAACTAGAGTGTATTAGAAAGTTCAATAAATAAATCAGCACAGTATTAGCCTTGCAGGTATATTTATATATATAAGCTAGGTTTAGGAAAAAAAAATATATGTTTTTGTTGTTATAACTAACTACAGGGATTTAAATATATATATATATATATATATAATAAAATTCCACTGAAACAGTACATAACAATTTTATAGAGTCTTTTTGGTTTTGTCCCTTCTGACAGTGTCATCTGGTGTGATCCACACCCCGACACGCTTTCTAGTGATGCCATTGTTAGGGCCAAGTAGATGGACCCTGATAGAATAAGAAAAACGTGGAATAGAGTTCAACTGGATCGAGACTGGAGGTCTTCCTGAAACTATTGCCCTGAAATACATACTCTTTAAACTTTGAAATTAAACTATCCTCTGAGGTCACCTTTTAGTGAAAGAACAGATTGTCATACAAAATAAAGGATATTACCCATGAATACAGTTCTCCATTAAAAAAAAAGAAAAAGAAAACTATATGAGACAACAAGGTCAAACATTACTCAAAAACAAAGGTGAGAAGGGAGCGGGGAATCTCTAAAACTGGAAATAGGACAACCAGAATGCAATCAAAGAGGATTTTAACAAATTGTGAAAAATATAACTAATATCCCTGAGTGATCTGTATAGAAATTATCAAATGGAAACCTAATTTTCTGTGTAACCTTTCACAAAAAGCACAATCAAATACTGTTATTAAAAACAGTAAACTTATAATAACTGGCCTGAGACTAGCCTTCCTGTTTTCTGAAAAGAAGTGTCTCCCTATATGTATAGAAATTAAAATGAACTATTTATGCTTTAATTCTTTGTGTGCTTCAATTATTTCAACAGTAGTATGAAGTTCCCATTTCTGGACCATCTGAAAGAAAATCAAGAAATTAAAACTGGAAGCTTTTCAATGCCTTTCCTGTTAACCTTCTTTGACAGATCCTGGGCCAGCCAGGCCTCCTCTGTGAAGGCTCCCATTAGCATTCACTAAAATTTCACCTCTAATGACAAAGAAAATGCTTTGGGCCAGCATTACTCAGTGCTAAGGAAAGTCATGTGGTTGACTGGGAACACAGGGCCGGCCCACAAGGGCCTGATCTAGTGCATATCTGCACAGCTGTGGCCAGGGCATGGTTTAGCAAACTCAGCTTTCAGCTTTTACTCCTATGGCCTCTCCCATGTCTGACACCTGCAATGGTTAGTAAGTCTTCAGCAGCAACATTTTGAAATCGATCTTTTCAGACCAACACTTGTAAAATATACGTATGGATATTTTTTTGTGTGTGTATTACACACACTATACAATTGCAATATTATTGAGAATTCTGGTGGCACAGTCCCTAAGGCATTTGACTGCTACCCAGAAGGCTGGCAGTTCAAACCTACCAGCCAGCCACCCAAGGAGCAGTCCATTGCAATTGTGTTAGTTTACTTTTAATATTTATTTAAGAATGTAGTATAGTCCATGTATTGATTATGTCTTTTATCACTTATGGAATTAATACTCATAGTAAATTTAAGTATTGTCTAATATGTTGTTTATTGAGGAAGAAATGAGGGATAGGATATAAGGATAGGATTGCATGAAGTGCTAAAGTCATGACACTGATCCCATCTTTCCATGTAGAGACATTTCTCATCATTGGAATGGGATATGCACCACCATGGTTGTCTGTAATTCTTAATTGTTTGTTATAGAAAATATCTGGATTCTTTTAAAATTTATTCTCTTAAAAATATAAATAGTCTTTCGTTATATGGATGGGTCATGATTATTTTTCCAAATTACTTTTTTTTGATATTTCAATATTTAGTTTTTACTTTTTGTTAATATTTCAATATTTAGTTCATCTTTCTTCTTGTCATTTTTACTATAGGAAACATCCCTACACATATAACCAAAGCAGAATGCGGATTTTTATAGGAGACATACCTGGATGTTCTTTTAAAATTTTTGCTAGGTACTATGGAATTATTTCTTAAATTTTATCATGTTGTAAGATGGAATTCAGTATCTTATAGACTTATATTTCTTTATAGGTTCAGAAACATTTTCATATTTATAAAATATATATCATTTATAAATTTGTTGGTATAATTTAATCATTTTATTAGCTATTTTATTACTGTTGTTTTCCTCACCTTAACTTTTCCCTCTTTTGCACAACATTTTGTTTGGGGATGAGTCAGTGAATGACATTTCCAGTGAGAATACACATCCCCCAACAGAAACTAGAGGTACAAGTAAACCAGAGGTGAGGGCAGAGGCTGATAAGGGTAAGGACTTTGAGGCTTTTATCTGTGGGTTGTTGTTTTTAGAATGTTTCCCAGATTATACATGCTTAATGGCAGTGTGTAAGAATCAGGGTATAAAATTCACTTTACTACTGTTGCATATAAATATAGTGAGTTTGTTTTTAATATACATAAAAAATCCTAGGGTGAGAAGATCAAGACTCTTCTGGAACCTAAAGAATGCCCTCATTGACTGAGCATCCTTCTGATTTCCTTCCCATATCATGATAGCCTTTCTATGCTTGCTCCAATCATGTTAAATGTTATGATGAAGAGAATAAGGATTCCCATCAAATCTTTACACAATTGGGATTTACATAGGCACTTGTCTAGATAAAGACTTCCCTGCTCCACTTTCACTTCTGCCAATAGAAGTGTAGGTTGAGTGTAGTGGTTTTAGCATTTTCTTCAGCAGAGATCAACCCAATGTTTAATCAAAGCCATGATATCCACCAACTCTGCACTGAAACAGTACATGAGAAGTGGTTTCAACATGCTGGACATCTGAAAGGAACTCAGTGAAAATTAGTGATAATTTTAGTTGTTTACCATACGAATTTATTATTTTCACCCTTGAGAAGCAACCTAACAGTTCATCCATTTTTTATTTTAGAAGATGAACAAATGGAGGCTAGCTGTGTTCACATCTCTTGCTTGGGTCCACACTCAACTGCAAGGACTGTGTCACAGTAAATGGAGAAAAGATTGAAGTTATCAAATATTTCATGTTGTTTGGTTCCACAATCAACAGTAATGGAAGCAGCAGCCAAGACATCAGACAATATATTGCCCTGGGCAAATCTACTGCAAATGGCCTCTGTAAAGTGCTGAAGAACAAAGATGTCTCCTTGAAGACTAAGGTGTGCCTAACCCAAGCCATGATATTTTCAATCACCTCATATGCATGTGGGAGCTAGACAATGAACAAGCAAGACCAAAGAAGAGTTGACGCTTTTGTATTGTGGCATCAGCAAAGAATACTGAAAGAACTATGGACCACCAAAAGAACAAACAAATCTATCATGGAAGAAGTGCATCAAGAGTGCTCCTTAGAAGCGAGAATGGCCAGACTTCTCACCTACTTTTGTCATGTTGTCAGAAGGGACCATTCCCTTAAGGATATCATGCTTGGTAAAGTGGAGAGTCAGTGAAGAAGGGGCAGGCCCTCAATGAGATGGACTGACACAGGGGCTACAACGATGGACTCAGGTATAGCAAGGATTTTGCAGCTGGAACAGGAGTGGGCAGTGTTTCCTTCTGTTGTGCACAAGGTCACTATGAGTAGAAGTCAACTTGACGGCACTTAACAAGAACAACAACAAACTGTGAGAATATAAATTTGTTTATTAAAGCTACCCACTTGTGGTATTTCTGTTACAGCAGCACTGGATAACAACAACAAGATTTAGTACTACAAGAATACAGCACTTCTCTAAAAGAACCTATACTCTGGAAGTACTCTTGGAGTTGGTTAACACGTAGAGGCTGGAAGGGTTTTAAAGTGTCTAATGAAAAAAAAAAAAAAAAAAAAGATTCCCTTAAAAGAGACTGTTGGTAGAATCATGGATGCTAAAGGCAATTCTGATGAGGGCTGAGAAGGAAGTGAGGAGAGCTATACAGTATCTATTGTCTTAGAGAATACAAATGGCATACTCAACTCACTGCTGTGGAATCAATCCCGACTCATAGCAACCCCTCCTTGTATTTCCGAGGCAGTATCTCTATGGAAGTGAATTGCCCATTCTTCCTTGTAAGAAGTGGCTGGTGGGTTTGAATCATCAGCCTTCTAGTCAAATGCCTTCAGCACTACCCCACCAGAGCTCCTACATATGGCATAGGAACAGATATTGAGAGTTATATGTGGACATTATATGTGCTTCTGGTGAGACTTTTTTTTTTTTTTTTTTT
>NW_006921843.1:343923-346551 GCF_000298275.1 Orycteropus afer afer | reverse complement strand
TTTAATTGGATTGTTTGTCTTTTTGTTATTGAGGTGTTGGAGTGTTCTATAAATTCTAGAGATAAGTCCCTTGTCAGATATGTTATTTCTGGTGAGACTTTAAAAGAAATTTTAGAACATGTAATTAGACAATGGAGGAAGAATAATGCTTTTCATGCAGTGACAAAGAACTTGTCTGAATTATTTTCAAATGCTTAGTGGAAAGCAGAACTTGTAAGTAATGAACTTACATATTCAGCTGAGGAGATTTCTTAGCAAGATTATAGAGGGGCCACATGGTTTCCCCTTGTAAAATGAGAGAAAAGAGAGGGACTTAAAAATAAACTTTGCAAAACCAAAACAAACCTTAAAGATTTGGAAAATTCTGTTGTGCAAACTTAGGGCACATATCCTAGAATCTTCACCAATGACACTGCTACATAATCTGTGATAAAAGAGATTAAGCCTGTAACTCATGGATCTAACCAACTACCACAGCAGAAGACTCATCAGCTTATAAAGAGGCACAGAAAGAACAAAAGAAAAGAACAGTGTCTGCCTCTTAGAATTCTACAGACAGGAACCAGGCCAAAGGAGCTACATTTGTTGTCCGCCAAGAAAAGAAAAGGACCATCCGGAAGCAGCTTGGAAACCAGCAGAACTGCTGGAAAGCGAATAGGAACCAGGGCTGTATTAGTTTCAAAGAGTCAAATCCCCACCAACTCAGTTCCAGAGTGTGGAGCTGCCCAAAGCCCAGGGAGCAGAGTTGCCCTCCCAGTGGGCCTGGAAGGTGAAGCTAAAGCCCAGGGCTGAGGAGTCACCACCCAGAATCTGAAAGGCTTTGCCCACACTCTGAGCCTGGAGGGCAGAGCTCTTGCTGAGATGTTGCCAAAAACAGGATTATTTTCAAGTCTTGAGAGCTAATGTAAAATGTTCTGTTAGATTTGGGACTGGATTTGATTGGGGCTCATCATTCCTTCTTTCTTTTCAATTTCTCTCTCTCTCTCTCTCTCTCTTTTAAATTGTGCATTGGGTTCAAATTTACAGAGCAGAATTTTACATTCAACAGTTCACGTACATTTGGTTTCACTCTCCAATTACCATCTCTAACCTTGACCCACTCTCCTCCTCTCCCTTCCCAGTGACCCCCCTCTATCCATGTGCCCCTCTTAGTTATGCAATCACGTCTGTCCAGATTTCTTCCATGTGAATTTTGCCCACAGCCGATTGCTCCAAGTGATGTATCTCCAGAGTAGGTGGGTACATCACCCTAGGTTGGTGTTCTGCATGTAAATTTTATTATTGTTGGGCTGAGAGAGTTTTATCCCAGGACAGAAGTGTATCCCAGGGCCATAGTCTTGGGGGTCCAAGCAGACTCCATTTGACCAGTAATTCTCGTTGTTATTGTTTTGGAATTTTGTTCAACGTTTTTCCTCCCACTCTATCCAGGATCTCCAGTTTTGATCCCTTCCCATCAATTTCTCTTATTTTTAATGGAAACGTCTACATTGCACCTAATCCACCATTTTACTTTTCAAATAGATAACTTGTAGTTTAGACTTCAAACTCTTTTGAGATAGTTCTACCTTGCCCTATAGTGTCTCCATGAATCGGAATCAACTCACGTGCAGTGGGTTTTTCTGAGTTTAGTTTAGACTTCACAGGTTCATAGATGAAGAGGAATTTTGCACCAGGATGGAATGTGCCTCATATCTCACCTATACATTATTTAGATTCAGAAAATGAGATTTTGGACTTGGAGTTTATTTAATACTTTCAGGATGATGTGATAGGGTGAATGTGTTTTACATGTGGCAAGGACAAGAATTTTGGGTGGCATGTAATGGATCAAATAATATCCCCAAAATATATGTATTGTAAATCTTAACCTCTATGCCTGTGGTTATAATCCCATTTGAGAATGTGCTGTCTTTGTTATGTTAATTAGACAGGATTAGTATAGGGTAGGACGCACTACCACTGGGTTTCCAAGGCTATAAATCTTTACAGAAGTAGATTGCCTCAACTTCCTCCTGCAGAGCAGCTGGTGGGTTTGAACCACTGACCTTCTGGATAGCAGTCAAATGCCTTACCAGAGCTCCTTAGTGTAGGGTATTTTGAGCCAATCTCTTCTGGGATAAAGAGATTAAACAAGTAAGTCAATGAAGAGAGATGGGGAAGTCTTCCTTGTCATTGTCCAGCTCTCACATGACTATAAGACTATTGAAAATACCATGGCTTGGGCGATGTGCACCTTAATCTTCAAAATGATATCTTTGCTCTTTAATACTTTAAAGAGATCTTTGACAACAGATTTGCCCAATGCAATATGTGATCTGATTTCTTTACCACTGCTTTCAGGGGCAATGATTGTGAATCCAAGTAAAATGAAATTCTTAACGACTTCAATCTCTTCTCCATTTATCATGATGTTGCTCATCCATCTAGTACTGTCCTACTCTGGTAGCATAGTGCCTAAGGCATTTGGCTGCTAACCAGAGGACTGGCAATTCAAAGCCTCCAGCCACTCCTCAGAAGGAAGGTTGGGCAGTCTACTTCTGTAGTAATACTGCATATATGGGAGCTCTGGTAGCGTAGTGCCTAAGGCACTTGACTGCTAACCAGAAGGCTGGCAGTTCAAACCCACCA
>NW_006921843.1:339526-343676 GCF_000298275.1 Orycteropus afer afer | reverse complement strand
CAGATTAGATCATACAACTATTATTCAAATTTATGCATCAACAACTGATGCCAAAGATGAAGAAATTGAAGATTTTTACAAACTTAAGTCTAATACTGATCAAACATGAAATCAAGATGCATTGATAAATACTGGTGATTAGAAGGCAAACTTCAGAAACAAGAAGGATTAGAAATTGGAAAATATGCTTTTTATGATAGAAATGATGCCAGAGGAGATCGCATGATAGAATTTTGCAAAACCAATGACCTGTTTGTTGGAAACATCATTTGTCAACAACATGAACAGCAACTACATACCTGGACCTCACCAGATAAAATACACAGGAATCAAGTTGACTACATCTGCAAAAAGAGATGGAGAAGCTCAATACCATCAATCATAAAAATGCCGGGGGCCTCCTGTGGAACAGGCCATCAGTTGCTCATATGCAAATTTAAGTTGAAGCTGAATAAAATTAAAATGAGTACAGCAGAGTACATCCCATATGAATTTGGAGACCATCTCACGAATAAGTTTCACATTTTAAACACTAATGACAAAAGATCAAACAAGGACATCATATATGAAGTAAGCAAAAGGTCATTAAAAAGAAAAGAAATAAAGACCAAAAAAGATGTCAGAAGAGACTGAAACTTACTCTTGAATGTAGAGTAGCTAAAGAGAACGGAAGAAATGATGAAGTAAAAGAGCTGAACAGAAGATTTCATAGAGTGGCTGAAGAAGAAAAAGTAAAGTATTATTGTGAAATATGCACAGACCTACAGTTAGAAAACCAAAAGAGAAGAACCTGCTTGGAATTTTTCAAGCTGAAAAAACTAAAGAAAAAATTCAACCTTAAATTGCAATACTGAAGGATTACGTGGCAAAATATACTTCGAACCAGCAGTCATAAAATCAAAGGATGTACTGCACTGAGCTACTCTGCTGCAAAAGATCTCTTTAAAATGCTGAGAAGCAAATATGTCACCTTGGGGATTAAGGTGCTTCTGACCCAACCCATGGCATTTTCAATAGCCTCATATGCATGTGAAAGATGGACAATGAATAAGAAAGACAGCAGAAGAATTGACGGATTTGAGTCATGGTGTTGGTGAAGAATATTGAGTATACCACGGATTGCCAGAAGAACAAATAAATCTATCTTGGAAGAAGTATAGTTATAATACTCCTTAGAAGCAAAGATGGGAAGAACTTGTCTCACATACTTTGGACATATTATCGGGGAGGGGCATGTTATCTGGAGAAGGACATCATACTTGGTAAAATAGAGGGTCAGCAAAACAGAGGAAGACCCTGAGGAGATAGTCTGACACAGTTGCTGCAACAATGGGCTCAAAATAACAACTATGAGGATGGCACTGGAATAGGCAGTGTTTCATTCTGTTGTACACAGGGTCCATATCAGTTGGAACTGAATTTATGGCACCTAACAACAACACACCAAAAAAAAAAAAAAAAAAAACCAAACTCACTGCTGTTGAGTTGGATCTGACTCATAGCAACCCCTCCTTGGTTTTCTGAGGTGGTATGACTACAGAAGTAGATTTGCCCAAACTTCCTTACAAGGAGTAGCTAGTGGGTTTGAACCACCAGCCTTCTGGTTAGCAGTCAAATGTCTTAGGCGCTATGCCACCAGAGCTAGGAAGCATCAAAAGTAATTGAACGAATATACAGAATCACTGTACCAAAAAGAATTAGTTGATGTTCAATCAAATCAAGAGGCAGCAGAAGATAAAGAAGAAAGAAGTCCAAGTTTCACTGAAGGCATTGGTGAAAAACAAGACTCCAAGAATTTATGGAAAATCAAATGAGATGTTTCAACAAACAGATGCAATGCTGGAAATGTTCGCTTCTCTATGCCACGAAATTCCAAAAAGAGTTATCTGGCCAATTGAATGGAAGGGATTCATATTTGTGCCAATTCCAAAGAAAAATGTTCCAAAAGAATGCTTAACTTATCAAATAATATCATTAATATCACTTAAAAAAAAAAAGAAAAAGAAATCTCACTGCCACCAAGTCGATTCAACTGATAGCAACCCCTCCTTGGGTTTCTGAGGCTGTGTCTCTATGGAAGTAGACTGCCCGATCTTCCTTCTGAGGAGTGGCTGGTGGGTTTGAACTGCAGTCCTTTGGTTAGCAGTCAGATGCCTTAGGCACTATGCCACCAGAGCTCCTGTTAATATCACACTCAAGTAAAATTTTGTTGAAGATATTTCAAAAATAGTTGTGTCAGTACATCGACAGGTAACTGCCAGAAGTTCAAGCTAGATTCAGACATAGAATGAAGGATATCATTGCTGATATCAGATGGATCTATGCTGAAAGCAGAGAAAGCCAGAAAGATGTGTACCTGTTTTTCACTGACAAAATAAAGGCCATTTGACTGTATGGGTCATAAAAATATATGGATAACATTGCAAATAGGAATTCCAGAACATATAATTGTGCTCATGTGGAATCGCTATATAGGGCAAGAGGCAGTCATTTGAACAGAACAAGGAGATACTTCATGGTTTAACATCAGGAAAGATGAGAATTATGATTTTATCCTTTCATCTAGGGACTGATTACCCAATAAACAAAGAAAGCATATGCTTAGGGCATCAACAAGACAGGTGTTCAAGCTGTCCAAACCAAAGACCTATAGATGCCAAGCAGACAGGACACAAGGAAAAGCAAAGAACATCAGTAGAAGGGAACTCACTCACTGCATCGAGTCGATTTCGACTCGCAGCAACCACTTCTTGGGTTTCCAAGGTGGTATCACTATGGAAGTAGACTGTACAACCTTCCTTCTGAGGAGCAGCTGGTGGGTTTGAACCCCAGCCTTTTTCTAGCAGTCAAATGCTTTAGGCACTATGCCACCAGAGCTCCCAGAAGGGAACTGGCAGGGCTTTAATTGAAAATGGTACAAACTCTAGTTCTTGAGAATAGGTAGGCCGGAAATGAAGTTTACAGAGGATCACCAGGGCAACCACAGGCAAGACTGTTTCAACTATGAGGAACCTACCGCTTCAACACCTACATTGACATTCTGTCTCCTATAGTCCCCTCTTGTGTAATGCAAACTCCTTATCTTGACAAGTTCCTTGGGATTATACTATTTCTTTCTAATAAACACAGGGGGTGGTGTCATGTTTGACTCTTACTACATTCATTCAATATGCAACTAGATCCAACATGAGTGGTTACTGAGCAAAGACATAATAATAATAGATAACAAGTCTCTGACTCATTTTGAGAGAACTGTGTTGTACATCAACTCTGTTCATCTAGCAACTCCAGCCAGGAAGGCCAGCTGGCTGGCCTTTGCCATGATACAAACACAAGCGTATGTTCTTGAGCATGTACTGGTAAAGAGCCATTGGGAACTCCAGTCTTAGATGACACACAAAAGTGAAATAACTCAAATAAGCCAATAGTTGCAACGAATTTAACCAAATTACTAATTATATAACATTTATGTACCGTTATGTCCCAAGTTTTGTAAACAATATTTATGACACTAACTTTAAAATATATTTGGCATACATGCAGATAGCATACATTTCATATGATACTAACATGTTGTTGTTATGTGCCATCAAGTCAGACCTAACTCATAGCAACCCCTCCTTAGGTTTCCGAGGCAGTATCACTGTGGAAGTAGATTGCCACATCTTCCTTCTGAGGAATGGCTGGTGGGTTTGAACCGCCAGCCTTCTGGTTAGCAGTCAAATGTCTTAAGCACTATGCTACCAGAGCTCCCATGATACTAACATAGGTAATAATTTAATATAATAGTACATGTCTGCAAAAAGGACTAGGAGGCCACATATTCTGACCTCCTGGAACCCCACAAGAGGAAGACAGAATCACCATTAATAGCCCAAGACCTATTCCTGCGAGGCCAGACATGCTGCCTCCCTCCAGCCCTTTCTCTAACCGTTCCTCCCAGAGCACCCACCACCTCTCCCCTGAGTTCAATAATTCGCTGCAGTGGCCACACAGAGCTCACAGATTATGGGGTTTATTAGGGAAGCACCATAGGCTACAATTCAAGTTCAGGAAAAATGCTCAGTCTTTCTCCCAGCCCACCGTCCCTCAGCCAACAGTCTCTCACAGTCTCTTTCCCAGCAGTGCTGGTCCCTCGGTGTCTCACTCA
>NW_006921843.1:328655-338926 GCF_000298275.1 Orycteropus afer afer | reverse complement strand
CTACTTCCGTAGTGATACTGCCTCGGAAACCCAAGGAGGGGTCGCTATGAGTCGGGGCCGACTCGACGGCACATAACAACAACAATAACATTTACAATCAGGAGCTCCTCAGTTGCTCATTCCACCACTGAGTTTACAATGACTTATGGGTAGAAAAGTCATACTAAGTAATTTACTACACTGCAATGTCTAAAAAATACTGGATATTAATATTTATCTAACATAAAAAGTTTTAATTTTATGTACCAAGTGAGTTTTACCTTGATTGTCTGTTGCACAGGACACAATGCTTGATATTACAATATGTATGCTAATAAATGAGGTATGAGGTTTACTAAGAGAACACAAAACCCTGTATTTATTTATTGTGCAAAATATGTGTCCGTTTTGCATCAATGAGTGAGTTCCTAAACTTGTCTTCTAAGGAAGCAACAAAAGGCATTTATCAGAACATTTCATTTATATTTTATCAGAATATTTACTTATCTCTGTATAAGAAAACTGAACAATTCCTCAAGAAAATAAAAGAATATTTAGATAATAAAAATTATATAAATGTATTTATTTTCCTTTTCCTTTCAGAGTGACCTTAAGAAATTGATTGATATTGTTTAAAAAAAGTTTTATCATGGATAGCAAAAGCAGTTCTGGTGGCGTAGTGCCTAAGGCACTTGATTGCTAACCAGAAGGTTCATGGTGCAAACCCACAAGCCACTCCTTGGAAGTAAGGTTGGGCAATCTACTTCTGTAGTGATATCGCCTCAGAAACCCAGGGAGGGGTTGCTATGTGCCGGAGACGACTCAGTGGCACATAACAACAACATATATATAAAACTCACATATCTCACTGGAATGTGTGAGTAAGCAGAAAAGTGGACACCACAGATATGTGTTCAGGGCCCTCACATACCTTAACTTGTCCCTGCTTTCATCATACTTATTCAATCTGTATGCTGAGTAAATAATCCCAGAAGCTGAGCCATATGAGGAATGCATCACCAGAATTGGAGGAAGACTCATTAACAATCTGTAATAGTTACATGACACAGCCCTGTTTGCTGAAAGTGAAGCACTTACTGATGAAGATTAAAGACTACAACCTTCAGTATGGACTTCAACATAAAGAATGCAAAAATGCTCACAACGGGACCAATAAGCAACATCATGATAAACAGAAAACATACTGAAGTTGTCAAGGATTTCATTTTACTTGGATCCACAATCAATGCCCATAGAAGCAGCACTCAAGAAATCAAACATTGTATAATAATAGGCAAGTCTTCTGCAAAAGATCTCTTTAAGGTGTTAAAAAGCAAAGATGTAACTTTGAGGACTAAGATGTGCCTGATCCAAACCATGATATTTTCAATTATCTCATATGCATTTGAAATCTGGACAATGAATAAGGAAGATTGAAGAATAATTGGTGAATTGGAGTATGGCGTTGGTGAAGAATATTGACTATACCTTGGACTGCCAGAACAAAATCTTAGAAGAAGTACATCCAGAATGCTCCTTAAAAGGGATGATGGTGAGACTTCTCACATACTTTGGATGTGTTATCAGGAGGAATCAGTCCCAGGAGAAGGACATCATGCTTGGAAAACTGGAAGGTCATTGAAAAAGAGAAGAACCCTCAGTGAGATGGATGGCACTTTAAATGCAACAATGGGCTCAAACATAGCGACAATTGTGAAGATAGTGCAGGATTGGGCAGTGTTTCATTATGTTGTATTTAGGGTTGCTATGAGTTGGAATCAACTCAAAGACACCTAATGATCACAGTAACGTATATATAACCTCTATATGCCTTATATATATCAAAAACTTCTACCTGCCTAATTCAGCATTGCAAGCAAATCCTACAAAATGTCTTCCTTATTTCCTTTTGTGTTGTTTATTTGGATTTTAATTCTGTATAATTACAGAAGACTACTAGAATTTTGGGAGCTTTAGTAGCATAGTGGCTAAAGCACTTGACTGCTAACCAGAAGGCTGGCGGTTCAAACCCACCAGCCACTCCTCGGAAGGAAGGTTGGGCAATCCTACTTCCGTAGTGATACTGCCTCAGAAACCCAAGGAGGGGTCGATATGAGTCGGGCTGACTCAACGGCACATAACAACAACAACAACTAGAATTTTAAGGAGCTCTGGTAGCATAGTGCCTAAGGCACTTGACTGCTAACCAGAAGGCTGGCAGTTCAAACCCACCAGCCACTCCCCAGAAGGAAGGATGGACAATCTGTTTCTGTAGTGACACCGCCTGGGAAACCCAAGGAGTCAGTAGGAGTTGAGTCTGACTCAACGGCACATAACAACATTAGAATTTTAAGGAGTTCTGGTGGTGGAGTGGTTAAGATATTCAGCTGATAACCAAAAGGTTAGTTTTTGGAACCCACCAGCAGCTCTGCAGAAGAAATATACAGCAGTCTACTTCCATAATGATTTACAGCCTTGGAAACCCAGTGGGGGCTGCTATGAGCCAGAATTGACTCCACAGCATTGACTTTGGTTTCATTATCAGAACTTTTCAAAAGTCAAGCAGGAAGAGTGTAATTCCACCACTGTCAAACTCCTAGTGTCATATTTAGGAATTATCTTCAACTCCTTCTCCCTATTTTTCTTTTGTATAATCAGATATATGCTTTATTATGTTTCACTTTGTTTTTCTGGTCATCGTCCCTTATTTATTTGTTTAATAAAGTGTATGCTAGTGTTAAAAATTAAAAGAAAGAACACCATTCAAAATATTAGGAAATGAAGTACACCTTCAACTTTTTGCTTTGTGGTTTCACATTGCAACATTTCTATCTTTGTTTCTTTATATTCAGAACTACCCTTAAATACCCATATATTAGTTTTTATGTATACTTCATTGTTTATTTGTATATTTATTGCATATCTCATATAATAGTGTTAAATTTAACAAGTATTTATTGTGGGGATAGTATATGTCACTTTGAAATTTTAACTAAGAAACAATTTTTGAAGGTTGCAGATTTCCCAAAAGACTAAAGAAATGGAAATTTCCTTTCAAATCTGTAGTATCCTTTTTTTTTTTTTTTTTTTAATCAATAATTGAAATCCTTGTATTTATTTATTTAAATTGTGATTTGGGTGATCGTTTACAGAGCAAATTGGTTTGCCATTCAACAATCCATACACATTCTATCATGTGATATTTACTGCAATCTCCACTTTGAAACAGCATGCTTTCCACTTCTTCCCTGCACCCACGCCTTCCCTCTCCTTCTTCCGATTCCCTCCAGCCTTCCTAGCTCTAACCCAGGGCAAATGCTGTCCTCTTGATCTCATATGCTTGGTTATTTTAATGAATGCACACTCTCCTAATATTACTGTTCACCTTATAGCCCTGTTGTTTGGCTGCCAGTTGAGTCAACGGGGTTCAGTTCAGTTTCAAGCTATTGAAATCCTTCTTAATTTGACAATTTTGGCCCATTTGTTTTATGGTAGAGGTTACCTTTTGTCTTAATAATTTAAAATTTTTGTTTCTGGACTATGCGTACGAATGCAGTTAAGGAGTTCTGGTGGCGTAGTGCCTAAGGCATCTGACTGCTACCTAGGAAGTTGGTGGTTCAAACTCACCAGCCACTCCGCAGAAGGAAGAGGGGGCAATCTACTTCCGCAGAGATTCACCGCCTGGGAAAGCCAAAGGGGTCGCTATAAATCGGAATCCACTCATGACAGTTAGGTAAATAGTAAATTAGCGATGCTTTTTCAGGCCAGAAAGGCATAGCTCACGATAGATTTCTCGCAACGATCGGTGCTCAGCGGAAACCCTAGTGCTACACACTCCAGCCAAGCGCTGGGAGATACTAGCTTTCATCTGTGAGCCTTCATTAGCACCGCCCCACGCAGGAAGTGCGAAATCATTTGGTACCGGCTGCTCCTCCTCCCGGCTCCTGGTAAGGTCGAGCCGGTTGGTGCAGAAGTTGTCGCTTTTTCTCTGCGCAGCGCTACGCAAGATCGTGCTGGGGTCTGGCTGCAGTTCCGTCTCCGGATCCTCAAGCAGCTCGGGTTTTTCATTTTCTTTTTGCTTTTATGTTGGGGGTTTAATGTTTTAAAATATGAATTTCCGTCTACGCTATTTAAATGTACTGTTGGTAAACTTTTCCTGTTACAATTCCTTTGCAAATGTAGCCTGAAGATAGCCTTTGATTTTATGCAGAAAAATACCAAAACATTTTTGCATTAATTCTGTTTACCATAAACAAAAAAAAGTGCAAACTTGTTTGTAGCTTCCTTTTTAAAAGATTGGAAGCTCTGGTAGCACAGTGCCTAAGGCATTTGACTGCTAACTAGAAGGCTGGCGGTTCAAAACCCACCAGTCACTCCTAGGAAGGCTGACTGGGCACTCTACTTCCCTAGAAATACCGCCTCAGAAACCTAAGGAGGGGTCGCTATGAGTAGGAATCTACTCTATGGCAGTGCGTTTGGTTTGGTTTTTTGAAAAGATGATTTTGTGTTATTTTTAATAAAACATATTTGCCAAAATGTTTGAAATAATTTCCAATAATTCCAATGGTAGAGTGTTCATTCCCTTGTTTTTATTTTAATGCAATCATATAAAGAAAATGAAGGGTTTTTTTGATTGTATCACTTTTTCTCCAAAGTGTCTCTAATGACAGCAAGAGAAAAGAGGCAAGGGCTTGCCAGAGCAAATTTGGCACTTTTCAGCTTAACCTGTCATATGGATTTTGCAAAACATCAGTGTGTAACTTTTATATTTTGTTATTTTGCAGGAAATTAAGTTGTTATAAAATGATTCTGTACCCCCTCCCCATCTTCCCTTTCCAAGAGATCCAGGAACATTCTGCGTTACTCCAGATGCATATACTTTTACCTAAGGAGTTCTGGTGGTAGTGGTAAGCCATTTGGCTGCTAACCCGAAGTTCAGTGGTTCAATCCTAACAGCTGCTTTGAAGGAAGAAGATAAAACAGTCTCTCCTAAAGATTTACAGCTGTGGAAACCCAATGGGGGTCGTTATGAGTCAGAATAGACTAGATAGCAGTGTGTATAATTTAATTCAGAATAACCTTTGAAGCTTTTCTCTTTGTAATTCTCAACCTCATTGTATATATAGGAAGCTGAATTAAGAAGTCAAAATTTCCTGAACACATTCTTCCACCAGAATTTCCTCAGAGTTTGTTTGCCTCATTAGTCACTGAAGAAAGTACTTTATTTATTTAGAAATCTTACATATCTTAAAGCTCTCCTTCCTCTACACTCAAATGATATGCACACCCTGCCTAGTTTGCCACCTCTGTTATAGATGCTTTTAAAACTTTTTTCTTGAAACATTTTTCATATTGCTAAAGCATCATTTTGCAATTTAATATTAAAATTTAGCCTATTCCTATTTTAATTTAGGAGCTCTGGTGGTATAGTGCCTAAGGCATTTGACTGCTAACCAGCAGGCTAGTAGTTCAAACCCACCATCCATTCCTTGGAAGGAAAATTGGGCAATTTACTTCCCTAGAGATACCATCTCGGAAACCCAAGGAGGAGTTGATATGAGTTGAATCAACTCGATGACAGTTTTGTTTTTATTTTAATTTAAGCCTTTTCCCTTCCATATCCTTCTGCCAAAGGCAGTGGTCTCCCAACTTGATTATGAATCAGCATCACTTGAAGGACTTATTTAATGTATGCAACCCACCTATCACTCGGGATTTCTGATTCCCTAGATCTGGTTTTCGGAGCAAGAATTTGCATTTCTAGCTAAGTGCCAGGGTGATGTTGCTGCTGCTAATCTAAGGACCATACTTTGCAGAAAGCAATATCCCAGCCAGTAGGATTTGTTCACTAATCTAGGGTGTACTGAATTGCACCAAATCTGAGGACACAGAAGAGCTGAGCCCAGTTTGAATATTTGAATCAGTGCTTTACATACTCAAATGTCCTCAAAAGACTTGTTCAGGATCCTACAGTGACTTAAGGAAAATTAGGGTTCTTTCTGCCTCTGTTTACCTGTCAAGTCCTGCTCTTAAGCAGCAAATGAGACCCTTGCAACTCAATATGTGATTTGTGGACCAGCAGCTTTGGCAACACCTGGGGCTTCCTTGAAATGTGAAATCTCAGCTCCCTCCCTAGACCTACTGAATCAGAATCTTCATGCTGACAATAGCCCCAGTGATTCCTAAGCATAGTGTAGTTTTAGAAGCACTGGACAAGACTACCTCTCAAATCTCAAATTCTGGAAGCAGAGCTCAGCCCAGAGGACACCTGTATGGCTAGTGCTTCCAAGATGGCTATGTTCTAAGATGGCTTCTGTTAAAAAAGTTGGTTTGAGTGGGAGAAAGACATATATTATCATACCCTCCTACCTCAGAACAACTTCCAACAGGTAAGGCAGTAAATCTGTACCCTAACAAGTTCTGGAAATGGTATAGATCCAAAGGCAGTTATAATATCCGAGATGTCCATGTCACTTATTAGGCTGACTTTAACGCAGGGTCAACTCTGACCCAGAGTTCTGAAGGCTTGGACCCAGTGATGTTTATTAGGTGATTGGTATTAAGCAGGTGAATAGTTTCTCCTGAGGCTGAGGTAATTGTAGGGAACCAGGTCTGTATTTCCATATGCCTGAAAAGCACAGGACCTGTAGGAGTTGTTAAGGAGCACTGATGGTAGTGGTTAAAGCATTTGGCTGTTAACCACAAGGTCAGCTGTGCAAACCCACAAGCTGCATCATGGAGGAAATCTGAGGCAGTCTGCTTCTGTGAGATGTGCAACTTTGGAAAAGGCTTGGAAAACTGCCCCCTGGAGCAGTTCTATTCTGTCCTACAGAGACACTATGAGTTGCACTCTACTCAATGGCAGTGAATGGGAGGAATTGTTGCCCCTTCTGGAAAGTTCCTACAAAGTCCATAGGGAAGCATATCAGTGTGGGTTCAAGAAGAAACCTTCTATTAGTCTGAAAATACTATGAAGAGCCCAACTAATTTCCCAGGTAAGGGTGTGGGAGCAGCAGTGATGCAGAAGCCTAAAGCACCTGGATTGATTGTAATCAAGGTCACATACAGGGTCAGTTTCTCCAAGTCATGAGGGGGTTAAAAAGCCCCAACCAGAGAGATGAACTGGATGGTTTTTGAAGAGTTCTAAGGTTTAGTAAAGTAGCTTTCTGTTTGGTTTCAGGCCTGTGATAATATCAGACTCATGGCTCGGAAATTGTTTCCTACTTTGCATTTACCAGTCAGATGGCCAATGCTGAAAAATGAGGAGACACAGTCTACTCTCTCTGGAGTCTTAGCCCCAATAAACCAGTTGTTCTTTTGAGCAGAGCTTAGAATTGTTAGGGGATGGAAATAAAAGAGGATGTTAATGTAACCTGCATCAGCCAGAATATTGAGTAGTTTTTCAGCTTTTGAGTAGTTTTACTACCCACTGTTTTTTCTTGCTCCCCATGGAATGTTACTTTTAACAGATAATAAAAATGTGACACAAAGAGGCTATGTGCCTTGCTCAAGTTGATACAGGAAATGGCAGAGCCGGGGCATTAATTTAGGCATTCACATTCCACGTCTTTACTCTTTTAAGTATTCTACTGACATGAAACCTATAAATATTTGGTGTACTACCTAGAACCCAGACTTTAATTTTTCCTATTAGAACATTTATTTTCTTTTTCCATTGTGAATTTTATAGGAAAGTTGCAGAAAATATAGGTACTGCTTTACAGATACACAAAGCTAATACCCAAGTCAACAAATACACAGTAGATAGCTCTCCCAAAACTACTGGCTATCCCTTCCCAGACTTGTCCTTCTCTCCAAACAGAAATGACTTCTTCATGCTGCTCTTTATAATTTTAGCATTTATGATTATACACGTAAACAAGAAATAGAGATTACAGTTTTGTCTGTTTTTAACTATGTGTGATTTTATCTTTTTTAGCAATATATTTGTAATATTTAACACCAATTGATTCACTTTACTTGACAAGTAGCATTCTATCATATGTTTGTATACATGTATCTATACACACAAAAAAAAATGTATATAAAACTTATCGTTAGGTCCATCGAGTCATCTCCAACTCATTGCGACCCTGTGTACAGCAGAACAAAGCACTGCCTGGTCCTTTGCCAGCCCCACGATCCTTGCTATACCTGAGCCCATCATTGCAGTCACTATATCAGTCCATATTGTTGAGGAACTTCCACTTTTTCATTGACCCTCCACTTTACCAAGCATGACATCCTTCTCCAGGGAATGGTTCCTTCTGGCAACATGACCAAAGTAAGTGAGATGAAGTCTTGCCATTCTCGTTTCCAAGGAGCATTCTGGGTGTACTTCTTCCAGGATAGATTTGTTAGTTCTTTTTTCAATCCATGATACTTTCAGTATTCTTTGTCAAGACCACAACTCAAAAGCATCAACTATTCTTCAGTCTTCCTTATTCATTGTCCAGCTCTCACATGAGTATGAGGCAATGAAAATACCATGGCTTGTGTCAGGTGAACCATAGTCTTCAAGGAGACATCTTTGCTCTTCAGCACTTGAAAGAGGTCTTTTGCAACAGATTTGCCTAATGCAATATGTCTTCTGATGTCTTGGCTGCTGCTTCCATTGGTATTGATTGTAGAACCAAGTAATATGAAGTGCTTAACAACTTCGAGTTTTTCTCCATATATGGCGATCCTGCTTATAGGTCCGTTTGTGAGGATTTTTGTTTTCTTTATATTGAAGTGTAATCCATACTGCAGACTGTAGTCTTCAGTCTTCATCAGCAAGTGTTTCAAGTCGTCCTCACTTTCAGCAAGCAAAGTTGGGTCATCAGTGTATTGCAGGTTGTTAATGAGTCTTCTTCCAATCCTGATGCCATGTTCTTCTTTATATAGTCCAGTTTCTCAGATTATTTGCTCAGCATACAGATTGAATAATTATGGTGAAAGGATACAACCCTGCCACATGTCCTTCTTTACTTTAATCCATGCAGTGTCCCTTGTTCTGTTTGAATGACAGCCTCCTGGTCTATGTACAAGTTTTTCATGAGTACAATGAAGTGTTCTGGAATTCCACTTCTTCTCAATGTTATCCATAATTTGTTATGATCCACAGAATTAAATACTTTTGCATAGTCACAAGTAAACATCTTTCTGGTATTCTTTGCTTTGATCCAACATCCATCTGACATGAGCAATGATATCCCTCAATCCACGTCCTCTTCTGAATCCAGCTTGCATTTCTGGAAGTTCTGTGTGTGTGTGTGTGTGTGTGTGTACATACCATTGTGTATGTAAAATACCATTACTTATATAAAATACCATTACATATATAAAATACCATTTTATATATGCACATATAATACCATTATATGTGTATATATAACACCATTGTGCATGTATATATAACAGTATTGTTTATGTACATATAATACCACTGTAAACACACCAGCCACTCCTTGGAAGGAAGGTTGGGCAATCCTACTTCCGTAGTGATACTGCCTCGGAAACCCAAGGAGGGGTCGCTATGAGTCGGGGCCGACTCGACGGCACATAACAACAACAACAACAACAACATGTAAATATGAAAGCCACTCTGGTGGCACAGTGGGTAAGGCATTTGGCTGCTAACCAGAAAGTGAGCAGTTCAAACCCACCAGTGGCTCTGCAGGAGGTAGATGAAGCAATCTACTGTTGTAAAGATTTACAACCTTGGAAATCCAATCTGGTCACTATGAGTATCAACTGGATGGCAGTGTGTTGGTTTTTATGTATATATTATACCATTGTGTATGTATATATAGCACCATTGTGTGTGTTTATATATATATATTTAGAATACCATTGTGCATGTATATATGATGCTGTTGTGTATGTATATATAATACCATTGTATATGTATATATGGAAGGAGCACTGGTGGTACAGTAGCTGCTAACCAGTAAGTCAGTGATTCAAATGCACCAACTGCTCCATGGGAGGAAGATGAGGCAATCTACTTCCATAAAGATTTACAGCCTTGGAAACCCAGTGGGGGTTGTTGTGAGTCAGAATTGAATGAATGGCAGTGGGTTTGGTTTTTATGTATATATGATACCATTGTATATGTATAATACCATTTTGTGTGTGTGTATGTATATGGAAAAAAAAAGAGTTCTGGTAGCATAGTGCCTAAGGCACTTGACTGCTAACCAGAAGACTGGTGGTTCAAATCCACCAGCCACTCCTCGGAAGGAAGATGAGGCAAGCTACTTCTGTAGTGATACTGCCTCGGAAACCCAAGGAGGGGTCACTATGAGTCA
>NW_006921843.1:312583-328555 GCF_000298275.1 Orycteropus afer afer | reverse complement strand
GTTACCTACTACCTCTCTGACAAGAAAATATACCCAGTCTTCCTTCCTTCCCAGGAGTGGTTGGTGGGTTTGAACCGCCAGCCTTCTGGTTAGCAGTCAACTGCCTTAGGCACTATGCCACCAGAGCTCCTACAAATGGGATAGCTTTGACAAAGAGCAGTTTATTCTTACAATTTGGAGGCTTTAAGTCTGAGTTCAAAGTGCCAGGCTTTATGGGTTGGGTGAAAGCCCCTCAACCTTGGGCTTCAGCTCTGCCTCCTGCTCCCAGCCCACTGAAACTGGAGGCTTTTCTTCACTCAGCTGCTGGCTGCTGAGGCTGACAAAACCAAGGTCAACAAGTAACAAGGCACAGTCCTGATAGTACCAAAGCACATGGCAGGCCATTAACTCAAGTCCATTGAAAGTCACAAGATTGCCTGCCAGTGCATGGCAGGCTGCTGAACAATGACTCAGCTACATGCAGGGTTCAAACGTGCCATAAGCTAGAGACCATTCCCAAAACTGTTTCTTATGTACAGGATGAAGACTACATACCCAAAGCAGCTACTCAGCTGCTCCAATAGATTCTACCATGGAGTTAATTACCAATCTCACTATGGGGAGTAACTGCATTCAGCTGCCCAGCCACTCAACCAGGCCCAGCCAAGTTGACACACAAATTTAACCACCATGTGTGCGTGTATATATGTATATATATGTTTATCCAATCTCATTTGTTATAGTCCTAAACTGGAAATAATATAGAATGGGTAAATAAATTGTAGCATATGAATTAAATGGAAAGTAATACATCAATAAAAATTAGATATATATGGATAAATTTCTTAAACAAAATTTTGAGCAAAATAATCCAGGAAAAAATATACTTATATGACTCCATCTCTATAACATTCAGAAGTAGGAACTTAAAACTCTAGTATTAAAAGGTAGGATGGAGATTCCCTTTGAAGAAAAGGGAAGGGCTGTTTCTTGGAAGGGTTCATTGGTGTTGTGGGGTTCAATGAGAAAATCCACTGAGCAGTATATTTAGGGTAAGTGTATTTTCTGAATGAATTTATATTTATGGTTTTAAAACTTTACATTAAAGGCAAACAAACTCCTCAAAAAGCATAATTAACTTAATGAAAACGAACAATGTGGACAATAAAAGAGATTGCCCCCCTCACATACAACTATGCCTTGGTGAGTGCATCTTTTGTAGAGTAGACCTTTATGTTCAGCAGTGTAACAAATGATTTGTGACAAATGAAGATTCTGACATATGGTGCTTCCAACAAAAATACATGCATATGTGTCAAGAGATTTATTTGAGGATTAAGGATTTGAGTCCTTTAGTTTAGCTGTAGTGATTCTTCATTTGAAGCAATACTGTGTTTTTGGTGAAAGTGTCCACAGTGAATTAGATTCCCATTTGACAATTTCTGTACAGATTGTTCAGGTAAATTAGTTACATTTTTCACAGTGTGTTAACGTTCTCTTTAATTGTATTCCGGGTGTTCTGTTTCCAATACTCTAATTTCCCTGCCCTCTTATGTTTCTAATCTTTGCTTTAGAGTAATTGTTGACCTTTTGGGCTCATGTAGATGGTTTTGTAGTAGAGCACCAAATTCATGGATAATGTCCCTTATTTTGTGTGTCACCATTTTTTGCTAAAAGTTGATCTTGGGATAGGTTCTGCTCAAGGTTTAAAGAGTATAGGGTGATAGTTTCAGGGAGTCCTCAGATATTCCAGTAAGTCTGGACTTATTAAGAATTAAAGTTCTATGTTTTTCCTCTTGTTTTATCAGAGTCCATCTTCTGGGACCCTGATCAGAAGGATCAGTAGTGGTAGCTGGCCACCAATTCTGGCCTCATGGTAGATGAAGACATGGCTTGTGTCATCTGATAGACCAGTAGACTAGTTTCTTCTCTGAGATACTGCTTACCTTCTTTCCTTTTTGCTCCTAATTAGTAGAGACCAATATCTTTGTCTTAGATGGCTGCTTGCAGGCTTTCAAGAACCCAGACACTACTCACCTAACTAGGATGCAGAATATTAACTTTATGAACTATGTTTTGCTAACTGATTAAGACTAAAAGTTCCATGAAACTAAGGTCCTAAGCTTTCAAATCTAGAAAACCAACCTTAGAAGGAGTTTGGTTATGTCTGAGAAATAATTGTGTCTTTTATGAATATATGCAACCTACTTACATAGTGATACCACTTCAGAAACCCAAAAAGGGGTCATTATGAGTTGGGTCCGACTCCACGGCACATAACAATCTGTGCACACATGAACACACCTACACCTAAGAAAATGTTAGCATATACCTAAATGCCTGTTATTGTTAGGTGCCATCGAGTTAGATCTGACTCATGGCAACCCTATGTATAACAGAATGAAACACTTCCCATTCCTGTGCCAGCCTCACAATACTTGCTATACCTGAGCTCTTCATTGCAGCCACAGTGTCAATCCATTTCAGTAAGGGCCTTCCACTTTTTTGCTGACCCTCCACTTTACCAAGAATAATATCCTTCTCCAGGGAAAAGCACCTTCTGACAACATGACCAAAGTAGGTGAGATAAAGTCTGACCATTCTTGCTTCCAAGGATCATCCCAGCTGCATTTCCTCCAGGAGGGGTCTGTTAGTTTTTGTGGCAGTCCATGGTACTTTCAGTATTCTTTGCCAACACCACAACTCAAAACCATCAACTCTTCTTCAGTCTCCCTCATTCATTGTCCAGTTTTCACGTGCATATCAGGCAATTGAAAATACCATGGCTTGGGTTAGGTGCACTTTAGTCTTTAAAGAGACATCTTTGCTCTTTAGCACTTGAAAGGGGTCTTTTACAGCAGATTTGCCCAGTGCAATATGAAATCTGATTTCTTAGCTGCTGGTTCCATTGATGTGGACTGTGGAACCAAGTAATATGAAATCTTTGACTACCTCAATCTTTTCTCTATTTATTGTGATGGTGCTTATTGGTCCAATTGTGAGGATATTTGTTTTCTTTGTGGTGACATGGAATCCATACTACAGAGTATAGTCTCTAATCTTGATCAGCAAATGCTTCAAGTCATCTTCACTTTCAGCAAGCAGAGTTGTGTCATCTGCATATTGCAGGTTGTTGATGAGCCTCCTCCAATCCTGATGCTGTGTTCTTTGTCATATAATCCAGGTTTTTGGATTATTTGCTCAGCATACATATTGAACAAATATGGTGAAAGGATAAAACCCTGGCACATTACATTCCTGATTTTAAAATATTCAGTATCCCCTTGTTCTGTTCAAATGACAGCCTCCTGGTCTATATATATGTTCCTCATGAGCACAATTAAGTGTTCTGGAATTCCCATTCTTCTCAATGTTATCCATAATTTGTTATGATCCACACAGTTGAATATGTTTGCATAGTCAATAAAACACAAGTAAACATCTTTCTGCTATCTTCTGCTTTCAGCTAAGTTCCATTTGACATCAGCAGTGATATCCCTCATTCTACATCCTCTTCTGAATCCAACTTGAATTTCTGGAAGTTCCCTGTCAATATATTGGGGCAACCACTTTTGAATTATCCTCACCAAGATTTTAGTCGAGTGTGATGTTAATGATATTGTTGGATAATTTCCACATTCTGTTGCATCACCTTTCATTGGAACGGTTACAAACATGGAACTCTTCCATTTAGTTGGCCAGGTAGCTGTCTTCCAATTTTTTTGTCGTAGACAAGTAAGTGCCTTCAGCGCAGCATCCATTTGTTGAAATGTCTCAATAGATATCCCATCAATTCCTGGAGCCTTGTTTTTCACCATTTCCTTGAGTGTACTGTCAACTTCTTCCTACAAAATCATTAGGTTTTGATCACATGACACCTTCTGAAATGGATAAACATCAATGGATTCTTTTTTGTACGGTGACTGTATTCCTTCTATCTTCTGTTGATGTTTTCTGCATCATTCAGTATTTTGCCCATAGAATTCTTCAATATTGCCACTCAAGGCTAGACTGTTTTCTTCAGTTCTTTTAGCTTGAGAAATGCTGAGCATGTTCTTCCCTTTTATTTTCTAACTCCGAGTCTTTGCAAATTTCATTATAATATTTGAGTTGGCTCTTTTGAGCCAACTTTTGAGTTGCTCTTTGAAATCTTCTGTTCAGCTCTTTTATCACTTTAGCTCCTCTCTGTTCTAGAGCAAGTTTCAGAATCTCTTCTGGCATCCATTTTGTCATTTTTTCCTTTCCTGTCTTTTTAATGACCTTTTGTTTTCTTCATGTCTGATATCATCCCACAATTCATCTGGTTTTCAGTCATTGGTGTTCAGTGCATCAAATCTACTCTTCAGATGGTCTCTAAATTCAGATGGGATATACTCAAGGTCTTATTTTGGCTCTCGTGGACTTGTTTTAATTGTTTTCAGCTTCAACTTGAACTTGCATATGAGCAGTTGATGGTATGTTCCAGAGCCAGCTCCTGGCCTTGTTTTTGCTGTGGATATTGAGTTTCTCCATCACCTTTTTCCACAGATGTAGTCAGTCTGATTCTTTTGCATTCCATTTGGTAAGGTCCATGTGTATAGTGTCCATTTATGTTATTGAAAAAAATATTTGCAGTGGATCAGTCATTGGTCTTGCAAAATTCTATCATGATCTCCAGCATCATTTCTATTACCAAGGCCACACTTTTCAACAAATGGTGATTCTTCTTTGTTTCCAACTTTTTCATCCTGATTCCCAGTATTAATCAACACATCTTGATTGCATATTCAGTCAATTTCAGACTGTAGAACTTGGTAAAAATCTTCAGTTTCCTCATCTTTGCCTTTGGTGGTTAGTACGTAAATTTGAATATTAGTAGTATTAACTGGTCTTCCTTGTAGGTATACAGATATTATCCTATCAATGACAGCATTGTACTTCAGGATAGATCTTGAATCATTTTTTTTGTGACAATGAATGCCACACCATTCATCTTCAATTTGTCATTCCTGGCATAGTAGATTATATGGTTGTCTGATTCAAAATGGCCAAAACCAGTCCATTTCAACTTACTAATGTCTAGGATATCAATCTTTATGTCATTATTGACAACTTCCAATTTTCCTAGATTCATACTTCATACATTCTATATTCCAATTATTAATGGATGTTTCCAGCTTTCTCCCATTTTGAGTCATGCCACATCAGCTAATGGAGTTGTGAAATCTTTACTCCATCCATGTCATTAAGGTTGACTCTATTTTAAGAATGCAGCTCTTCCCCAGTCATATTTTGAGTATTTTCTGACCTGAGGGGCTCATCTTCTGCACTATATTGGAAAATGTTTCAGAACTATTCATAATGTACTAGTAGCATATCAGTGTTTCACTGCTATTCATAAAGTTTACACTGGCCATTTCTTTGAGAAGTGGATGGTGCCTTCCTTCTTCTGAGTGGTGGCTGATATGCCTATATACATACATATGTGACCATATACTTATTTTGTGGCCATTTTTGGTATTGTTGCCAAATTATATATGTCAAATTCTTTAGTAAAAAGATCCTTTTCTCTTGAGCACTTCTTGATAACATAATTTGCTTTAGTCAAGCTATGAGCTATGCTGATTCTTGACAACTTCACACACAAATGAATTTTCTGGCCTCTTAAAATCCAAATTTATTAGTTGGTTCTAACTTTCTATTGGTCTATAGTAAACACAGTATGTATAATATCCTTATGATTATTTTCTTTGTTGACTTAAATTGAATTGTGTATGAAGGGTTGTATGTAAGTTATGCAGAGTTGAAGCAAGAGAAGCTACAGTTTTAACCTTGATTTTTCTATTCAACTATACCTCCAATTGCATGGTATGTATTTTGTTTAGTAGCTTATAAAGAGCCTCTGGGGAAAGGGGCATGTACTTATGTCAATCACAGAAAAAAAAAAAAAAAAAAACAGCTATAAGCCTACCAATTTTGTAATTGTTTGACCGATTCTCAAAAGTAGGATTACTACCCCATTTTATGTAACACTGCACCCTTTTTCTGACTCTAAGTTCCCATTTCCCACTCTCAACTTCTGCCAGTGTCTTACTCCATGAAGTTTTCAATACTGTTCTATTGAAACCTTCCTTCTTTTTTTTTTTTTTTAATTTTTCCAAATCATTTTGAAAGAGTGCTGAGAGAAGAGAGGTGGGAAGAGATCATTGGAGTTGGTGAGAGAAGTTGATGTTTGAATCAGATATAGATATTTACCTTTATACTTTCAGTAGTACTTGTGTTACAATACCCATTGCCATAGAGTTGATTCTGATTCATGATGACCCATGTGTTACTGCTCCATAGGGTCTTCATGGTTGTAATATTTACTGAAGTAGATCACCAGGCCTTTCTTCCATGGTGCTTCCAAGTAAGTTCAAACTGTGTCTACAGAAGTAGATTCCCAGTCTTCCTTCTGATGAATGGCTGGTGGGTTTGTACCACCAGCCTTCTGGTTAGCAGTCAAATTCCTTCCTTAGGCACTATGCCACCAGAGCTCCTTTTAGGTTAGTAGTTGAGTGTAAAATGTTTGTGCCACCCAGGGAAGTTACATATGTAATGTTGTTATTGTATGCCATTGAGTAGATTCGACTTACAGCAACTCTATGTCACAGAGCTTCCCTGTAGAATTACCCAGGATTCATGGAAGAAATCAGTGTTTTACTCCCACAAAGCCACCGATGAGTTCAACTGCAGATCTGAAAACAGCCGAACACGTAACCACTACACGACCAGGGCTCCTTCACTTATGTAATAAAAATGAAACTCATTGTCAAGGATTCAGTTCCAACTCATAGTGACTATAGAACAGAGTAGAACTGCCCCCATTGAATTTCCAAGGTGGTGAATCTTTACTGATGAGGTAGACTGCTACATCTTTTTTCCCACAGAGCAGCTGGTAGTATTGAATTATTAACCTTCCATTTAGGAACCTAGCAATACTGAGCCAGCTACCTAATTCTTCAAATAGCTACTTTATATTCCATTGTAGGGAGCTCTGGTGGCATACTGCCTACAGCCTTTGACTGCTAACCAGAATGCTGGCAGTTCAACCCCACCAGCCACTCCTCAGAAGGACAATTTGGCAATCTACTTCTGTAGTGATATCACCTTGGAGACCCAAGGAGGGCTCGTTATGAGTTGGATCCAACTTGAAGGCAGTGAGGTTTTTTTTTTTTTTTTAATTCCATTGTGAGGATATCTCATAAATATTTTTTAATTTTATTGTATATTCATGTATATGTATGTGTGTGTGTGTGTGTGTGTGTGAGAGACAAAAAATTTCTATCTTACTCATGTTTAAGGGTATATTTCAGTGGTATTAATTACATTCACTGTGTCATGCAAATATCATGACTATCCATTTCTCAAAGTTTTTCTTCACTGCAAGAAGAAACTCAATACGCCTTCAGCAATAATTCCCTAATCTCCCCTCTCTTCAGCCCCTGTAACTGCCTGTATACTTTGGATATTATGAATTTGTCTATTCTAAATAATTTATATAAATGAGATCATTCAATATTCTTTTGTTCCAGACTTATTTCACTTAGCCTAGTGTTTTCAAGGTTCACTCATGTTGTAGCATTTATCAGAGCTTCATTTCGCTTTATGGTTTAATAATATTCCATTGTATGAGTATATCATATTTTGTTTATCCATTCACCTCTTGATGGACACAAAAGTTTCTAACTTTTGGCTATGGTCAATAATGTTACTATTGTATGGTGTACATGTATCTGTTTGAGTCTCTGCTTTCAGTTCCATCTAGGAGTAGAATTTCTGTGTCATGTGGTAATTCTATGTTTATCTTTTTGAGGAACTGCCAACATGTTTTCTACTGCCATTGCTACGTTTTATATTCCCACCAGCAATGCAAGAGGGTTCCAATTTCTGTGCATCATTTGCAACACTTATTATTTTTATTATTTTTAAAGTAGTCATCCTCATGAGTGTGACATGATACCTTACTATGGTTTTGATTTGAGTTTCTTCAATGACTGTCAGGGTCATTATTAGTTAGAATTGACTTAACTGCAACACATTTTTTTTTAATGGCTAATGAGCTGAGCATCTATTCATGGCCATTTGAGGAGCACTTGAACCTACCAGCCTGCTCCTTGGGAGAAAGATGTGGCAGTCTGCTTACCTGGAAATTTACACCTTTGGAAACCCTATTGGACAGTTCTACTCTCTCTTATAGGGTCATGTGGGAGCTCTGGTAACATAGTGGCTAAGGCACTTGACTGCTAACCAGAAGGCTGGTGGTTCAAACCCACCAGCCACTCCTCGGAAGGAAGATGGGGCAATCTACTTCTGTAGTGATATTGCCTCGGAAACCCAAGGAGGGGTCACTATGAGATGGGTCCAACTCAACGGCACATAACAACAACAGCATGAGTCAAAATTGACTCTGTGGTAATGGATTTGTTGTATTTGGGTATTGGCCATTTATGTCTCTTCCCTAGAGAAATATCTATTCAGTTCTTTTGCCCATTTTTAATTTGGTTGTTTGTCTTTTTGTGTTTGAGTTGTATATAAAAAATATAATATTTATGTAATAAACCTAACCATATATATGGTTTGGGAATTTTTCTCACATTCTGTAGGTTGTCTTCTACTTTGTTGATAAAGGTCTTTGGTCCACAAATGCTTTTAATTTTGATGAAGCCCAGTTTATTTTTTCATTTTTTCCTCATGCTTTTGGTGTCATATCTAAGAATCCATTGTCAAAGAATATCCCATAATTTTACCAGTTTCCAATGTTTATTATATTTATGAATATTTAAGTGATGTCTTATTTAATTATATATACTTATTTTTATTTTATATATTTGAATATCTAATATGTTCAGATAGTTATAAAACCAAAAGTATAACAGACAGACAGTGAAAAGTCCACTCTGAATCCACAGTAAACATTTATGTCCCCATTTGCTTGGGACAGAACCTATTTACAGTTATTGTCTTGGAATAATTTTGAGGAGCCCTTCTTTCTCTCAGAAGTTCAGTAGTTTGGATAATAACTTACATGGACACTCTCCTTAGATCCATGTTTTCACCACTCTGCCACCCTGATCAGCACCTGTGTATATACTTCCAGAAAAATGTTATGCATAGTAAGTTAGTATACACTATATACATATCTGGGAGCTCTGGTAGCATAGTTCCCAAGGCATTTGACTGCTAACCAGAAGTCTGGAAGTTCAAACCCACTAGTCACTACTCATAAGGAAGGTTGAGCAATCTACTTCTGTAGTGATACCACCTCAGAAACCCAAGGAGGGGTTGCTATGAGTCGGATCTGACTCAATGGCAAACAGCATATACATATCATAATATACTATACATAGATATATTCTACTTTCTTATATTATTATGTAGATGGGAATACATGTGCCATTTCTATTTAAGTATTTATTTTGAAACATTAAACTAACAGTAAATTACAGGAATAATAAAAAGAACTCTTATTTACCCTTTTCTCAGACTCAATATATTTTAGCATTTTACTACATTTGATTTATCATGTATACTTTCTCTTTCCCTCTCTCCCTCCCTCCCCACATGTATAAACTTTTTTCCCTTCTGAAACAGTTAAGAGAATATTACAAGATTACAACATCATGCCCAGTATGCATTGCCTAAGCACAGATATATACATTTAGATAACTATAGTACAGCTCTTAATTCAGGAAATTTATCATGGATGTTATCATTTAATCTAATCTACAGTCCATATTCTAATTTCTTGAGTTACTCCAATAACATTTTTATAACTTTATTTTTCCTCTTTAAAGATCTAGTTCAGAGCCACAGATCCTATCAAGTTGTCTTACCCTTTTTCATCATCTTTAATATGGAATAGTTCCTTAACCTGTGTGTTTCATATAGTTTTTGAAATATACAAGTCAGTTATTTTATAGCATTCCCTCAGTATGTGTCTGTGCAAAGTGTCCTTAAGACTGAATGCAGATGATGCCTTTTTGTTTGGAATTTTCAAATATCATAATCCAAAGAATGATCATTTTAAAATTACATCAATACTGTATTGATTAGTTATTATTCTATGATAAGAAAAAGTTGTCCTTCCTTTTTTCTCCTTATTCATTCATTTATTTATTTTCCTATGCATCTATTTATTTACATCAATATGGATTCATAAGTAACTTTATCCAATGGAATATAATTCCTTACTTTATTTATGTGGATGTTCAAATTTCCCATGATTTGGCCTGGAGGAGATCCTTCAGTTGGGTCCTCTAACCTTTCATATGCCTTCAACACAAGAAGTTCCAATCTCATCTTGTGCCTATCCTGTCCCAGCTCCAGAATCAGTCATTTCTCCCAGGAGCCTTGGTTCTTTATAATGGAGAAAGGTATTTACAAAACAAAGTTCAGGCACTACTGCTTTGTTATTGATTTTACATCCTTTTCAGAGGACAGAGCTAGAAAGTATAAAAATATACATTCATAAATATCTACATACATTTCACATGTACATATATATAATCATGTATTTATATATGTTGTTGTTAGTAGGTGCCATCGAGTTGGTTCCAACTCATAGCGACCCCATGAACAACAGAACAAATCACTGCCCAGTCCTGTGCCAGCCTCACAATTTTTGCTACATCTGAGCCCATCGTTGCAGCCACAGTGTCAATCCATCTCATTGAAGGCCTTCCCCTTTTTCATTAACCCTCCACTTTACCAAGAATGATATCCTTCTCCAAGGAGGAATGGTCCCTTCTGACAACATAACCATATACGTGTGTGTGTGTATGTATATATATGTATGTGTCTGTGTGTGTGTGTATGCATGCTCTGGTGGCGTAGTGCCTAAGGCATTTGACTTGATGGCAGTGAGTTTATATACACACACACACACACACACACACATATATATATATATATATATATATATATATGTATATATATAAACAAAACATATATATATATATACACCAAACCAAAAACCTGAACTCACTGCCATCAAGTTGGATATAACCCATAGCAACCTCTCCGTGGGTTTCTGAGGTGGTATCAATACGGAAGTAGATTGCCCAACCTTCCTTCCAAGGAGTGGCTGGTGGGTTTGAACTGCCAGCCTTCTGGTTAGCAGTCAAATATCTTAGGCACTATGCCACCAGAGCTCCTCTTGTGTGTGTATGTATGTATGTATATGTGTGTGTATATATATATATATATATATATATATATGTGTGTATATATATGCATATGTGTGTGTATATTCTTATTCATGAAACTTTCAAACCAAATCCACCCCCACAGAATGTTTCCTTGTCTCCCTCCATTTCCTATTTCTATCAGCTTTCTGCACATTGAAATCTCTTTCCAGTGAGTGCCTTTTCCTCTCTCTCCCTTCACAGCTTCCTTTTTACTATTTCTGTCTCCCTCTCTCTTTCCCTTTTCTTCCCTCCTCTCCCCTTGGATTGCCATGCCATAATGCAGTACTCAATGCGGGCCTCATAGATTTATTATTAAACTTTAAAAATTGAATTGTTGTTGTTGTTATTTGCCATCGAGTCAGACAGACTCATAGCAACCCCTCCTTGGGTTTCCAAGGCAGTATCACTATGGAAGTAGGTTGCCCAACCTTCCTTCCAAGGAGTGGCTGTTGGGTTTGAACCACCAGCCTTCTGGTTAGCAGTCAAGAGCCTTAGGAACTACGCTACCAGAGCTCCTTAAAAAATGAATAGTAAACATTAAAAATAGATTTAAAAGTTTATAAGTTTAATATTAAACTTTAATTAGTTTAATGAAGGAGAAAAATATAAGTAGGCCTATAGGGAGATCACAGGAGCTAGATATAGGAAGAGAGTAGTACTCCCAGGTTCCAGTGGCCTCCAGTGACTGACCTTGGCTCAGGAGAAGCTGCAGGGACCCCATCAGATGGTATACCTGCTCATGAAAGTGGCAACCTGTCCACCTGAGTCTTGAGTGGCCAAGGAAGCCAATGCCCTAGACAGACCTGCTAGCCCTCCATGGGTCATCTGAGACAAGTGCATTTTCTTACAAGGTGAATCCAATTTTTTTGTTTTTGTTTTTGTTTTGTTTTCTCTTGAATAGTGCACACCATGAGAGCAAGTTCCATGTGGCGGTTCTTGTGCCAGCATCAATATCTGCAACAGGTACAAATACACATTTTTCAAATAAAATTGATTGACAGAGGTTCCAAGTTTGCCCAAAGCTGAGGATTAAAAACCTATTTGTTCAAGATTGATCTTTCACTGTGGTTCAGTCTCTGAGGAAATGATGAATAGATGATTTATTGCTATTTAAAATTTCAATGGCAGGATGGACAATTATTTTTTATTGTTGTTGTTGTTGTTCTGTGCCATGGAGTCGACTCATAGCGACCTCTCCTTGGGTTTCCGAGTCGATAACACTACAGAAGTAGATTGCCCAACCTTCCTTTTAAGGAGTGGCTGGTGGGTTTGAACCACCAACTTCCTGGTTAGCAGTCAAATGTGTTAGGGACTATGTTACCAGAGCTCCCTATTTTTTATTAGAGTCAAAAATATTTTATACATACATACATACTTTACTTTACTTTCATTTATTCCTTTGTATAAATTCTCAGTCATAAAATTGCTGTCTCCAGAAATCTGTGTTCAGCTTCATCTATACCTTGTTAGAATAAAGCTTTAATATTTTTAAAAAAATAAATTTTGTAATGGGAGTACATTACTATAAGGTAATTTTTTTTTAATTGCTACACACTAACTTTTTTTAAAATATAAGTAGGCTGATCCCATAGAGAAGGAGCCCTGGTGGTGTGGTGGTTAAGTACTCAGCTGCTAACCAAAAGGTGGACAGTTTGAACTCACCACCACTCTGTGAGAGAAAGACGCAGCAATTAACTTCATTAAAGATTTACAGCCTTGGAATCCTAGGAGGCAGTTCTACTCTGTTCTAAAGGGCTGCTATGAATTGGAAACAACTCTATGGCAATGGATTTGGTTTAAGTTTGGGTCCTGTAGAGTAAAGGGCTGTTGACATTGGCCCATAACATTGAAGAGTGTTTATCAGGGCAACACTCAATAAGATGTGGAGAAGTCTGCAGGCTAATCGGGAAGGCAGAAAGAATGAAATCATAGAGACACATTGTTGGACTGACTGAATCTATATTCATTTATACCAGAAGTCAGCAAACTACAACTTCTGGCCAAATATAGTCTACTACATACACACACACACACACACACACATACATGTATATCTATACATATATGTATATACGTGTACATATATACATATACATACACACACACACACAAGGAGCTTTGGTGGTGTTGTCGGTAAGATATTTGGCTGCTAATCAGAGGGTCATGGTTCAAACCCACTAGCTGCTCTGTGAGAGAAAGAGGAAGCCATCTGCTTTTGTAAAGATTTATAGCCTTGGGAATCCAATGAGGGTTGCTATGAGTTGGAAGTGGCTCGATGGCAGTGGGTTTGGTTTTGGTTTTTACATGTATGTGCATTGCTTGTGACCTACAGATGATTTTTATGTTTTTAAAGGGTGTAAAAAAAAGTCAAAAAAAAATTTTGAATCTTGTGAAAAATATTTCATGAAAAAAATTTAATTTCTTTAAAAATATTTCATGAAAAATGTATAAAATTCAAATGTCAGTGTCTATGTTTAGACTTTCATTGAAAGTTTTATTGTAGTCGTGCCCATTTGTTTACATGCTGCCTATGGCTGCTTTTGCTCTACAGAGCTGGAGTTGAGTATTTGGGACAGAGCCTATCTGGCCTTTTACAGAAAATGTTTGCTGATCTCTAATTTATACAATTATTTTCATTAAATGCTCATATGAGAGCAGGTACTCAACTACTTGTATACGTTGTAGGGGATCACAAGTTTGCAAGACAAGAACTTTTCATCTTTCATCCATTCATAAGATTTTGTTGTTTTCATATGATGTTGGTGTGTTAGGCTGGGTTCTCTAGAGAAACAAAACCAGTAAAGCTTATGTATACATATAGAGAAAGAGAAATTTATCTTAGGAAAATGATTCACACACTTATAGAAGCTGGCAATTCCCAAGTTCTTGGATCAAACTTCAAGCTGGAGGCTTTTCCTGACTCACACAGCTGCAGGGGCTGATAAGGTAAAGGTTAGCCGGGAGTATACCAGCTGTTGACTCCAACGAATGACGGATCTAAGATCTCGAGGCCGAATGGAGGATTGTTCACTCATGGACAGTTGTAGGCTGCACAACAGGATCCTGATCACAGAAGTGTCTCTTTTCCCAGGATGTTCATAAATATATGAACACAGTCCTAGAGGAAATCTCTTTCAATGGATTGGCTGCTCAAAACATATATATATGTATATATATATATCATATCCCATCATGGGAATAACCCACATGACAGTTGCTTAAACCACACAGAATTATGGTCCAGCTAAGTTGACACCCACCTCCAACTATTACAGTTGGCATAGGGAATGTGCTTTAGATTAGGGATTTTCTGCTTGTGAAACCTCCCAGGAGACTTCCTATAGGCTGTGCTATCCTATCTGAAACCAAGATGACAGACAGTGAGAGGCTTTAGGCTGGAGACAAGTATCTGAGCAGAAACTAAGATATGGTAGGACTATTGAGGAGTGGGAAATGGGAAGCATTTTGATGCTGGGGTAGACAAGAGAGAGAAAGTTAGAAAAATTCTCAGCAAGGTAACGCACATCAGTAAGTCTGGACTGGAGATTGTGTTATTTATTTTGTTGTTGTTGAGAATATACACAGCAAAACATACAGAGTTTCAACAGTTTTTACATATAATATTTGGTGACACTGATTATATTCTTTGAGTTGTACAGCTATTCTCACCCTCCTTTTCTGAGTGCTCTTCCACCACTGACATAAATTCACTGCCCCCTAAGATTCCTGTCTAATCTTTCAAGTTGCTATTGTCACTTCTATCCCATATAGACAGTTCTTAAAAGAGCATAATGTTCAAAGAAGACATTTTATTTTTTTAACTAGTTAAGCTAAACTACTGTTTGGTCTTAAGAAAATTTTGGGGGATATTTTTAATTTTAGGTTTAAGGTTTATCTCAGGGAAATAGTTTCAGAGATTCATTAAGCCTGGACTGGAGATTGCTTTGCCCCAAACATGCCATTTCTGTATTAGTGTTCTGTGAAAGCAAAGCAATCAGGGAAATTTTGAATAGGAGAGTTTTCTTCTTTTTTTTTTTTGACCAATAGAGTAAGAAAATATGCCCCCAGAACAATTTGGGCATTATTAGGTCCTTCCTGCATCTAAGAAAAGTAGACTGTGGGTGCTCCCTCCCCAGTGCCAGACAGAAAAATATTAATTTTGTTGTTTTTATCCTTTCCCCCCTTTGATCCCTTCCTGTTTTTTTTCCCACTGAACATTCCAATGAGCCTTCTGTGAATTGTGACATTAATTAACATCTTGCCAAAAGAATAAAAATTTATAAATCATGATTTTGTATAAACGTCATCTGGAAGAATTAGGGACTGCTTAGTGTGCTGTTTGGCACCCTGTGATGTGAGGCTAGACTTAACTCTATATTAAGTTTCAGAGAACCTAGGTTCCTGATAACTAATAAGGAGGGTGGTACTGAACCGTGAAGAGGTTGGGGATCAGATATTAGTGTAGCACAGGTTTGGTACAACACACTAATATACAGTTGAAACCAGGCAAGTGGAGACCAAATAAATATTGATTTATTTCTGATTCAACAGCTTTGTTTAAATCTGTTTCTATTTGTTGTTTACAACAACTCCTGATAAAATATAAATTTTTCCCACAGGTTCTTAAAATAGATGTTTTTATTATTATTATTATTATTAGGATTTGGGTGAAGATTTACAGAGTAAATTCAATTTTCATACAGCAGTTCACATATACTTTGTCTCATGTCATTGACCAAAATTTACAATGCAGCAGCTCCCCTCCCACTTCCTCCCCATAGTTACC
>NW_006921843.1:287311-301279 GCF_000298275.1 Orycteropus afer afer | reverse complement strand
CACAGAGTTGATTGCCAGTCATTATAGGGAATGACTACTACCAGCTGCCCAGCCAAGTTGATACCTGACCTTAACTACCACACCACCCCAAATAGGCATGGATAATGAGATTTACAAAACATCACAGAATGGAGGACAATGGCTAGAAGGGCCACATCAAGCAATTCACTGCACCATCCTTGCCCGTAACAAACTCTCTTCCCCTCCCATCCCTGTGACTACCCAGTCCCTGTGCCCTTCTTAACTGTGCATATCTGTCTGTCCAGCTTTTCCTCCATGTGAATGCTGCCCCTCTGGTGCTTCATGGCTGATTGATCTAAGGGATTCATCTCCCTAGAACAGGTGAGTGCATCACCCTAGGGTAGGTGTTTTGCATGTAGGCCTTTCTACTGTTGAGCTGAGAGCCAACCCATGGAAATGAGGCCAATTAGAGACCCATAGGGTAACCCGGGGCTGTAGTCTCGGGGGTTGCACCAGACTATCCCACCAATGATTTTGGTAATTTTTATGTTTTTGAATTTTTTTGCACATCTTTCCTCCCACTCTATCAAGGATCTCCAGTTTTGATCCCTTTCTGAGTGGTTGGCATTGGTAGCTGGGCACCATCTACTTCTTCTGGTCTTGGGGTCATGAAGGCTGAGGTCTTCATCGTCCGTCTTATGCTTGGACTAATTGTTTCCAGATGCCGGATTTTCTTCACTCTTCTTTGATTCAGATCTGAGGAGACCAATCTTAGATGGCAGCTCAAAAGCTTTGAAGACCCCAGTCAGTACTCACCAAAGTAGGTTGTGGAAAAATATTTTTATCTCCTATGTTGTGCCAATTGAGCATGATGTGCCCTGAGACTATTGTCCCAAGTCAGCAAGCCCAGTGATTCTCTCTCTCTCTCTCTCAATGTGTTTGGCTTTCTCTAGATTACTCCAACTCTGTCTTCTGTTGTTTCTGTAATGGATGTGGCTAATTTGTAGCAAATGTGCATATATAAGATTATCTTCAGCCAAGTCTATCCTTGGTCTGGGATATATTCCTGTTTGCTGACCCCCACCTGATTTTATCATCTGTCTGTGCATTTGTCTGTTGTAGACTGGTATTTGGTGTTAGTAGCATCGCAGTATTGTGACACAAGTATTTGCCTCTGTTGTCTATATCTTATGTCATGTTTCAGTGACCTTCCTTTCCCCAGTGACATCAAGCTGGTCATAGACTCTTTCCATCCCATCCCTCTTCTCACTCAAATCAACATGTGACCCCCAGCTAGTCCAAAATTTCCCCTCCCTTCCCCAGTAACCAACAAAGTGAGTTTCCTTCCCTTAGTAAACCTTTCCTTGAGTTTTCACAATGATGGTTGTGTTCATATAATACTTGTCCTTCTGCAATCGACTTATTTCACTCAGTATACCAAAAAGACTAACTCACTGCCATCAAATTGATTGCAACGCATAGCGACCCCTTCTTGGGTTTCTGAAGTGGTTTCTCTATGGAAGTAGATTGCCCAGTCTTCCTTCTGAGGAGTGGCTGGTGGGTTTGAACTGCCAGCCTTCTGGTTAGCAGTCAAATGCCTTAGGCACTACACCACCAGAGCTCCTTCGTTCACTCAGCATAATGTCCTCCAAATTCTTCCATGTTGTGAGATGGTTTGTGTATTCTTCATTATTCTTTAATGTAGCATAATATTTCATTGTTTGAATATACCATAGTTTGGTTATCCATTCACCTGTTGATGGGCATTTAGGCTGTTTCCATCTCTTTGCTGAGAAGAACATGGATGTGCATATATCTCTTCGTGTCCTGTCTTTCACCTCTTTAGGATATATTCCCAGTAATGGAATTATTAGATGAAATGGTATTTTTATTTTCAGTTTTTTAAGGAAATGCCATGCCATTTTCCATAATGGTCATACCATTTTGCAGTCCCAACAGCCATGTATAAGAGTTCCAATCTCTCTTCAACCTTGCCAGTATTTGTTATTTTCTGTCTTGTTGAACTTTGCTATTACTGCTGGGGTGAGATGACATATCATTGTTGTTTTGATTTGCATCTCTCTAAATGGCAAACAACAACAATGTCTAATGAGGGAGCTCTGGTAGCATAGTGCCTAAGGGATTTGACTGCTAACCAGAAGGCTGGCAGTTCAAACCATCAGCCACTCTGCGAAAAGAAGGTTGGGAAATCTACTTCTGTAGTGATACTGCCTTGGAAAACCAAGGAGGGGTCACTATGAGTTGGATACGACTTGACAGTAGTGGGTAATGGCGAATGATCATGAGCATTTCCTCGTGTGTTTGTTGGCCACTGCTATATCTTCGTTAGTGACGTGTCTGTTCATATTCCTTGCCCATTTTTAAATTGGGTTGTTTGTCTATTTGGTGTTAAATTGTTGAAGTTTTGTATAAATTTTGGATATAAGTCCTTTGTCAAATATGTTGTAGCTGAATATTTTTTCCCAGTCTGTAGGTTCTCTTTTTACTCTTTTGGATAAGTCTTTCATTGCACCTCAGAATTTAAAAGGTCAAAGTCATCTATCTTCTCTTCCACTGCCTGTAAATTTTTGGTTATGCTTGATAGTCTATTTATGCCATAGATTAAGACCCTTAGACTTGCCCCTATTTTATCTTTGAAAAGCTTTATAGTTTGTGGTTTTATATTTAACTCTTTGATCCAACTTGAGTTTGATTTTGTGGGGGTAATGTATGGATCTTGTTTAATTTTGCTGCAAGTGGATACCAATTTTCCCAGCACCATTTGTTAAAGAGGCTGTCTCTTCCCCACTTAATATGTTTTGGTCCTTCGTCAGAGATCACCTGACCATGGATAGATGTGTCTATTTCTGGGTTTTTGTTCTGTTCCATTTATCTGTCCATCATTGTACCAATATCACACTGTTTTAACTACTGTGGCTGTAAATAGGTTTTGAGATCCAGGAGTGTGAAACCTCCTACTTTGTTTTTCTTCTACTGCAGTGCTTTGCTTATCCAAGTCTCTTTCCCTTCCATATGAAATTAATAATTGATTTTTCCATGTCCTTAAAAAAATGTTGATGGTATCTGGATCAGGATTGCATTAAATGTGTAGATTGCTTTGAGTAATATTGACATTTTCACAATATTCAGTCTTTCTATCCACGGACAAGGCAAATTCTCCATTTATGTGGATCCCTTGTAATTTCCTTGTAATGTTTGGTAGTTTTCTTTGTATAGGTCTTTTGTGTCTCTGGTAAGATTTATTCCTAAATATTTTATCTTTTTGGTAACTAATATAAATGGTATTGTTCTCCTTATTTCCTTTTCAGAGGCTTCTTTGTTGATGTACATGAACCCAACTGATTTTTGTATGTTGACCATGTATCCTGTCACTTGAACCTTTCTATTAGGTCCAGTATTTTTTTTTTTTTTTTGCTGAGTCTTTGGGTTTTCTATGTATAGGATCATGTCATCTGCAAATAGAGATAGCTTTACTTCCTCTTTGACAGTTTGGATGCCTTTTATTTCTCTTTCTTGCTTTATTGCCTTGGTTAGGACTTCCAAAACACTATTAAACAGAAGTAGTGATAGAGGGCACCCTTGTTTGGTTCCTGTTCATAAGAGGAATGCTTTGAGTCTTTCTCCATTGAGAATAATGTTGGTGTTGGTTTTGCATATGTGCCCTTTATTTTCTTGAGGATTTTCCCTTCTATCCCTATTTTGCTGACAGTTCTGAACAGGAATTGGTGTTGGATTTTAACAAATGCCTTTTCTGCATCAATTGATATGATCATATGGTTCTTTGTTTTGTTTATATGGTGGATTACACTGATTGTTTTTCTGATGTTGAACCATCCTTGCATACCTGGTATGAATCCCACTTAGTCAGGATGTATTATTTCATCAATATGTTGTTGGATTATGTTGACTACGGTTTTGTTGAAGAATTTGATATATGTTCATAAGGAATATTGGTCTGTAGTTTTCCTTTTTAGTGATGTTTTTCCCTGGTTTTGGTATCAGTGTTATGCTTGCTTCATAAAATACATTTGGGAGTATTTTGTCTTTTTCTGTTTTCTGGAATAGTTTGAGTCAACTCTTCCTGAATGTTTGGTAAAATTCTTCAGTGATGCCATCTGGACCAGAATCTTCTCTTGTGGAAAGTTTTTTTTTTTTTTTTTTTTTTAAATGACTTGCTCAATTTCTTCTTTTGTTATGTCTCTGTTCAGGTTCCTGAGTGGGATAGTTTAGGTAGGTCTTGTGTTTCTAGAAGCTTGTCCATCTCATCTAGATTCTTTAATCTATTGGAGTACAGTTCTTAATAACATTCTGTTATTCTCTTTTTTATTTTAGGTGCTTATGTTGTGATGTCACCTTTTTATTATTTGTGTTATCTGCATCTTCTCTTTCTTTTCATTTGTTAAATTTGCTAGTAGTTTGTCAATTTTGTTAATCTTTTCGATGAACCACCTTCTTATTTTGTTGATTTTCTCTGTTGTTTTTGGCTTCATTTATTTCTGCTCTGATCTTTATTATTTCCTTTCTTCTGGATACTATAAGTTTCTTTTGTGGCTCTTCTTCTAATTGTTGGAGTTGTCGAGTTAGAGTGTTGATTTTGATTCTTTTCTCTTGCTTGAAGTGTGCATTTATTGCTATAAACTGACCTCTGAGTACTGCTTTCACTGTGTCCCAAAGGTTTTGTTAAGTTGTTTCTTCATTCTCATTTGTTTCTAGGAATTTTTTTCATTTTACACTTTCTTTCTTCTGTTACCCAAGTTTTTCATCAGTGTATTATTAAGTTTCCACATATTTTATATTTTTTCCTTGATCTTCCTATTATTGTTCTCTAATTTAATAGCATTGTGATCCAAGAAGATGCTTTATAGTATTTAAATGTTTTGAATTTATTGATCTATTTTCCCTTTCAATTCAGTTAATATTTCTTTATATATTTTGGAGCACTTTCATTGGTTGCATCAATATCAATTATGATAATGTCCTCTTAGTCAGTTGATCCTTTTAGCATCATATAATGTTGTTCTTTGTCCCTTATGCTGTTTTTCACCTTGAAGTCTATTTTATCCGAAATTAATATTGCCACTCCTACACTTTTTTGATTGCCATTAGCTTGGCATATTTTTTTTTCCACCTCTTAATTTTTAAGTTGTTTTTATCTTTGTGTCTAAGGTGGGTCTCTCATAGGCAGCATATTGATTGGTCTTCTTTTCTTATCCAATCTGCCACTCTCTTTCTCTTGACTGGTACATTTAGTCCATTCACATTGAATGTAATTAGTGATAGGTATGAATTTATTGCTGTCATTCTTTTGTATTTTTTATTGTGTTGTTGGTGAATTCTTTGATCAAAATATTTTTCTGTGCTGAGCTCATTTTGTTATCAAGTGTTTCTTCTCTTTTCTTCATTATTGTTGGTTTTATGCCCATATGATTTTCTTCTTTCTGAGTTTGCTCAGGAGGATTGTTAATTTTCTTTGTCATTACTCTGAAGTAAATTCTTATCTCCTTTAGTTTGGAACAGTCAGTTTTATAAAGACATTGTCCTGTCTTCCTCTCCATTTGGACGTTTTGTAATCAAAACTTTTATTCCCTCTATTTGCTTTGTTGCTGGTGTTGTCTACAGATTGACTCCCTTATTTCTCTGCATACCTTATTTTGTGAGTATATTTTGCATCTATTTCTGGTTTGGTTTCTAAGGGGTGATGTCAAGTGTTTTAATTTTAATTTGTTGTTCTCTGTTGTGGGTTCTGCATTGGAAGGACTCCCTTTTGTGTTTTTTGTAGGGTTGGTCTGGTTTTCATAAACTCCCTTAAATTCTGTTTGTCTGAGAATGTCTTGTTTTCATCCTCATATTTGAGGGACAGTTTGGCTCGATATATAATTCTTGGTTGGAAGTTATTTTCCTTCAAGATTTTATATATATGTCATCCCATTGCCTTCTTGCCTACATGGTTTCTGCTGAGAAATTAGAACTTAGTTTTATTGGTTGTCCATTGTAGGTGACATTTCATTTTTCCTGAAGTACTCCCAAGATTCTTTCTCTGTCTTTGGTTTTAGAAAGTTTGATTATGGTATGTCTTGGTGACTTTCTCTTGGAATCTATCCTGTATGGGGTTCCATGGACTTCTTGGGAATGGTTTTCCTGAATTCTTCAAGAGTACTATCTGTCTTCTCATTGTTTCTGTTTATGGTTTCCTTCCTCCCTCCCTCCCTCTCTCTCTCTCTCTCTCTCTATATATATATATATATATATACACACACACACACACACATATATATATATATATATACATATACAAAAATATACACATACATATATACATATACATATACATGTATATATATATTCATACTCTGAATTCCTTCTCAGATAGTGCTATTGCTTTTTCTTCTTCCACAATAGAAAATTCTTTAGCCTGGGCTTTTATTTCTACTGTATTGTCCTTTTTTTCCCCCTTATTTTTTGTTTGATTTGAGGTTGTCTGTTGTTTCCTAGAAATTTTGAAGTTGTTGTCTTTAATTGTTAATTATGTACTGATTTGTTTCACCCTGATTTTATGTTTTTCTATATCTGAAAGTGTGGAGAAAGTGGTATACGTTTTTGGTTGTTAACTCAGCTATAATATGTTGTTCTCTAGCTCTCTGTGTTTGTGGAATTCTGTTGGGGATGTGGGTGCAGGTGTCTGTTGGGATGAGCAGATGTGGTCCACTACCTGCTGTTGATTCTGTGATGCAGGAGCTATTGGTGTTCAGTATAATAACTCCTGTTGCCTGGTGGAGGTTTAATGTGTTCCTTCTATTGGATGAGGCAGAGGAGAGGAGGGAGAATGAAAAGAAAAAGGAAAAAAAAAAGTGCCCAAGAGAGCCCCCAGATAGAAAGGTAGAAGGAGTTTTCTATGTTTAGGGGGAGACAGTCCAGTCAGCAATGTGGGCATAGGCAGGGTAGTTTGAGTCTTTCTGAGGTGTCTACTAATGATGATGTCCTACTGTCATTCAAAGACTTACAGTTCAAAATTGACATAGACCCCAGTGGATAGAGGGCCACTACTTTCTGCTTCGAGTGGGAAGCTGCAAAAACCCAGTACTCCAGCCCACTCTGTGCTAAAAGGGGTTGTGGAAGAGTTGAACCCCAGCCCACTGCCATGCACTCACTCTCAGGCTCACCTACTTGCAGGAAGTTTCTCCCATTTCCCCACTCCTTTCTGGACTCCAAGCCAAGGGGATATCTTGATCCATTTTCCAGTAAGATTATCTATTCACTGAGAGTCCAAGGTCACTGCCCAAAACTTCCATTTTGAGTATTCTGAGTCCCCAGTGCCTCTGTGGCTTCCATTACTTTTTTTTTTTTTTCCTACTCCCCTCTGCCTATCTCTTTTGTATTTCTAATGATGTAGTTACCTAGGTGGTTCATTTAATCTGCTCTTTTTCTCTGCCTTCACTAAATCTAATATTCTGTCTTCTCCTTAGTTGCTCATAGCTCCAGTATCATTATTTCCATCTGCTTACATAGTTCTCTGGTGGTGTAGTACCCAAGGCATCTGACTGCTAACCAGAAGGCTGGTGGTTCAAACTCACCAGCCACTTCTCGGAAGGAAGACTGGGCAATCTATTTCCATAGAGATACTGACTTGCAGGGGTTGCTATGAGTTGAGACTGACTCAATGGCAGTGAGTTTGTTTTGGTTTGGTTTACCTACTTACTGAGGGATTAAGTTGGTTAGAGGGGCCAAACATGCAGGTTATAGGAATGACGCTATCTCCTCTCAATCACTGGGTTTAATCTTAATGGAAGTAGGTCGCCAGCCTTTTTCTTTTGTTATATTTCTGGGTAAGTTTCAACTGCCAACCTTTAGGTTAGTAGTGGAGAGAGCAAACCTATTGCACCACATCTGTGCTCTTCAAAACTTTAAAGAGGTCTTTTGCAGCAGATCTGCCCAGTGCAATACATCATCTTATTTCTTGACTGCTACTTCCAAGTTTGTTGATTGTGGATCCAAGTTAAATTTAATCTTTGACAACTTCAGTCTTTTCTCCATCTATTGTGATTATTTCTTGGTCCAGTTGTAAGGATTTTTGTTTTATTTATATTGAGGTATAAGCTATACTGAAGGCTGCCGTATTTGATCTTCATCAGAAATGCTTCAAGTCTTTTTCATTTTCAGCAAGTAAGGTTGAGTTATCTGCATATCACAGGTTGTTAATGAGTTGACATCCAATCTTGATTCTGTGTTCTTCTTTGTATAGTCCAACTTCTTGGATTATTTGTTCAGCATGCAAGTTGAATAAACATGGTGAAAAGATACAGCCCTGACACACATCTTTCCTTATTTTTAACCATGCAATATCCCCTTGGACTACCTTTGGCCTAAATACAGGTTCTTCATGAGCATGATAAAGTGTTCTGGAATTCTCATTCTTCTCAGTGTTATCCATAATTTGTTATGATTCACACAGTTGAAAGCCTTTGCATAGTCAATAAAACAGAAGTAAACATCTTACTGGTGTTCTTTGTTTTCAGACAAGATCCATCTGATATCAGCAATGATATTCCCATTCCCTCTTATGAATCTGGCTTGAATTTCTGGTAGTTCCCTGTCACTATACTGCTGCAACCATTTTTTAATTTTCTTCATGAAAGTTTACTTGTATGGTATATTAATGATATTGTTTGATATTTTCTGAATTCTGTTGGATCATCTTTCTTTGTAATTGGCACAAATATTGATCTCTTCTATTCAGTTGGCCAGGTAGCTATTTTCCAAATTTCTTGTTATACATAAGTGAGTGCCTCCAGCACTGCATCTTTTTGTTGAAACATTTCCATGAGTATTCCATCAATTCCTGGAGCCTTATTTTTCACCAGTTCCTTCCGTGTAGCTTGGACTTCTTTGTTTGATACCATAGGTTCTTAATCATATGCTACATCTTGAAATGGTTGAACAGCGACCTTTTTTTTTTTTTTCAAAGTTCTCAGGAGAAACATATAACTCTAATAACAAAATAATTTTCACTTATAAAGCCTCCTTACAGTGTTTTTTTTTTTGACAGTTCAGACAAATTAACAGTTTTGACACAAATATTGCTAAGTGTCATTGAGTCAGTTCGAACTCATAGTGACCTGATGCACAACAGAGTGAAGCACTGCTTGATCCTGTGCCATCCTCACAATCTTTATTGAGCTTGAGCTCACCATTGCAGTTCTTGCTTCAATCAATCTATTAGAGGGTCTTTCCCCTTCTTCACTGACCTTCTACTTTATCAAGTAGATATTTTACCAAGTACTGAAACTTTGAATTTCTTCCATCTTCTTTTGATCCTTCCTGCTTCGTTCAATATTCTGCCCATAATACCCTGCAGTATTGCAACATGAGGCTTGATTTTTTTTTTTTTCTTCAATTCTTTCAGTTTGAGAAATGCCAAGCACGTTCTTTTGTTTTGGTTTTCTATTTCCAGGTCTTTGCACATTTCATTATAACACTTTAATTTGTCTTTATGAGATGCCCTTTGAAATCTTCTGTTCAGCTCTTTTATTTCATCATTTCTTCCATTCGTTTTAGCTGCTCTCCACTCAAGAACAAGTTTCAGAGTCTCTTGTGACATTAATTTTGTTTTTTTCTTCCTTTCCTATCTTTTTAATGACATTTTGCTTTCTTCTTATATGATGTCCATGATGTCATTACACTGGTCTTAAGTGATTGGTATTCACTGTGCCAAATCTATTCTTCAAACTCACCAGCCATTCTTCAGAAGAAAGATTGGGCAATCTACTTCCATAGTGATATCGCCTCAGAATGCCAAGGAGGGGTCACTATGAGTTGGAGCCAACTCAGTGACAGTAAGTATAGGCCACAGGAAGGGTTTTTTGTCTTTTGCTGACCTTTGCTCCAGAGTGGATAGCTAAAAGCCTGGACAGAGTGGGAATGTGTGCAAAGGATGTAGGTGGAAGTGCCTTTCTTTGTTGCTTATGTCCTGTTTGACATAATCAAGTGGAGTAGGCACATTTTCTCCCTGCTCTGCCCCTTCCTGAGCTGGTCCTGTGATTTTTCCTAGTCAGCTGTTATAGTGCTCTGAAGATGGAGAAAGGACCCTGCAGCAAAGATTCCACTTTTCTTATCTTGACTGTTTCCCTGTGGGGTAGATTTTGCATCTTGGAAAAAAGGCTGGAATCTCTCAGTTGCTCTTGGCACCAGTGTCTTGAGCAAAGGGACCTGTTGGGACAGTTCTCTGGATCCAGTGCTTAGTGTATGTGTAGTGTTTTAGTTTCATTTATCTTTCTATTAGGGCTTTAGGTTCTGATATGTGAGTTTGTATAAACTCCTTGTGGACTAAAGATGATAATGAAGGGACACAGCATAGGGTAGTCATTAAGAGCAATGACATGGGGACCAGGGTGCTGGGCTTGAATTTTCTGTCCAACTACTTGTGAGTTATGTGACTTTGAGTGTGGTTCTTTACCTCTCTAGTCCTCAGTTTCGTAAATGTAAAAGAAAGGAATGGAGATAAGAACTAATTATATGGACTAATATGAAAATAACTATAAAAGTGCCTGGTATAGAAAACAAAATACTGGAAAATTAAAAAAAAATGAATAATAAAGACAGCTACCCATGCATAATGCAGACTTAAACCACATAGTATATATACTTTTATTACTTTCAACATTTTTCTTTTGAATTTTTAGTATTAGCATAAAAAGGACTTCAGTCTCTCTACAAAATTATGTCTGATACTGTTGTCTATATTCCACAATTTTTTAAGATTTAAAATATTTTATCTGTACCCCAAATTGCATTGTATAAGTTTATGCCTTTTATGTTTGTCTAAGTTATGAAATATTGTAATATATTTTTCAAAAATAGTGTTTTAATGGGTACAATTATTTTATTCTAATATTAGTACAAATGCTCTCTCTCTATCTATATATAATATTTTAAAGTATTTTCCATAAAAGTAACCCTAATGTCAGAGAAGCTGGCACCAGAGAATGGTCTGGTGACTGCATATGATGTCAAAATATTTTGTTTTATATTCAAAAATTGAATTATTTTTATATTTATTCTCTGTAAAAAAAACAAACAAACAAACTTATTTTTGGAGTGGTTTTTAACTCCCTTCAATTTTTTTTTTTTTTTTATCCAAGTAGCATGTATTTTTTCCATGCTTCAGTGGACTTCTTTATATTACCTAGAAATTCAGGAAATACAAAACATAAATCAAACTCCTCAATCCACCATTCACATTTCTATGAGAATTTCTTAATATTTCATCAGTGTTTCACAATTTAATAAAAATCTTTCTTAAAAAAAAATATTTTTAGTTCTTCCTGCCTTCAAAATTTTCTCCTAGGATTGACCAATTTATTGGGGGGGGGGTAAGGTCTGTATATTTGAAGTTATCACTATTTTTTATTTGGATTGTTTCAAAAACAAGAAAATTTGAAATAATGCTGTGGGGAGCATTCATTTATGCAGCCCTTGTTCAAGCAGCAGAATTTCTGGGGACCAGAATATGTGTCTTTAAAAATGTGAAGATCATGTGCTCAGAATCTAGCCATTTTCTTTTGGCTTCTTCTCAAATCTTCCAATGTTTGCCTGCTTCCTTCAGTCTCTTCCTGAGAGTAGGCTGGGTTTTCAGTGGCTGTGATCTCTACTGCCAGAGCAGGGAATCTGGCATTCTTTGACTGCAGGAAATATAACAGCTGTAGTAGGGAGTCCTGAGTAATGTGAAGGTTTAGTCAGGCAAGACTAGAATGAAGGAGGGACCACCAGTGCCAGGTTTGGGAAATCACAAAGATCAAATACTTCACAATGACAGTACATTTTACACATTGTACATTTTTCTTTGAAGTCTCCCCCCCCCTTTTTTTTTATTAATTTCTAAGAGGTCTTGATGTAGAGGGTGGGTATTAATTTATTATGTAAGTGTATTGCAAAAGGGATATCACTTCTTTTAACCTTGTGTGTTATGTCCTTTTGCCAGATAAGCTTTCTTGAACAACTCTTTCCATACAAGTTGCTTGTTTATTTGGTATGCTTTTAAGGAGCTCTGGTGGCACAGTGCATAAGGCATTTGGCTGTTAACCAGAAGGTTGTCAGTTCAAATCTACCAGCCACTCTCCATAAGGAAGATGGGACAACCTACTTCTGTAAAGACTTACCTCCTTGGAAACCCAACAGGGGTCGGTATGAGTTGGAATCAACTCTATGGCAGTGGGTTTGGTTTGGTGTTTTTTGGTTTCATAAACTTAAGTGGCAAAAAATGTTTTTCAAAAGTAGAAATTATTCAGTGGGAAGTCTCTTTTCTACCCTTGTTCAACAGCTTTCTTCTCTGTGGAAAGTAACCATATTAGATCTTTGTATATCCTTTTCTGATCTTTTTTTTTTTTTTTTAATTTCTTACTTAACTTTTTTAGAATAGTTTTAGATTTATAGAATGAAGAGAAGACAGATAATCCCTATATACCTCACACACAGTTTTACCAATTTTTGACATTTTACTTTAGAATGGAATATTTGCAATATTAATGAACCAGTATTGATTCTTGTTGTTTTTATGTTAGGTGCTGTCAAGTCAGCTTCAATCATAGTGATGAAACACTGCCTGGTCCTTTGCCATTCTCACAATCCCTGCTATACTTGAGCCCATCATTGTTGTCACTGTATACATCATCCATATTTTGACAATATTTTCCACACATCATTTTTGGGGTCCAGGAACCCCTCCAGGATCCCTCATTACGTGTGGTTATCATGGCTCCGTAGGCTCCTCTTTTTGTGACAGTTTCTGAGATTTTCTTTGTTTTCGATGGCTTTGACAGTTTTGAGTAGTACTGGTCAGGTATTTTGCAGAACATACCTCAGTTGAGATTTTTGAACTTGCACATTGCATACTTTTTTTTAAGTACACATTCAGTGCTTATTAGTATATTCACAACATTTTGCAACCATCGCTACTGTCTAATTCTGGATCATTTACATCATCCTAAAAAGAATACTCATCCCTGTTAGCAATCATTCCTCATTCTCATTGCCTGGCAACTAGGAATCTGCTTTCTGTCTCTATGAACTTTGTTGTGTTACCTTACGGTCATTTCATATAATATGTGGTCTTTTGTGACTGCATTTTCATTCAGAATATTTTAAAGGTTCATCCATGTTGCAGTAGTACACACTTCTTCATTTCTTTTTATATATACATTTTACGGATATATCACACCATTTTGTTTATTCATTCATGAGGTGATTGATATTTGAGTATTATGAACGGATCTTATGAATTAGGCTGCTGTGAACATTTGTGTACATGTTTCTGTGTGAATGCATGTTTTTATTTCTCTTCGGTGTATACTTAGGATTGGAATTGTTAGATCATATATTAACCTTATGACATATATATTTAAAGGATTCTTTACATTGTGGTAAATATATCAGCAACAAAACATTCGTCATTTTAATAATCTTCAAATTACAATGCAGTGATGTTAAATACATTCATTGTGTTGTTCAACCTTCACCATGAACCATTTTCAAATTTTTCCATATGGTTAATATTTTTAGGAACATCACTGCTAAAACACTTTTCCAAAGTGTCTGCATCATTTTACATTCTCACTACTAGCAGTATAGTAGGGTTCCAATTTCTGTATCCTTACATTTTTTGTTTTTGTCTGTCTTTTTTGTTACAGCCCTCCTAGTGAGTATGGGGTAGCATAGCATAACACTGTGATTTTGATTTGCATTTCCTGAAAGATTAAGGATGTTAAATGCCTGTCTTTTCATTAGCTGATGAACCATTTCCACATCTTCTTTCAAGAACTGTATATTCAAATCCTTTGCTCAATTTTAAATTGGGATATTTGTGGTTTTATTGTTAAGCCATAAGAAGCTTTCCCCCCCAACATAGTTCAAAAACTTGATCCTTAAAGTTTCATGTGTTGCAAATATTTCCTCTGATTTTGTTGTCTTTCCACTTTCTTAATAGTGTCCTTTGAA
>NW_006921843.1:274496-287211 GCF_000298275.1 Orycteropus afer afer | reverse complement strand
TGTGTTGCAAATATTTCCTCTGATTTTGTTGTCTTTCTAGTGTCCTTTTTTTTTTTTTTTAAAAAAAAAATTATTTTAATTTTGATGAAGTTAAATTTATTTATTTTTTCATTTGGTTGTTTATGCTTTAGGTGTCATATCTTAAAAAAAAAAAAAAAATGCCTATCCCAGGGTTAAAAAGATTTTGCACCATTTGTTGTTTTCCTAAGAGTTTTAAGTTTTATTTCTTACAATTTAGCCTTCTATCCATTTTGGGTTAATTGTTATATATGGTGTGATATAGGCATTCTGATCAGTTTTTCAGATCCTCCAGTGTTGGTTCTGTAGAGAATAGCTTTGTTTTACATTGTATGTCTTTAAGCACGTGTCAAGGAGGCCTGGTGGCTCAGTGGCTTAGTTCTTGGCTCCTATCCAAAAGCTTAGTAGTTCGAACCCAGCAGCCCCTCCATAGGAGAAAAGACCTAATTATCTGCTCCCATAAAGATCAAAAAACAAAACCCAGGGAACCCTATGCAGTTCTGTTCTGTCCTAAAGGGTTGATATAAGTCAACTGGACAGCAACTGCTTTTTTTGGTTTTGTTTTGTTTTTAAGCTTATATACTCTGGTAGCATAGTGCCTAAGGCACTTGACTGCTAACCAGAAGGCTGGTGGTTCAAACCCACCAGCCACTCCTGGGAAGGAAGATGGGGCAATCTACTTCCGTAGAGATACTGCCTCAGAAACCCAAGGAGGGGTCGCTATGAGTCGGGTCTGACTCCACAGCATATAACAACAACAACAATAATACGTGAGTATTTGACTTAATAGTCTAGACTTTGGGGAAAAAATGGATTTTTTGTGAAGACCCATAAGGGTCTAGCAGCACAGTCCTTACGTCAAAGTTACTAGTTGCATCTCCTTTTTTGTAACTTCGATCTCCATTTCAGGATATGTTGAAGTAAGACTATAAACCAACATAAATGATCCTCTCTTTAGGGAAATGAGTGAGTTGAAACGGTAACCTTTTTGGATTTTCTCTAAGGCTCAGGAAGCCCACCATGCTTTCTCTGATATCCAAACCTAAGTTCATAATGCAGTAGAGTAGCCACCAGAAAATTATGATGAAGGAAGTGACAGCTGTGAAAGGGAGTAAGCTGGAGAGAATGGAAGATAGGTCAAGGAAACTAGATAATGAAATACATTAGAGTCGAGAATTGACTATAATTTTATTTTATGTTAATACTGAAATTAACTCAATAGCAACTAACAACAACAATGAATATTTATAGTTTAATTATAAAATCAATTCACAATCAATGTTGGAAGTACAATATAGTGTAAGTACAAAACAAAAATTTAAAAAATGCCACATTGTCACAGCCCAGAGGAGTTCTAGATGGGATCCTGTAACAGAAATAGGACATTAGGGAAAACTGAGGAAATATGAACAAGGCATGGACATTAGTTAATTAATAATAATAATAATAATAAAAAACTAATACTCATGTCCCAGATGTAGTACCACTGTAATATTAATATTTAATGTAATTCTGAAAGCCAACATTTCTATAGTGATTTTAGTATGAACTAAAACCTGTCTAAATATGTATTGTTGTTGTTAGATGCCGTTGAGTCCTCTCAAATATGTATTTAAAAAAAAACAAAAAACTAATTGCTGACTAATCAGTTCCAACTCATAGCGACCTCTCCTTGGGTTTCCTAGGTGGTATCTCTATGGAAGTAGATTGCTCAATCTTCCTTCCCAGGAGTGGCTGGTGGGTTTGAGCCACCAGCCCTCTGGTTAGCAAATGCCTTACGCACTATGCACCATATCTATCTATCTATCTATATGTTGTTGTTGTTATGTGCCCTCGAGTGGGACCCGACTCATAGTGACCCCTCCTTGGGTTTCCGAGGCAGTATCACCACGGAAGGAGATAGCCCCATCTTCCTTCCGAGGAGTGGCTGGTGGGTTTGAACCGTAGGACAGAATAGAATATCCTATATAGTTTAGTGTCTAAGGCATTTGACTGCTAACCAGAAGGCTGGCAGTTCAAACCAACCAGCCACTCCTCTGAAGGAAGATGGGGAAATCTACTTCCGTAGTGATACTGCCTTGGAAATCCAAGGAGGGATCCGACTTAGCTGGCAGTGAGTTTGATTTTGTTTGTAAATGGTTTCCAAGGTTGTAATCTTTACCAAAGCAGATTACCTCATCTTTCTCCTGTGGATGAGCTGGTGTGTTGAACCGCTGACCTTTTCTTAGCAGCCAATCACTTAACCGCTCCACCATAAGGCTTCTCCGCCCCACAGTTGTTTGCTATCAACAATTGCAAACAGGGCAAAGATATGTAAAAATGCTTTGCAAATGCAATTTTAGGATTATTTCTTAAGCTTTCCCTCTTCAGCATTGTCTTTTCCCTGTCCACACACAATAAGGACATTTTGTAGTTAACAAGCTGTCCGTTACATATGTAGAGACAGTATTATTAGGTCAAAAATCATCTACCTACTTGCTCATTGAAAGTCTGTTTTCCCTATTCCAGCTATCATTGATCATTGGTAAAACTAAAAAATTAAATCTAAATCTTATAGGCAAATCATTTTTTTTCTTTTTTAATAGAGGTCTAAGTTCTTTTGTTTAACAATAAGGAAGGCATTTGACTGTTAATCAGAAGGCTGGCATTTCAAACCCACCCGCCACTCGTGGGAAGGAAGATTTGGGAATCTCCTTCTGAAGAGATACCGCCCCAGAAACCCAAGAAGGGGTCGCTATAAGTTGGAATGGGCTGCATGGCAGTGAGTTTGTTCGCTTTTTGGTTTTATGGAGAGTTTGAATAGTATGATTGCTTTGAAATAATTTTTCACAATTTACAAAAAAATTGTAGAAAATAAATGAAAAAAATATATATCCCTCCCGATTTGAACAATATAGCATCTTTTTAAAAGTTAGTTATATATATATTTTTTTTCTGGACAGGATTTCAAGCATCTGGCAGGGCAAAACTCAATTGAACTTTTCTATACCAGCTTTTCTGCTCTGGACTGTAGAAAGACCTTAAAGAAACACATACACACACACAACAAACCCACACCATTAAGTCAATTCTGACTTATACTGAGCCTACAATGCATAGTAGAAGTGCCCCCACAGAGTTTTCAAGGCTGTAAATCTTTTCGGTAGCAGACTGCCACATCCTTCTCCGGTGGAAAGGCCGGGGGTTCGAAGTGCTAATATTTGGGTTAGCAGCCAATGCTTTACCCACAACACCGTCAGTGCTCCTAGAAAGATCTTAAGGGGATTATAAATCAGTATTGTTTGGCCAGTAGTGCCTTCAAAGATTTGTTGTGGAACCAAGAATAATTTCCCAAATATTATATACGTATTTAAAAATAGGGAGACTTGGTCATTGCCACGTTGGTGGTTTTCAGGGTACCTGGTGTCCTCTTCACAGAGCGCTTGCTCTGTGGGCATATGGGGTCCAGTACCTGCCCCCTAAGTCATTTTGGGTCAGGGAGATGCTGGCCCTCTTACACTGTGGCATCACCATATTACTGCGACAGTCCAGAGTCCCTGCGCCGTACAGGGCTAGCGCGCATGCGCATAAGTTCTTCAGGATTTACCAGGCGCTGCGCAGCTGGTCGCACACAGAGCCGGACAGCGGTAGGAGATGCCCCACGCTTCGGCGTGAGGTGCGGTCAGTGGCGACATGGAGCGAGTCAGGTCAGCAGCAGGTGGCTACCCTCAGACAGCCAGGATGGGGGACCTTTATATCTCTTCCTCAGATATTAAAATCTTCAGGAGTTGAAATAGAGTTCTGTAAATTGGGAATGCGTCCCTCCAGTTCTTTGTTCTGGAAAGTCAGATCGGACACCTTTGGAGGCTTGAACCCTCGGCTGTCGGTCCCTGCATGGTATCCTGTCCGCGTCCTCTTACGCCATAAAGAATTCTGGCCCATCGTCCCAGTTCTCTTACATCAAGTCAGGTCCTGTTGAGTGCTATTGCATCCAAGGCAGCTGCCCTTTGTCCCGCGGGTTAGAGGTGGAGGTGGTGGCCATGGCTGTGGGGATGGGGTAGCAGAATTGTCTCAGTGGGAGGGAAAGAGGCGGTAAGGTGGCCTCAGTGGAGAGGACGGGAGTTAGAAATGATGATAGGGTGGCCACAGTGGTAGGGAGACACAAGCGTGAGATTACGGTGAGGGGAGAGGGTAGCATATTACCCATAATGGTGAGGGATGGGGGCAGGGAGGGAGCAGTTGGATGACTCTTGGCAAGAAATGCAGTGAGGTGACTACAGAGAGGGCAAAAGGGAGGTGAGGTGGCGGGGAGGAGTGGAGAGATGGCTGCAGTGGCCAGGTAAGGGGATGAGGTGATGAGATGGTCACAGTGGTAGAAAGGGAGCGCAGCAGGGCAGGACTTGTGGGTTCCTGGTGGCAAGGTGACCATGATGGTGAGGACCTGCACTCGAGAGGTGGCTGTGGCAAATGACAATGTCAAAACGAAGGGGGGCGTGGGCAGCAGAGTAGCTGTGGTGGTAGCAGGGAAGAGAAAGGAGAGGGCTGAAGTGGAAGAGGGAACTTCTGGGCGGTCGAGGGTTGTGGGTTGGCTGCGGTGGCTGGAAGGGGCGGTGACAGACTGGCTGTGGTGGAAGGGAGGGCTAGTGGTGGGGAATCTGGTGATGGGAGGGGTGGTGGAGTGGGGAAAAGTGATCCATGGTGTGGTAAGGGTCGGCGAGAGGGGCTGTTGGACGCCATAGAAAGGGTTACTTTAAGTCATTAGTTTGTAAATGGAGACTGTTACTACTCTTGAAGAAAAAGGAGAATGTTAAATATTGTGACTTTAATATTGAGTTTGAGTTTTATGGCAACCCTGTTTTTAAAAACCCATCTTTAAAACGAGGTGATGGCTGCGGAAATACTGTTTTTTGGTCTCTTTTACTCCACTTGGATTTTGTGGCTATTTTGTAACAAGATAATGCCCTGCAGCTCATTTAGTACATCTCACTGAAAGACGAAGTCCTAGCGGATGATACAGTGGGTCGCATTGCCTCTTCTTGTGTTCAGAATGACATCTTGGAATGCAGACTAGAGGCGTAGGGTTCCAGCACTGCCTGGCTGCCTTTGTGCTGTTCCCCAAAGATGGCCGCAGCTGCAACAAATGAGGATCTGCGCAGGCGCTGGGCAGGGGGCAATTGCCCCCTCCTCATGGTGCAGCAGTTCACGGTGGAGCCAACTTTGCATAGCTTCTTGAGTGTTGGGAATTTTGGTAGCACCCTCATCGAAGTGCCACAATGAGGGGGGAAGGTGCAGGCCCGGATGGGTGGATACTTGCCCCCTACCCAAATGTTGCAGTGGGGAAGGGCGCATGAGGCGCAGGCGCAGTAGAGATAGCAGCCGCCTGTGCCCCTTGGTGGGGTCAGGTGGGAGAGGGAGTCTGCGCAGTCTCTTTTGATGGAATGACAGACAACTTTTCCACCGGCCTGGTACAAGGGGAGTTCCTTCCCCACAATGTTGCAGTGATGTGGGAGTATACAGGTTTGCGCAGTCTATCTATGCCTGACAATATTGGCAGCAGCCCTCCTCCCCGCAGTGCTGCAGTGAAGTGGGGAGGGAAGTGAGAAAGTGACCAGGGATTTGTGCACCCTATGCTTGCCGAGGATGGTATCCATGTTGCACTTCCTTCTTTGTGTTATGCTATGGAGGAAAAGGGAAGGGCAGTAGAAGAGACCAAGAGGGACAAGGTCCTTGCCACTCCAGGGTCAGCCGTGCTGTTCAAAGCAGCTTCCATCACTGATAGTTCCAACACAGTGGATTTTAAATGTTTCCCGAGTCTCCAGATAGAACCACATTTTTATTTGGTGGATCCTTGGTTGCATTGTGCAGTTTAATTGTCTCCATTCTCAACGTGGATTCTTCCATTTATACCAATTCATTTTTCAAAGCCTGTGATTTCCACTTTTCAGATTTCACAGTTCCAAGGGTGCTTCACCCTCAACAGTCAGTCGGTCTTAACCTGTGGTTATTCCATTTGTAACCTTGCAGAGTTTTTTTAAACTGATATTAAGGTGTAGTTCAGCCCAAGTTGAGAGGAAGTATCAAATTCTAGAGCCTTCCCAGGCTCTAGTTGTGGTTCAGCTAGAGCTGATATCAGTGAGTTGTGTTTGCACAAGAAGAGGAAATCCGAAAAGAGAAAATCTAATTAGGCTGGGGGTTTGCTTAGGGTCAGGGAATTCTGCCTTTAACTGGATTTTTAAGTTAATGCTTTTGACTATATTTGAAACTGGAGGTATGATGAATATTTGATGGAAAGAACCATGAACAAATTAACTATCCCTATGTATCAGTGCTTTGATTTTTTTGAGGAGGACATTTTTATTCTAAGACTTTTTTTTTCTTTGTAGAGTTTTCATGTATTTGCTTCTTTTTAATGTAACTGGTTTGTTGTGTTGAATTGGCATCAGTTAAGGAAAAGGGAAACAACATTGTTCTGGAATTCCTTGTCTTTTTTTGAATTGTTTAAAAAATAGAAGTCTGGAATTTTTGTGTGATGCTTATGATTTGCTCTTTTTTTTTCTGCTCATTTGAAGATATTGCTTGAGATACTTATATCTTAATTTAACTTCTGATCATTTGACTCTTTGCAAGCTGAATGTGTATTATTCTTGTCTACCATTTTGTAGTCTTTCATTCAGGTTTTCAATATTGTAGGATACCTTAGGAAAGGCCTCAACTTATCATGAACATGTGAGGTGTCAAAGTCTCTGCCTTGCCAGTGTATATTTGGCTTGGTATCAGGGCTTTTTTAAAATGAAGCGGGAGTGTGAGCTCTTTGCCTGGTTTAGAATACAGAGGCTTGAACAAGAGACTTTCATTGCCAGCTAAGGCAAGATAATATCTGACAACTGAGTTTATTTATGGAGTTTATCTGACCAGTCTTTCCCTACTGATGTATTTCTCTATGATATGATACTATACATTTTAATTTTTCCTCTTGCTTCTCTAATGTGCTCAATTTGTTTCCAACAAGATGCCCATTGATGATGTCAAGGAGTCCAACTTTATTTTACATTACCAAAACCAAACTCACTGCTGTCGAGTTGGATTAGACTCATAGCTACCCATGCTTGGGTTTCCGAGGTGATATCAGTACAGAAATAGATTGTCCAACCTGTTTTTAGGAAGAATCCTTGAAATAAATATCATATGAGTACAGCCTTCAACATAGCAGGCATAGGGAGATTTTTAAAAGATCTCCTTTTCTTTTGTTGCCTTATCACTGGTCCTGTGGGTAATTGGAGACTAGGGCAGCTTTGGTAAAAGGAAGGGGCACTCTGAATCTAATCTTAACCTTCTGTCCTGTTGCTACCCTTATCTCTTGTGGCCCAGAACAAGGAAACTTTTGTGAGAGTTGTTGTTGTTGTTGTTGTAGAGTTGTTACTGGTTAAAAAAACTTAATTCACTGATAACAGTAGAGCGGTGGCAGAGCATGAATGTAGAGCATGAATGCTACTTGTTTTCTTTTCCATTTTATGAATGCTAGCTAGTGCAGAACGATCTTTTTGAAGATTCCCACAGTTTTGTAGACACTGATTTTTTTGTGTGTGTGCCAATAATTTTGGCATCCCCTTAGTTTCCAAGTGTCCCGTTTGTTGTCTTTAAATCCTTATTATAATTTTTAGGATTTGATAAGCAGCATAGCTGTTATGTACATACCAAATCCCCCTTAAAGCTATTTTATGAACAGTTGTAGTTGTGAAGTTTAAAAGAACCTAGATGAAGAAGAGCTGAGAAAAGGATGATAGTTGTGGGTTTTGTCTACCTTAATTTTATGTGCTGGGTCAATTTCCTCTTTTAAATTGAATCCAATCAGTTTGGTAACTTGGATAGGCCTTTAGTATTCAGTCTTTATGTTTTAATTTCTGGATACTGGATTTGTAGCTGTTAGCTATTTTAGAAAATAAATGTTTACCTTTGCTTATAAGCAGGGTAGGTTTAGAGCAGAGAACTGGATTTCAGTATAATATCAGGCTCTAGATGAGATTGAGGTTAATTTTAAGGCAGCCTAGAGTGAAATGGTTGAGGAGAATAATACTATTAGAGAATGAAGTTTTTTGGATGGACATCCATTTGGCATAAGAGCAAGTGTGAAGGTGACTGAACATGCATAATATTAATTAATGTTTATGTTCAAATACATAAAATATGTACTTACTCTTCATAGTGCCCAAGGCATTTGACTGCTAACCAGAAGGCTGGTGGTTCAAACCCATCAGCCACTCCTTGGAAGGAAGGTTGGGCAATCTACTTCTGTAGTGATACTGCCTTGGAAACCCAAGGAGGGGTCTGTATGAGTCAGATTTGAATTGAAGGCAGTGAGTTTGTTTTTTTGGTTCTTCACTATATTATTATCTTAGGAGCTCTGGTGGCATAGTGCGTAAGGCATTTGACTGCTAAACAGAAGGCTGGTGGTTCAAACCCACCAGCCACTCCTTGGAAGGAAGGTTGAGCACTTCCATAGTGATACTACCTCGGAAACCCAAAGAGGCGTCGCTATGAGTTGGCTCCAACTCCACAGCAGTGAGTTTTTCTTTTTAATAATATTGTTGTTGTTATGTGCCCTCAAGTCGGACCCGACTCATAGTGACCCCTCCTTGGGTTTCCGAGGCAGTATCACTACAGAAGTAGATTGCCCTATCTTCCTTCCGAGGAGTGGCTGCTGGGTTTGAACCGCCAGACTTCTGATTAGCACTCAAGTGCCTTTGGCACTGTGCTACCAGAAATCCCTTAAATATATTATTATCTTACATTTCTCATCTACAACAATTGTGAAAAATCTGATATCCATCTATTTTGCACATTTAAGATACAAGTCTTGTAGTAAGGAAGATTGAATGTAAGGTAAGAGCAATGATGGCTTGTGGTGGTGATTAAAGTCATGTCAGCTTGACTGGGCTGTGATTCTGAGTGGTTTGGCAATTAGGTCATGAGGTACTCATTGTCAATTTTGTGATCTGATGTGGCCAACCTCCATTTTCACATATGCTGAGTTTTACATAACAATCTGGTCTTTGGAACTTAATCATGTTGATAAATGTGGGGTGGGTATATGGGAGCTCTGGTGGCGCAGTGCCTAAGGCATTTGACTGCTAACCAGAAGGCTGGCAGTTCAAACCCACCAGCCACTCCTTGGAAGAAAGATTGGGCAATCTACTTCTGTAGTGATACTGCCTCAGAAACCCAAGGTGGAGCTGTTGTGAGTAGCATCTGACTCAACGGTAGTGAGATTTTTGTTTTTAATCTGTCATATTAAAAAATATTAAAATATTTAAAGACAGGGAAAGTTCCTATTAATGTATTCCTCCAGAAATGATAACATTTCTTAGCATTTTGTGGGGTGGACATCTATGCCATGTAGCTGGCTGGTAAGGCAGGCAGTGGTCCAGCTTCCTCAGAAACACCCCACCTTGGGCTATTTGTCGGGGGATTGTTCAAATAATTTTTCTATGCTTATCGTAAAATGTTTATTAACTTCATTATTTTTGCTTAGCTAAACTTATTTGCAGTTTTTTTTCACTCATTACTCATGGTTAAAACAAAAACCCAACTGCATTTTTGTTGAGTCAATTCCAACCTATAGTGATCCTATAGGACACAGTAGAATTGTTCCTTAGCCTTTCCAAAGCAGTAATCTTTATGGAAGCAGATTTCCACGTCTTTCTTCCATGGAGCACCTGGTGGGTTCTAACCAAACGATTAGCGGCAGGGTGCTTAACCACTGTTAAGTTGTTGTTGTTGTTGTTATGTGCCGTCCAGTCAGACCTGACTCATAGCGAACCCCTCCTTGGGTTTCCAAGGCAGTATCACTATGGAAGTAGATTGCCCCATCTTCCTTCTGAGGAGTGGCTGGTGGGCTTGAACCACCAACCTCCTGGTTAGCAGTCAAGTGCCTTAGGCACTATGCTACCAGAGCTCCCTGCTTAACCACTAACCACCAGGTTTCCTTTTACCTTAGGTTAAAAAACCAAAACTAAACCCAATGTTACTGAGTCGATTCCAACTCACAGCAACCTCCATAGGGTTTCCAAGGCTGTAAATCTTTACACAAGTACATTACTCCATCTTCCTTTCACAGAGCAGCTGGTGAGTTTGAACCGTTGACGTACTGATTAGCAACCAAATGCTTTATCCACTGACCCACCAGAGCTCCTTTTACCCATGGTTACATGCCCATGAATAAATAAGTTCTATTTAGTTCTCTTTATTGGTTTTATCTCAAAATGAAGAGTGGGCAGTCTACTTCCATAGAGATAATAACTTGGAAAACCAAGGAGGGGTCACTATGAGTCAAAATGTACTCAATGGCAGTGAGTTTGGTTTTTTGGGGTTTATGGGTTTTATGGTTTATTTTTGAGTAACTTAATTTTCACTAGAAACTTATGATAGATATTTGGTAGGTTCACTTTTCAAGTTTTATTTGTTACTACAAGCAACTGAGGTTGGATAATATTTCTGTAAGAAAATTTAAGAATACTTCTGAAATCAAGACTGTATCTTTTAAAAAATTTTATTTCTGATTGCCTCCTCAAGGATAAAATTACACTTTTAAAAGCTGAGAGTTGTTTTTCTCCACATTCTGGCCAAAACACAGTATTAGTTTTTGTAAGCTCAAAAATTTAAAGCAAAACACATGCTTATGTAATTGAATTTTAAAAATATATTGATAAACATTTTGTCTTATATTTATTCTGAGAATTAGCTGAATTCATATTTTTTTGCATTGTTGGACATTTTACATTTTACTGAATTTGTTGTCAGTAGAATTCATTGGATTTGTATAGCAGTCTGTGTCTCAAAAGTATCTTAGATTTTAATCTTGTTCTCTTCCTCAGTCAACATTTATTTAAAGATCCCTCTGTATTGTTGGCAGTCTTATTTTTTGTTGCTATTTATGCAGCCACAAAATAAGTTAAAGACTATAGAAACATTTCCTTTATCTGAGGTCAGTGATAGTGTTCAGATTCTTGCTTGCTTCAGTTTCTGTGGACATGTCTTCACTTTCCATGTTAAGCCAGAGTTTTGCTTCACACATCATGAAAGAAATTTCATAAAGCTAAAATACAGCTTTAATCTGGAAAATCTGAAACTTTTGTGGTGGGTTTTTTTTTTTTTGTAACTTCTATCTGGATGAAGATATTTGTTAGGGAAAATTGTATGGGTGTCTGTGATCCTTGTTCTGTAGCTGCTGCTGCTTCACCTTGACAAGATGTGCTGCAGAATCCAGTCAGAGCAGGTTATTGGTATCTTTAGATAACTGGGATACTGTTAAGTTCTCATTTCTGATTCAATTAATTGGAAATGCAGTGTAGTTTGTTGTGGCAATCAAAACTTACTGATTTATCTGTGGCAGTGTTGTAAAGGATAAGTTCATAGAGCCTTTTTGACCAAAACTAAATGATTAAATTAAAGTGAGTTCTCTGTGAATTAAATTAGTCTTTTCATTTGCCTTCCTGCCTGGGGTTTTATGTTGGCTTAGTTGCATTCAATAAGAGTCAACTCAAAACTTTCACAAGATCATGTTTTTTGACCATGTTAATTGCTGGTAGCCATAAAAACTAAGAAGTAACTTCTGTCTTTGGCCAAGACAGGATCTGGTCAATGCTGTTAAAACATTAATCAGGGATGTTTTCTGATCCCACCTGAAGGATATGGGACTATATTAGAAAACTTCTGTAATTAGTTCCTGAAATCAATCGCTGTTAGCCTCTATACCTCATTGTCTAATACAAGCCCATTCATTACCCAGAATCCATCCTTCTTGTGACTTCAATCAGACTAACAAGTCAAATGACTGTATTATAATTTATTGTTCCCTGGACCATATCTGTCTTTGGTAGAAGTTCTTTAGTTGGAGTCACTGATTTTTACTTACGTGGACTGGTATCACCCTGCATTCAAATGTACCGTTTTTTTTTTTTTTTTTTTTTTTTCCTGAATAAAGCCTCTAAATCTGTTTTTCGTGCTCCAACAATGTATACTATGGTTTTATAATCCATAGTATATATAGTGATATAATTCACTATATACACAAAATTTAACAACCATCACTATTACCTTAATTTCAGAATATTTTCAGCACATCAGAAGGAAACCACAGGACCCATTGACAGTCACTCCACTTTTTTCACCTTTCCTGAGCTCCTGACAACCATGAATTTACTTTATATGCATGAGTCAGAACTTCATTCCTTTTTATGACTGAATGCTATTCAGTTGTATTGGGTATATCATACCACACGGTATTTAATTTGTGTTCCTGGGTTGATGGACATTTGGGTTGTTTCCATGCATTGGCTATTAATGAATAATGCTACTAGGGGCACTCTTTTTTTTTATTGTGATTTGGATGGAAATTTACAGAGCAAAGACAGTTTCCATACAGCAGTTCACATACACTTTGTCTCATGACATTGACCACAAATTAGCACAATGCAACATCTCCCCTCCCACTTCCTCCCGATAGCTACCTCTTCCCTGTGTCCAGCCCTCCATGCACTCCTACCCCCTGAGCTGTCTCTCTGTACCTGGGCAGCCCTTCTTTCTCTCATGGTTGTTCTCTCCAAGGAGTGTATCTACCTCAGGTAAATGCTTAAAATGATATGTCTGTCTATTGTTTGGCTGGAAGCCACAGGTGTGCGTTCAATTCCAGACCTGAAGGGCAGCTAGAGGCCATGGTCTC
>NW_006921843.1:267187-270534 GCF_000298275.1 Orycteropus afer afer | reverse complement strand
TGGATGCCTTTGATTTCCCTTTCTTGCCTTATGGCCCTGGCTAGGACTTCCAGTACAATGTTGAATAGAAGTGGTGATAGCGGGCATCCTTGTTTGTTTCCTGTTCTCAAGAGGAATGGTTACAGTCTTTCTCCATTGAGAATAATGTTGGCTATTTGTTTTGCATAGGCACCCTTTATTATGTTGAGGAATGTCCCTTCTATTCCTATTTTGCTGATAGTTTTGATCAGGAATGAGTGTTGGATTTTATCAAATGCCTTTTCTGCATCAATTGATATGATCATGTGGTTCTTCTCCTTTCTTTTATTTATGTGGTGGATGACTTTGATTGTTTTTCAAATGTTGAACCATTGTTGCATGCCTGATATGAACCCCACTTGGTCATAATGAATGATTTTCTTGATATGTTGTTAGAGTCTATTGGCTAGGATTTTGTTGAAGATTTTTGCAACTATATTCATGAGGGATATTGGTCTGTAGTTTTCCTTTTGAGTGATGTCTTTGCCAGGTTTTGGTATCAAGGTTATGCTTGCTTCATGAAATGAATTAGGGAGGATTCCATCCTTTTCTATGTTTTGTAATAGTTTGAGTAGGATTGGTATCAGTTCTTCTGGATGTTTTGTAGACTTCTCCTTAAAACCGTCTGGGCCAGGACTTTTTTAGTTGGTAATTTTTTGATGACCTGTCCAATTTCTTCTTTTGTGATGGGCCTGTTCAACTTTTCCACATCAGTCTGTGTTAATTAAATGGTGTGTTTCTAGAAATCTGTCAGTTTCTTCCAGATTTTCAAATATGTTGGGGTACAGATCTTCATGGTATCCTGAAATTATCCTTTTTATTTCAGTTTGTTCTGCCGTGATGTCACCCATTTTGTTTCTTATTCATGTTATTTGTATTCTCTCCCTCTTTTCCTTTGTTAAAGTTGCCAGTGGTTTGTCAATTTTATTCATCTTTTCAAAAAACCAACTTCTGGTCCTCTTGATTTTTTTTTTTTTTTATTGCCCTTGTATTTTCTGTTTCATTGATTTCTGCTTGAATCTTGATTGTTTCCTTTCTTCTGGTGACTGTGGGCTATTCTTGATGTTCTTTTTCTAATTGTTGGAGATGTTGGTTTAAAGTGTTAATTTTGGCTCTTTCTTCTTTTTTGATGTCTGCTTGTATTGCTATAAATTGGCCTCTGATCACTGCTTTTGCTGTGTCCCAAAGGTTTTGGTCTGTTGTGTTTTCATTCTCGTTTGAGTCAAGGAATTTTTGAATTTCTGTTTTATTTCTTCTCTTACTAGTAGGGGCATTCTTATACAAGCTTAGGTATAGACATATGTTTTAGTTTCTTATGGGTATATATCTAGAAGTGAATTTACTGGATCATATGGTAAGTTTGTGATTATAATTTTTAAGACCTGCTAGACTGGTTCCCAAAGGCCATTTTACATTCAATCAAGAATGTTTGGTAATTACAGTTCCTCTGAGTCTCATCAATGTCTCAACAATCAATTATTGTTTTTTCTTTAATTACAGCTATTTTAGTGGGTGTGAAGGAGCATCTTGTGCTTTTGATTTGTATTTCCTTAAAGATTAATGATGTTAAGAATCTTTTTATTTGTTAATTGTCCATTTGTATATATCTTTGTAGAACTGTCTATTCCAATGCATTGTCCACTTTTAGATTGGATTATTTGTGTTTTTATTGATGGGTTGTTAAGAATACTTTGTTAGGCTTTTAGCAGTTCTGTGATTTGCAGATATTTTCCCCCATTACTTGCTTGTTTTCACTTTCTTAACATTGTCCATTGAAGCAAGAGCATTTTTGTTTTTAAACATATTGATGAAGTCAAGTTTATCGATTTTTTTTCATTTGGTTGTGGTTTAGGTGTCATATCTATGAAAGCCTAATTAAAAAAAAGATATCAATATATATTCATTTATCATTTAAAGATCTGCTGTTATTGTTGTTAGGTGCCATTGAGTTGTCTCTGACTCATTGGGACCCTGTATGTGAACAAAACTCTGCCTGGTTCTGCTCCAGCTCTGTGATCCCTGCTATACTTGAGCCCATTGCCACAGCCACTGTGTCAGTCCATCTTGTTGAGTGCCTTCCCCTCTTTTGTGGACCCTCCATCTTATCAAGCATGACATCCTACTCCAGGGAATGGTCCCTTCTGACATCATGACCAAAGTAGGTGAGACAAAGTCTGGCCATTGTCACTTCCAAGGAGGATTCTGGCTGCACTTCCTCCAGGACTGACCTGTTAGTTCTTTTAGCCATCTATGGTAGTTTCAGCATTCTTCACCAGCACCACAACTCAAAAACATCAATTCTTCTTCAGTCTTTCTTATTCATTGTCCAGCTCTCACATGCTTATGAGGTGATTGAAAATACCGTGGCTTATGTTAGGCTCACCTTAGTCCTCAAGGAGGAGCTCTGGTAGTGTAGTGCCTAAGGCACTTAACTACTAACCACAAGGCTGGCGGTTCAAACCCACCAGCCACTCCTTGGAAGGCAGGTTGGACAATCTACTTCCATAGTGATACCACCTCAGAAACCCAAGGAGGGGTCGCTATGAGTCGGGTCCGACTCGACAGCACATAACAACAACAACAGCAGTCCTCAAGGAGACATTTGATTTTCAGCACTTGAAAGAGGTCATTTGCAGCCGACTTGCCCAGTGCTATACGTCGTCTGATGTCCTGACTGCTGCTTCCATTGGCATCAATTGTAGAAATGAGCAATGTGAAGTCTTTGACAACTTCAATCTTTTCTCCATTTATCATGATGCTGCTTATAGGTCAAGTTGTGAGGATTTCTGTTTTCTTTATATTGAGATGTAATCCATACTGCAGAGTATATTCTTCAATCTTCATCAGTAAGTGCTTCAAGTCATCCTTACTTTTAGCAAGCAGAGTTGTGTCATCAGCGTATTGCAGGTTGTTAATGATTCTTCCTTCAATCTTGATGCCATGCTCTTCTTCAAATAGTCCAGCTTCTTGGATTATTTGCTTAACATATAGATTGAATACGTATGATGAAAGGATACAACTCTGACACACTCCTTTCTTGATTTTAAACCATGCAGTGTCCCCTTGTTGTTAGAATGACAGCTTCCTGATCTATTTACAGGTTGCTCATGAGTACAATTAAGTATTCTGGAATTCTCATTCTTCTCAATGTTATCCACAATTTGTTACGATCCACACAATCAAATGCTTTTGCATGGTCAATAAAACACAAGTAAACATTTTTCTGATATTCTTTTTTTTTTTTAAATACATTTTATAGAAATGTAATTTATCTACAGTGAAATAGACAAAACTAAAGTGACATGGGTCAGTACATTTTTTTTTTTTTT
>NW_006921843.1:265864-266917 GCF_000298275.1 Orycteropus afer afer | reverse complement strand
GAGGAGTGGCTGGTGGGTTTGAACCGCCAGCCGTCTGGTTAGCAGGCAAGTGTCTTAGCCACTATGCTAACAGAGCTATAGTTTGGTCATCCACTCTTCTGTTGATAGGCATATAAATTGTTTCCATCTTTTTGCTATTGTAAATAGTGTTGCAGTGAACATGGGTGTGCATATATCTGTTCCAGTCTTGGATCTTACCTCTCTAGGATATATACCTAGTAATGGGAACCCTGGGTCAAATGTTATCTCCAATTCCCGCTTTCTAAGGAATTGCCATACTGCTTTCCAAAGTGGTTATATCACTTCGTAGTCCTACCAGCAGTGTATGAGAATCCCAATCTCTCCACATTTTCACTAGCATTTGTTATTTTCTGACTCTATGAACCTTGCCATCAGTGCTAGGGTGAGATGGTATTTTATTGTTGTTTTGATTTGTGTCTCTCTGTTGGCCAGTGATCGTGAGCGTCTCTTCATGTATTTGCTGGCCACCTGAATATCCTCCTTGGTGAAATGTCTATTCCTGTCTTCTGCCCATTTTTCAATTGAATTGTTAATTCCTTTGCTGTTGAGGTGTTGAAGTTTTCTATAAATCTTAGAGATAAATCCCTTGCCAGGTTCATAATTATTGACAAATATGAATTTGTTGCTGTCATTTTTGTTATGTGCTTTTTTGTAGTGTTGAGTTCTTTGTTCCATGTAATTTTGTGCTGAGCTTGTTTTGTTTATGAATCGTGTTATCACTTCTTTTGTTGCTCTTGTTTTAGTATTTGCTAAATATTTGTGCTGGTCCTCTTTTTTATTTTGATGTGAAGGTTTATCATTTTTTTTTGAGGTTACCCTGTGATTTATAATTTTCTTTCCAAGTTTAGAACAATCTGTTCTATCTTGTAGCTGTCTTGTCTTCCCTACCATTTAGAAGTTCTGTAACTACACAATTTGTTTTCCTCTTTTGGTTTGTAGTTGTCCTCATTTGTCATTTGATGTCTGTGATTCCCTGTTTACAATCTTGTAGGCTTATTTACTTTGGACACTTCCATAACTGGGTTGGTTTCT
>NW_006921843.1:235286-238405 GCF_000298275.1 Orycteropus afer afer | reverse complement strand
TGCCTCCAGTGAGACATCCATTTGTTGAAACATCTCAATGGGTATTCCGTCAATTCCTGGTGCCTTGTTCTTAGCCAGTTCCTCAGTGCAAGCTTCGACTTCTTCCTTCAATACCATTGTTCTCTGATGATAAGCCACCTCCTGAAATGGATGAAGATAGACCAGTTTTTTTGTTTTGTTTTGTTTTGGGTACAGTGACTCTGTGTATTCCTTCCATCTTCTTTTGATGCTTCCTGTATCAGTCAATATTTTGCCCATAGAATCTTTCAGTATTGCAATTTGAGGTTTAAATATTTTCCTCAGTTCTTTTAGCTTGAGAAATGCTGAGCATATTGTTCCCTTTTGGTTTTCTAATTCCTGGTTTTTACATATTTCATTATAGTATTTGGCTTTGTCTGTTTGAGCTGCTGTTTGAAATCTTCTGTTAAGCACTTTTATCTTGTCATTTATTCCATTTGCTTTAGCTACTCTTTGTTCAAGGGCAAGTTTCAGAGTTTCTTCTGACATCCATTTTGGTCTTTTCTTTCTTTGTCATATTTTTAATGACCTCTTCCTTTCTTCATGGATAATTTTCTTGATGTCTTCCCACAATTCTTCTGGCTTTTGTTCATTGCTGTTCAGTGCATCAAATATATTCTTTAGATGGTCTCTAAGTTCAGGAAGGATATATTCAAGCTCATATATTGGCTCTCGTGGACTTGTATTAATTGTCTTGAACTTCAAGTTGAACGTGCATATAGCAGTTGATGGTCTGTTCCACAGTCAGCTCCTGGCCTTGTTTTGGCTGAAGATACTGAGCTTTTCCATCTCCTCTTGCCACATATGTAGTCAGTCTGATTCCTCTGTATTCCATCTGGCAAAGTCCATGTGTATAGCTGCAGTTTGTGTTGAGAAAACGTATTTGCAATAAATAAGTCATTGGTCTTGCAAAATTGTATTATGTGATCTCCAACATTATTTCTGTCACCAAGGCCTAATTTTCCAACTACCAGTGATTCTTTTTTGTTTTCAACTTTTATATTCCAGTCACCAGTGATAATTAACACATCCTGATTGCACGTTTGGTCAATTCCAGACTGCAGAAGTTGGTAAAAATCTTCAGTTTCCTCATCTTTGGCTTTGGTGGTTGGTGCATAAATTTGAGTAATAGTCATAGGAACTAGCTTTCTTTGTAGGCATATGAATATTATCCTGTCACTGACAGCATTGTACATCAGGACGGATCTTGAAACATCCTTTGTGAAGATGAACACCACTCCATTCCTCTTCAATTTGTCATTCCCAGTGTGGTGGTTATGTTTGTGTGTCAACTTGGCTAGGCCTGGTTGAGTGGCTGGGCAGCTCGATGTAGTATTTCCCATGATGAGACTGGTAATCAACTCCATGGCGGAATCTACTATGAGCAGTTGAGTAGCTGCCTTTGGGTATGTGGTCTGCTTCCTATATATAAGGAGAAGTTTTGAGGATGGTCTCTAGCCTATGGCACACTTGGACCCTGCATATAGCTGTGTCATTGCTCAGCAGCCTGCTATGCTCTGCTGACCTTGGGACTTACAATAGACTTAAGTTAATGGCCTGTCTTGTGGTTTGGTAACATTGGGACTGTGCCTTTTTACTTGTCAACCTTGGAGCTTCTCAGCCTCAGCAGCCTGCCGCTGTCCAAGTGAAGAAATGCCTCTAGCTCCAGTGGGCCAGGAGCAGGAGGCAGAGCTGGACCCCAAGGTTGAGGGGCTTTTACCCAGCCCCTAGGGCCTGGCACTTTGAACATGGACTTAAAGCTTCCAAATTGTAAGAATAAACTCGTACTTGTTAAGGCCAACCCATTTGTGGTATTTTCTTGTCAGAGTGGCACTAGGTAACCAGAACACCTGGCATAGTAGATCATAAGGTTGTCTGATCCAAAATGGCCAAAACCAGTCCACTTCAGCTCACTAATGCCTAGGATATCCATCTTTATGCATTCCATTTCATTTTTACAACTTCCAATTTTCCTAGAATCATACTGCATACATTCCATGTTCCTATTATTAGTGGATCATTGCAGCTGTTTCTCCTCATTTTGGGTCGTGCCACATCAGCAAATGGAAGTCTCGAAAGCTTTACTTTATCCATATCCATAAGTTTGGTTCTACTCTGATGATGCAGCTCTTTCCCACTCGTATTTTGAGAGCCTTCTGTCCTAAGGGGCTCATCCTCCTGTAGTTTATTGGACAGTGTTTCTGGGCTATTTATAAAGTTGTGCAGTAATGTATCAGACAGTGTTTTCTCTTCTATTGATATGGTTTTCCCTGGCCAATTCTTTGAGAAGTTGATGACCTCTTCCTTATTCGTAGTCTGTCTCAGTCTGTAAGCTGTGTTGAAAACCTGTGCACCATGCGCAACCTTGTGGAATTTGAAACACCAGTGTCATGGACTCAAGCCTCACAGCAACAAGCCTCACAACAACACACAAGCCACCACAGTATGACAAACTGATAGATAAGTTTGTCTCCCTTAGCTGTTGAAAACCTCTCTGCCCTCCCTTATCTGGGTCTCTGCTACTGCTCTGCTCTTTTGTCCCCCTGGCTTCTATTTCCCCCACTTTTCTGCCTCCTGGGATCTAATGTATCTGAATTTGTACGACCTTTTCTATTTATTGATTAGAATATTTAAGGTTCTTGAAGCAATAAACAACATAGTTGGTAAACAATTTGACTTACTTTGTATAATATAACTTTTTTTTTTTTTTAAACATAGCTAGGGTTCAGAATTCATTTTTGGAATATGAACTTTGAATTCTTCCATCTGTCTTTTATGATTTAGCTTTTAAAAATTACAATTTGATGAATGGTTCTGTTAGTTATTCACTTGACAAATGTATGGAATGTTTTATTCAGTCATCTTGAGCAATGTTTTTGTGAACTGTTCTGAAGAGCATAATGTGGCAGTAGCTGTGTGGGTCATTTGCTTAAATAGCCATTTTATTTTGCACATTTTGATCATATTTGCAGAGGAGGTTACTTAAATAGACATTTTGTAATTTAAGCTTAATACTGTTGTTGTTGTTGTTATGTGCCGTCGAGTCGGCCCCGACTCATAGCGACCCCTCCTTGGGTTTCCGAGGCAGTATCACTACGGAA
>NW_006921843.1:215626-234921 GCF_000298275.1 Orycteropus afer afer | reverse complement strand
ACATTGACTACAATTTACTGCAATGCAATGGCTGCCAACCCACTTCCTCCTGATACTTACCTCTTCCCTGTGTCCATCCCCCCATGCACTCCTGCTCCCTGAGCTTTCTCCCTGTGCATAAACAGCCCTTCTTTCTCCCATGATTGTTCTCTCCAAATAGTGTGCCTACCTAATGCGAATGTTCAACTCATATGCCTATCTTTTGTTTGCCTGGCTGCCATAGGTGTGGGTTCAATTCCAGACTTGAAGGGCAGCTATGGACCATAATCCCAGTGGTTCTACGAGGCTCTATAAGACCAGCAAACCTGGTCCCTTTCTTTTTTTCCAAAAGATTTTGACTTTTGTTCCACATTGTTCTCCCTCTCTATCCATGATCTCCTGCGTAGATCCCCCTTTGAGTGGTTGACAGTGGTAGCTGGGCACCATCTAGTTCTCCTTTCATAGTCATATAGGCTGTAGATTGCATGGTGTACTAGCCACTAGGACTAATTGTTTTCATGAATATTTGGTTTTCTTCATTCTTCTTGCTTTGAATGAGGAGAAACCCATCATTGCACCTCGATAGCTGCTTACAAGCTTTTAAGATCCCAGTCGCTACTCACCTAAGTAGGAGGTAGAACAGTGTTTTGTGTAGTATGTTATGCCAATTGTGCTTGATATCCCCTGTGACTATGGTCCTGACGCCATAGGTTCAACTACTCGGTCCCTCTGGGTAGCTGGCTGTGACCAAGAAGTGCTACAAACTTGTCCCTTGTCAGCTCTACTATACACCTTGGAATTCTTACAGAACGTACAAATACACTAGTAGAACCATTGACTGCCAACCCCCTACATAGTCTTGGTGGCATACGTAGCCTATCCCCATTAATCCATCCATATGCCCATGTTTGCCTTCACTGACAACACAGTACTGTATGTGCAAAAGGGTTCATATTTGTTGTATGTACCTCCCATGTACCTCTCTATGTCTTCCTCTTCCTCAATGCCACCATGTTAATCACTCACATTTGGTACATTGCTCTTCTCTTCACCCAAATCAATACTTATCTCTACCTGTCTAACAGTGTTCCCACCCCTCCTCTTCCACTTCTGGTAACCAGCGAAGAAAATTTCCTTTCATATATAAACCTTTCCTTGACCTTTACAATAATGAACTAATAAAATATTTGTCCTTCTGTGATTGAGTTATTTCCCTCAGCATAATGTCCTCCAAGTTCAACCACGTTATGCAGTGTTTTGCAGATTCTACATTATTCTTTAAGGTTGCATAGTATTCAATGTGTGTATGTACCATAGTTTGGTTATCCATTCCTCAGTTGATGGACACCTAGGTTGTTTCCATCTTTTGGGTATTGTAAATAGTGCTGTGATTAACATGGCTTCACATAGTCTGTTCTTGTCCTGGCTCTCACTTCTTTAGGATATATATCTAGTAATGGAATGGCTGGATCAAATGGTATTGGTATTTCTAATTCTGACATTTTAAGGAATCAGCATACTGCTTTCCACAGTGGTTGTATCATTTTACAGTCCCACCAGCAGTGTACGAGTGTCCCGATCTCTCCCCATCCTTGCTAGCATTTGTTATTTTCTGTCTTGCTGAACTTTGCTACTATTGCTGGAGCAAGATGGTATCTCATTGTTGTTTTGATTTGCATCTCTCTAATGGCTAATGATTGTCAGCATTTCTTCATGTTTGTTGGCTGCCTGAATATTCTCTTTGGTGAAGTGTCTATTCAGGTCTTCTGCCCATTTTTTAATTGGATTATTTGTCTTTTTATTGTTGAGGTGCTGGAGTTTTCTGTAAATTCTAGAGATAAGTCCCTTGTCAGATATGCCATTGCCAAATATTTTTTCCCAATCGTAGGTTCTCTTTTGACTCTTTTGGAGAAGTCTGGAAGCACATAAAAATTTAATTTTTAGAAGGTACCATTCATCTAGTTTCTCTTCTGCTGTTTGTGCATTTTGGGTTATGCTTGATAGTCTATTTGTGCCATATATTTGGGCCCCTAAATTTGCCCCTAGTTTTTCCTTGAGGAACTTTATAGCTTTAGGTTTCACATTTAAGTCTTTGATCCATCTGGAGTTAGTTTTTGTGTATGGTGTGAGGTATAGATCTTGTTTTCATTTTTCTGCAAATGAATATCCAGTTTTGCCAGCACCATTTACTAAACAAACCTTCTCTTCTCCAGTTAATGGATTTAGGCCCTCTGTCAAAGATCAGCTGACCATAGGTTGATGGATCTATTTGTGGGTTCTCAATTCTATTCCATTGGTCTATGTGTCTGTCATTGTACCAATACCAAGTAGTTGACTATAGTAGGTTTTGAGATCCAGCAATGTGAGACCTCCTACTGTGTTCTTCTTCTTCAATAGTGCTTTGCTTATCCAAGGTCCTTTTCCTTTCCATATAAGTTAATGATTGGTTTTTCCATGTCCTTAAATAATGCTGATGGGATCTGGATTGGGATTGCATTGAATGTGTAGATCGCTTTGGGTAGAATTGACATTTTCACAATGTTCAATCTTCCTACCCATGAGCATGGTATGTTCTTACATTTATTTAGATCTTTTATGGTTTCTTTTGGGAGCTCTGGTAGCATAGTGGCTAAGGCACTTGACTGCTAACCAGAAGGCTAGCGATTCAAACCCACCAGCCACTCCTTGGATGGAAGATGGGGCAATCTACTTCCATAGTGATACTGCCTCGGAAACCCGAGGAGGGGTCGTTATGAGTCGGGTCCATCTCGATGGCACATAACAGCAAAAACATGGTTTCTTTAAGTAGTTTTTTATCGTTTTCTTTGTATGGGTCTTTTGTGTCCCTGGTAAGATTTATTCCCAAGTATTTTATTTTTTTGGTAGGTATTGTAAATGTTTTTGATTTCCTTTTCAGCAATCTCTTTGCTGGTGTAGAGGAATGCAGATGATTTTTGAATGATGCTCTTGTATCCTGCAAATATGCTACATCAGTCAATTAGTTCCAGTAGATTTTTTACTGAGTCTCTTGGTTTTTCTATGTATAGGATCATATCATCAGCAAATAGGGATAGTTTGACTTCTTCCATGTCAATTTGGATGCCTTTGATGTCCCTTTCTTGCCTTATGGGCCTGGCTAGGACTTCCAGTTGTTGTTGTTGTTGTTATATGCCATCGAGTCAGACCTGACTCATAGCGACCCCTCCTTGGGTTTCCAAGGCAGTATCACGATGGAAGTAGATTGCCCCCCTCTTCCTTCCGAGGAGTGGCTGTTGGGTTTGAACCGCCAGCCTTCTGGTTAGCAGTCAAGTGCCTTTAGGCACTACGCTACCAGAGCTCCTTCCAGTAGAATGTTGAAAAAAGTGGTGATAGAGGGCATCCTTGTCTGATTTCTGTTTGCAAGGGTAATGGATGCAGTGTCTCTCCATAGATAATAACGTTCGCTGTTAGTTTTGCATAGTTGCTCTTTATTATGTTGAGGAATGTCCCTTCTATTCCTATTTTGGTGAGAGTTTTGATCAGGAATGGTGTTGGATTTAATCAAATGCCTTTTCTGCATCAATTGATATGATCATGTGTTTTTTTTTCTTTGTTTTATTTATGTGGTGAATGATGATTCTTTTTCTAATGTTGAACCATCCTTGCATACCTGATATGAATCCCTCTTTGTCATAATGAATGATTTTCTCAATATGTTGTTGAAATCTATTGACTAGGATTTTGTTGAAGATTTTTGCATCTATATTCACGAGGGATATTGGTCTGTAGTTTTCCTTTGAGTGATATATTCCTATGTTTTAGAATAGTTTGAGTAGGATTGGTGTCAGTTCTTCTCTGAATGTTTCATAGAATTTTCCGGTGAAACCGTCTGGGCCAGGACTTTCTATTCTTGGTATTTTTTTTATGACCTGTTCAATTCATTCTTTTGTTATGAATCTGTTCAGTTTTACCATGTCAGTATGTGTTAGTTGATGTGAGTTGTGTGTTTCTAGAAATCTGTCCGTTTCTTCCAGATTTTCACATTTCTTGGAGCACAGTTCTTCATGTTGTTGTTGTTGTTGTTATGTACTGTCGAGTCAGCCCTGACTCATAGTGACCTCTCCTTGGGTTTCCGAGGCAGTATCACTACGGAAGTAGGATTGCCCAACCTTCCTTCCGAGGAGTGGCTGGTGGGTTTGAACCGCCAGCCTTCTGGTTAGCAGTCAAGTACTTTAGCCACTACGCTACCAGAGCTCCTTCAGTTCTTCATAGCGTCCTAATATTATCTTTTTTATTTTAGTTGGTTTTGTTGTGATGTCACCCATTGTGTTTTTTATTTGTGTTATTTGTATTCTCTCCCTCTTTTCCTTTGTTTTATTTTGCAGTGGTTTGTCAATTTTATTAATCTTTTCAAAAAAAACAACTTCTGGTTTTATTGATTTTTTTGTATTGTTCTTCTATTTTCTGTTTCATTGATTTCTGCTTGAGTCTTGATTATTTCCTTTCTTCTGGTGACTGTAGGCTTTTCTTGCTATTCTTTTTTGAATCGTTGGAGATGTTGATTTTGGCTCTTTCTTCTTTTTTGATGTGTGCATTCATTGCTATGAATTTGCCTCTGAATCCGGCTTTTGCTGTGTCCCAAAGATTTTGGTAGGTTGTGTTTTCATTATTGTTTGATTCAAGGAAGTTTTGAATTTCAGTTTTTATTTCTTCTCTTACCCAGTCTTTCTTAAGGTGGGTGTTGTTCATTTTCCACATGTTTACTCTTCTTCCATTGATCTTCCTATTGTTGATCTCTAATTTGATAGTATTATGATCTGAGAAGATGCTTTGCAGTATTTCAGTGTTTTTAAATATATTAAGGCTTGCTTTATGGCCTAACATATGGTCTATCATGGAAAATGTCCCATGTGTACTTGAAAAGAAGGTAAATTGTGCTGTTGTTGGGTGAAGTGCTCTGTAGACGTCTGTAAGATCAAATTGGTGAATTGTATTGTTTAGCTCTTCTGCATCTTTGCTGAGATTCTTTCCAGTTATTCTGTCTTTCATTGAAAGTGATGTATTAAAGTCTCCTACTATGACTGTGAGTCATCTATTTGCCTTTTCACCTCTTTAACGTCTGATTTATGTGTTTTGGGGCCCTTTCCTTGAGTCCATAGATATTTATTATTGTTATATCTTCTTGTTCAATTGATCTTTTCCTTATTATATAATTTCCTTCTTTGTCTCGTATGGTGGTTTTCATCTTAAAGTCAATATGATCGGAAATTAATGTTGCCACTCCTGCTCTCTTAAAGTTGCCATTTGCTTGATGTATCTTTTTCCAACCTTTGATTTTTAGTCTATTTTTGTCTTTGTCTCTAAGATGTGTTTCTTGTAGACAGCATAATGATGGTTATGTTTTCTTATCCATTCTGCAACTCTTCTATCTCTTGAGTGGTGCATTTAATCCGTTCAGTGTAATTATGGACAAGTATGAGTTGGTTGCTGTCACTTTGTTATGTGTTTTTTCATGGTGTTCCTGGATTTTTTGTTCCATATTATTTTCTGTGCTGAGCTCCTTATATTTATGAATTGTGTTATCATTTCCTTTGTTACTGTTGTTTTAGTATTTGCTGAATATTTGTGCTTGTCCTCTTTTTTATTGATGTGAAGGTTTATCATTTTTCTTTGAGGTTACCCTGTGATTTATAATTTTCTTCCAGGCTTAGAATAGTCCATTCTGTTTTGCAACTCTCTTGACTTCCTCGCCATTTAGAAAGTTCTGTAACTACTCTATTTTCTCCCTGGTTTTGTTTTGTTGTTGTCCTCATTTACAAATTGATGTCTCTGGTTCCCTGTTTACAATCTGGTAAGCTCATTTTACTTTCTATATCCATAGCTGTGTTGGTTTCTGGGTTATGTCATCTTGTGTATGAGTGGGCAGTTGTTGTTTGCTCCTGTTGGTTCTGTTTTCAAAGGACTCTCTTCAGTGCCTCTTGCAAGATTGGTCTGGTTTTAACAAATTCCCTTAGTTTCTTCTTATTTGGAAATCTCCTAATTTCACCATCGTATCTGAAGGACGATTTTGTGGGATATATCATTCTTGGTTGACAATTTTTCTCTTTCATGGTTTTATATATACCATCCCATTGCCTTCTCACTTTCATGGTTTTTGCTGAGAAATCAGAGCTTATTCTTACTGGTTGTCCTTTGTAAGTAACTCTTTGTTTTTCCCATGCTGCTTTCAATATTCTTTCTTTGTCTTTGGGTTTGATGAGTTTGAGGATGGTATGTCTTGGTGATTTTCTTTTGGGGTCTATCCTGTTTATGGTTCATTGGACTTCTTGAATGGATATATTCTCATCTTTCATCATATCAGGGAAGTTCTCCTCCAACAAATCTTGGACAATTTTCTCAGTGTTTTTTTTTTTTTTCCCCATTCCTGTTCTGGAATTCCAGTGACATGTAGGTTATTCCTTTTGATGATATCCCACATGAACCTTAGTCTTTCTTCATTTTTTTTTTTCTGATCCCTTACCAACAAAGTATTCATGTGTTTGTCTTCAATCTCATTAATTCTGTCTTCCATTACATCAATTCTACTCCTTTGTCCTTCCAATGTGTTACCTATTTCTGACAATTTAGTATTAATCATCTGGATTTCTATCTTTGGATTTTGAATCATTTCTAATTTTTCATTTTGTTCTTTTATTTTCTTCCAAAATTCTTCTAGGGTTGTGTCTGCGTTTTCCTTGATCTCTCTCTCAATTTGTTGAAGAGACCTAAATATAATTATTTTGAATTCTTTATCAGGAAGTTCCAATGCTGCTTCTTCCTCAGGGATGTGTTCTGAGTCTGTATCCTGCTTCTTTGTTTCTACCACTTTATCTTGCTTCTTTATGTAGACTGTGAAGATCTGTTGTGTCCGAGACATTGTAACATTGTTGTATGTAGATCTCTGTTAACTGTTTCTAAAGAGAAGCTAAGGGTGAGTCAGGCTCTTCTTGGTGGTTCTTTATCATTGGTCTGTTGGTGGAGAAGGATGTGGTGGCTCTCAGTAAGTGAAGCTGCAGGAGGTGTGAGTATGGTTGTGTCGTATGGGGACTGTTGCTGTCTCCCACTCAATTAGACAAAAATAACCATTGAATAACCATGATAAAAGTAAAAGCAAATGGATTAAAAAAAAAAAAAAAAAAAAACCACCCTGTCATCAAACAGGAACAGTAACCAAAAAAAGGGGGGGGGGAATGTGATATCTGGGGATAGGGCATTAAGGAAAAAAAAAGAGTAGGAGAATAATGAAGATAAAAATGGGAAAAATGCAGAAAGAAAAACAAGGAACAAGTTTAACCATGAGAGAAAAAAAAAAGGAACCAGGAATGGGAAATGAAAAAAGCTGAAAACTAGAAACTGGAAAGGGATGTATAAAGAATAATAATAAAATGGACAAAAGTAATTATAATAATAATAGTGTTGTTATAAACTCCTTGGGTTTCCGAGGTGGTGTCATTATGGAAGTAGATTGCCCAACCTTCCTTCTGAAGAGTGGCTGGTGGGTTTGAACCACCAGCCTTCTGGTTAGCAGTCAAGTGCCTTATGTACTATGCGACCAGAGCTCCTAATAATGATAGTAGTAGTTTTAAAACAGACAAAAACAAAGAAACTAACAAAAAGAAAAAATAAAAGTCGCTGCAGGGCACCCAGGCTCTGTCCGAGCACTCAGACTGGAATGGAATTTGTGGCAGACTAGAAGGCGGGTGGGAGTGAGGGATGGTTGCACCTCCATTTACCAAGAGGGTGTGGGGTATAAAAGTAACAAGGGTTATGTTGCACCTTTTCAGTGGTTGGTGTCCGGAATGTCCTTGAGGTTCCTGTCAAGTTGATCCTGTTCTTAAGTCCCTGGACTCTGGGAGAATGCTGTTGCTAAAATATCCAAAATGGTCAAACCACCTGTAAACATTAAAAATGGCTGCGTCCTACGGACCGGCAAAAGTCCTCAACTCATCCCGCCTTCCTCTTCACTGCTTCCCCTTTTATTCACCAGCCACCAGACCGGTCCTCCATGTAGTCCCTGGATAGCAGGGCTGATTTTTAGGTTAATTCTTAGGTCCTAACACCACTTGGCAATATCTAAGCTGTCTGTTCTGTCAGGATCACTGCCAGACCGCAGCTCCGTATGTTTCCTTTTTGGTGTGTTCATGCAAATTCTTCTGTTAGCTGGAGTTTTGTCTACTTCTATATCTTCCCTTCGAAGCTTAGGGGTCCAGGATTATCTTCTGTATCTGTGTCAATTGGTTCTCCTTTTCTTTGTTGAAGAAGGTCTGTGCAGTCTTTCTGCCTATTCTGCTATCTTACTGTAACTGTGAGGGGGCTTCTAAAGGGAGAAAGAATGTAGATAAGAAAGACCTTAACTTTAGAGGATGATGACTTTCTTATATTTGAATTTTATCTGATTTAATAAGATTATACCAAAACAAAAACCAAACCCACTGCCATCTACTTGATTCCAACTCATAATGACCCCCTTTGGGTTTCCAAGGCTGCAAATCTTTACAGAAGTAAATTGCCCCGTCTTCCTTCTGTGGAGTGGCTGGTAGGTTTGAATTGCCAACCTTCTGGTTAGGAGTCAGTTGCCTTACGCACTGTACCACCAGAGGTAGACACTTAAAATTCCAGCATAGTAAATATAATTTCAAGTACAATCTTTAAATACATTGTTGTTTCATATTTTGATAACTTTCCAACATATCCCACTGTGTGTCAGGGATCGTTTACATCTGAGACGGACTACAGAACAGCACGTGCCAGAGATTGAAGTCCAAGTCAAACGCAGAAGGACAGCCTCACTGAGCAACCAAGAGTGAGTAAAACCTGGGTTGAGAACAAATTCAGGTCAGAATCCTTTTTCATATTGGAACAAAGTATCACTCATTGAGGGCATTAAAATGAACTTAATTAATGGAAGAATAACATTGATCTAATATAGGAGATGCTGGGGGTAAAAGCAATGATAGCCTTCATTGTGTTCTAAACTTAGTCAAGATCTGTTAAGACTTTAGTGTATTTCCTTTTTTTTCCTCCAGCCAAGTGTTAGGTGGGTTTTATATTGATAAAATTGTATATTTATCCTTCAAGATATGTAGAGTTGAATAATTTCTGATTTATTAGTTATGTTGTTAAATCACCACAGATGCCTGAAAAATATTCTGTGCATTGAAGTGACATTGTCTAACATTTCCATTCTTGCTTTGCAATATTTAGATTTGATATTTCATTTCACTTTTTTTGGTTAGTACATTTCTTCAGTTGAAAATTTATATGTTTTTGTTTCTGTATTTAGAACATATACATGCACATACATACAAATATATCTCTATTTTTATATTTTTTGTTAAATTTAGGATTTCAGAACATCTGTAATTTAAATATGTATGAACATTTTCAGTGAACTAGTATGTTTGATAAACCAAAAACCAAACCCACTGCCAGTGAGTTGATTGTGACTTGTAGCAACACTGTAGGACAGAGTATAACTGCCTCATAGTATTTTCAAGGCTATAAATCTTGACAGAAACTGACTGTCTCATCTTTCTCCAATGGAACTGCTTTAATCAGTACCACTAGATAGTAAAGATTTCATTCAGTGATTTGAATGTGAAGATTTTAAAGGCATGTTAAAAATGTCTTTAGAAAACTGTAGAAAAAACTTGAAGAAGTGTTACCGCAATTCCCCCCCTTTTCCAAACTCTATTGCCATTGATATTATATACATATGTATGTATGTGTGTGTGTGTATATATATATATATATATATATATATATATAATGTATTTTTTAAAAATCAACAAGGCTTGTAATACTTTTAAAAATACAGGATTGAAAAACTTCTCATTGTCATATTCCCTAATATTCAGAGTTAAATTGTGTGAGAAATAACTTATTTCATGAAAGGTTCAGTTATTGGCTCACTTACTATTTTTATGGATTTTGCTGAATATTTTTAAATGGAAGTTGTGCTTGCCTACTTCAGTGCAATAAAAGCTAAGAGAAGTTGAATTATTACATCTTGTTCTGGAATTGTTAATTTTACTCTTTTGCTTATTTTTATGGTAATAAAACATACCTTTTGATGCCTCTCTTGTGTTTACTTAGTTGAATGGTTATTTCTACATTATTTTTCCCTTTAAAAGTCTTGCCTTCAACAATTGTTTTCTGGAAACTCTTCCATATATATTGTGAATATATTACAGAGTAAAAATAAAATTATGTTCAATTGTATTGACAGTAAAAATATCCTCTGTTTCTAGGAGATAGAAAACATTCAGAAAATTTTCGTTGAGAGTCATGGGAAATTAAGATTGTCAGCAGTTGTTCCCTTCACATTGTTTTTATTAGAGTTGCCATTTCCTTTCAGTCTTAAGGTACAGTTGAGTCCTTTGGTATAAAGCCATGTTTATTTTCCATCAACTATTGCCACCATTTGAAGGTCCATTTATGCTTTTAGAGTCATCTATGAATGCTTAAGCCCCTGAAGAAAAAGTGTAGCCTTAGCTACTGAAAATTCTGTGTGTTAACACAGGTTGATTTATTTGGAGATGACTATGTTTAAAAGGAAAGAATGTGTTTCAGTGTACTTTACTGGTCCTGGAGTTAAGGAGTTAATTATGTGACTAGTACTTCCCCAAGAAGTATAAGTAGGTCGTTATCTATACTTAAGAGATACAAATTTTTCTACTGTATGATGGTTTGTGGAGTTTTTTCTGGCCTTAATTTCACACTTGACTGAGAAGGACATTAACCAAAATCTGAACTGATTGCCATCTTGCCAATTCTGACTTATATTAACCTGTAGGACAGAGTATAACTGCCCCACAGGATTTCCAAAGCTGCAATCTTTACAGGAGCAGATTGCTGCTACATATTTGTCCCAGGGAGCAGCTGGTAGGTTCAAACCACTGAGTTATGGTTAGCAACTGAGCACTTAACCATTATGACACCAGGGCTCCCTGACAAGCGTTGTTGTTGTTGTTGTTATGTGCCGTCGAGTCAGCCCTGACTCATAGCAACCCCTTCTTGGGTTTCCGAGGCAGTATCACTACAGAAGTAGGATTGCCCAACCTTCTTCCGAGGAGTGGCTGGTGGGTTTGAACCGCCAGCCGTCTGGTTAGCAGGCAAGTGTCTTAGCCACTATGCTACCAGAGCTCCCAATAGAATAAATTACCTTCTTTCCTTCTTCCTGCAGATGGTGGACACTTGAAAGAAAAGAGACATGAAGTTGTCTTTTTTTTTAAACCATGGGAAAAATGACTAGACTTTGTCATGGTCCCGATGCTTATGGTTGTGCTGATTTGTTGGGACTGTTTTTCCACAGCTTAATAGATTCCTAGATGTTTCCTTGTGGATTTAATTGAGCCAATAAGATTGTTTCCATCCTTTATTTGACCTATTTTGGTGGCTTTAATTTCTCTCTAGGTTTTAGATAAACAAGTGTTAAAAATTTTGTTAGTTTTTCAATTTATAGTGTGATTTTCTTCTCTATTTACAATCTTGCTCTCCCTTTCAGAAATTTGATAAAAAGCATTTGGAGAATTATGTTGTTGTTATTATGTGCTATGGAGTCAGACCCAACTCATAGTGACCCCTCCTTGGGTTTCTGAGGCAGTATCACTACGGAAGTAGATTCCCCAACCTTCCTTCCAAGGAGTGGCTGGTAGGTTTGAACCACCAGCCTTCTGGTTAGCAGTCAAGTGCCTTAGGCACTACTCTACCAGAGCTCTCTTAGGGAATTATAGAGATATTGAAAGGCTTTGGTGTGGTATACTGGTGACTACTCCTCCCCAAGCCCATCTTGTTAGCCAGCAAACTTGATTACTAACTACATATTTTCCTTCTCCCTATGATCATATATACACCTGGGTTACTAATCCATGTAGGTGTGTGGAGGGCTTTTCTCTGGAACTTATCTGTTCCGGATAAATTAATCTGAGAGCCTTTAAACAACCCTGGCCCTGGCAGGTCTGTTTCTATTAGTGACTTCTGAAGAAGTAGATGACAGCATGAATGGCTCACTAAAAATGCCTTAGGAAATTCTACCTGTGCCCTATCAGTTTTCCTGATAGAATGATTGGCAGGTAAGTGGTAGATGATTGTTTCTATAAGGCTTTTTAAACCAAAATTAGCTCTTTGTTTTCTTATTCCTTAGAAGTACCCTGAGTCTTGGTAAGTATCCTCCAGTTCCATATATTTACTTTTGTGCTGAAATGCTCCTGTTTCCTATTTTATAGTTTTTCATAAGGTAATGCATTGACCTTAAATATATTCTTAAATGTAAGGATTTCAACTTTCTCTTTCATTTGCTTACGTATATAGACACATGTGTTATTGTAATTTATGAGTATGTGTACTGCTCTTGTGATAGGTGTCAGTTGTACCCAAGGCGATCCCAGCAGCAGCAAGTACCAGTGTTGGATTTCCAGGCAGAACTGAGACAGGCATTCTTGACTGAGACCCCAAGAGGTGGTTAAAGCGGTATTGGAACATTGAGGAATCTGATTGCTACGGAAAACCAGGTTAGAGCTGATGAAGTAATGATGAAGAATAAAGACATCATTACAGATTAGGTTATTTCTGGTCCACTTAATTGCCTAGGACAGGTGTAAAGAATAAGGAGTTTCACCTTAGAAATTTTACGTAATAAGCACATTGCAGTAACTTTAGAAAAGTAAAGCCAGTGTAGTCCCTTCTGACTTTTGTAATGTATTTATATTATTGTTTTGGTTACCTAGTGCCAGTCTAATAGAAATATACCACAAATTAGATGGCTTTAACAAACAAGTTTATTCTTTTATAATTTTGGAGGTTAGAAGTCTGAGTTCCAGGTGCCAGGCTCTGGGGGCTGGGTGTAAGCCCCTCAACCTTGGGCTTCAGCTCTGCCTTTGCTCTCGGCTTGCTGAAGCTAAAAGCATCTCTTCGCTCAGGCAGCTGCTAGCTGCTGAGGCTGACAAACCCAAGGTTGACAAGTGAAAAAGCACAGTCCCGATATTACCAAACCACATATCAAAACAAAACAAAACAAAAAACTCACTGCGGTTGAGTTGGATCCGACTCATAGTGACCCCTCCTTGGGTTTCCGAGGCAGTATCACTGTGGAAGTAGATTGCCCAACCTTCCTTTTGAGGAGTGACTAGTGTGTTTGAAGTGCCAGCCTTCTGGTTAAAAGTAAAATGCCTTAGATGCTACACTACCACATGGCAGGCCATTAATTCAGGTCCATTAATGTCCCAAGATTGTCAGGGCAACGTGGTAGGCTGCTGAACAATGACTCGGCTACATGCAGGTTCAAGTGTGTCATCAGCTGGAGACCTTCAGAGTTGCTTCTTATATACTGAAAGCAGCCCACATCCCTAAAGCAGCTACTCAGCTGCTCTAGTAGATTCCACCATGGAGTTAATTACCAGTCTCATCATGGGGAATAACTACATCCAGCTGCCCAGCCACTCAACCAGGCTCAGCCAAGTTGACATACATCCTTAACTATCACAATTTCCTTCCAATCTTTGTGAAAAATTTAACTAGTTCCCATTGCGTTTAATCTGATTCATGATGACCTGTCTGTCAGCATAGAACTATGCACTATAAACTTCTCAGTGGCTGCTTTTCCGGAATATTGTCAAGTCTTTATTTTGTGTTGCTTCTGGATGGACCTGAACTGCTAACCTTTAAGTTTGTAGCTGTTTATGCTAACTATTTATAATCACCAAGGGATTGCAATCTTTGTAGTGCATGTTTTTTAATGTAATTTAATTCATACTGTTTTGCATTGATTTTTAACTTAACATTAGTTTAAAAAATATTGAATTATAAATGGTTGTTGAATGTTCTGCTAGTGAATTGTTTTACAGTCTCCTTTTGTGAGATACTTTTTTTTTTTAATCTCCTGCTAGTAGTTTAAGAAGTTTCAGTGAATAGCTTTGGATAAACCTTTCGATAGGCATTATTTCCTTTGCTGTGCAGGTATGAAAATAATTTGCACCAAGGAATGTAACTTAAATTACATTACAAGGTACTGTATTAGTCTTCATTACCTTAAAATTATAGGAATAACAATATCATTTATGCCTATTGAATTATAAATATACTTCATATTCTTTAACAATGAATTTTAGAGAAGCTTTTCCCCATGCTTACTTGCTATTTTTTGTCTTTTTCACACTTTCCTTTTTTACCAACGTATTTTCTGTTTGAATCAGCACATAATGTAATAAAGAAAGTATCTATGATTTTTCAGTGTGATGTAGATTTATTTACAGTCTCTTTATGTTGGTTGTTTACATTTTAAGGAAAAAGCTATTCAGTAGTTGAGATTTTGATTTAGTAAAGCATCTTTCCCTTTGTGACTTCTCCTATTTTAAGATTATAATGGCTTTACTCCAAAGGGTTTAATATGTATCTTTTAAAAAATAAGATGGAGAGGAAGGTAATATATGAGTCTTTTTCTAGATAATTTGTTTTTCTGTTTTGAAATATTACCTGTCAACTGGAATTAATTGGGCCTGTTTCTAGACACAATTTTCAATTCTATAGCTCAAGAGACACATTTTCTGAGAAAGAAAAACCTTCTTCTGTTCATTCCAATATTCTTCAGTATTTATGTGGATTTGTTTGCAAGGAGACAGAGGAATCTGATCACTGACCTGAGCTGTTCTCCAGAGTAAGGGCACTTTTCAGCGAGTTACCAAACAAAACTAAATGTACTTGCTGTGGAGTAGGATCTGACTCATAGTGACCCCTCCTTGGGGTTTCCGAGGTGGTTCAGTGAGTTAGGTACACAGAATAGCCCATGAATTTGTTAGCTCTTTACTGCACTACATGGTGTTATTTGTTGCTGCTCATTCCTACTCATGGTGACCCCGTGTATACAGAATAAAACCTTTCCATATGGTTTTCAAGGCTGTGACCCCTTGGATGCAGATTACCAAGGATGTCGTCAAAGCTGCCTCTGGGTGGGTTTGAACTTCCAGACTTCGATTAGTACTCTAGTGCTTAACTGTTTGTGCCAGCAGTTCATATATCCTTCCTTTTATGGTTTATTTTTTCTTGCTGTTAGTAAGAATATACATAGCACAGTGTATACCAATTCAATAACTTCTACATGTAGTGACATTGTTTACATCGAGTTGGGCAATCATTCTCACTCTCTTTTTATAAGTTATTCCTCTCCATTAAGATAAACTCATTGCTTCCTTATATTATTACCCCATCTTCTGAGTTGCTTTTGTCAATTTGATCCTATATAAATAGTTCTCAAAAGACCATAATGCTCAACAACAAGAAACTCAACATACTGCTGTGGAGTTGGATCTGACTCATAGCAACCCCTCTTTGGGTTTCCGAGGCAGTATCTCTGTTGAAGTAGATTGCCCAACCTTCCTTCTGAGGTGTGGCTGGTGGGTTTGAGCCAACTGGTTAGCAGTCAAATGCCTTAGGCACTATGCCACCAGCGCTCCTATAATGCTCAAGGCCAACTTTTTTTTTTTTTTTTAACTAGTTAAGGTAAGGGAGCTCTGGTAGCATGGTGCCACCTGGAAACCCAAGGAGGGATCACTATGAGTCAGGTCCGACTCGAGGGCACATAACGGCGACAGTTAAGCTAAACCATTGTTTCATTTTAAGACGACTTCAGGGGATATTTTTGGTTTAAGGTTTGAAGGTTATCTCAGGGCAATAGTTTCAGGAGTTCATCCAAACTTCATGGCTCTGGGAAGTCTGGAGTTCATGAGAATTTGAACTATTCTGCATTTTCCCTTTTGATCAGGATTCCCGTGTAGAAACTTTGATCAAAATGTTCAGTAATGGTATCTGGGCACCATCCAGTTCTTCTGGTCCCTTGGAGGCAGTTGTTCTTACAGGCATTTATCAACACATTCCAAATACTCCTTCTGTTCCTGAAGCTCCTTCTGCTTTTGTTGCTCCAGGCAAAAAGAGACTGATTGTTGTGCATTGGCTGGCCACTTATAGGCTTTTAAGACTGTAGAGACTACACAATAAAACTAGGAGGTGGTGGCATAATTCCTAAGGCAGTTGACTGCTAACCAGAAGGCTAGTGGTTCAAACCCACCAGCCAGTCCTCAGAATTCCTTCAAATTCAGGCAATCTACTTCTGTGAGATACTGCCTCAGAAACCCAAGGAGGGGACCTTATGAGTCGAGTCAACTCAGTGGCAGTGAGTTTAGGGCCAATTAACTGGATGTCCTGTGAAACTATGACCCTAAGCTCTTAAACCAAGAATCCAAGTCCCATTAGGTTTTTGGCTGCACATATGCAGCCTCAGCAGCTACTTTTTTTTTTTTTTTTTGTCATTGCTGTAAATATATCTATGACAAAACTTATGCCAATTCATCTTTTTTACAGATAAATAACTTATTGACTGCAATTGTAATAATTAGCTGTGCAACCTTTTCCTTAGTCGATGTGATGTTTTCATCACTGATAAGCCCCCTTTTTACTCCCCAGGTAGCCAGTAATAGACTTTGTTCTCTATACAGCTGCCTTTTGTTGTCTTTTTATATAAGTGAAGGGATACAATATTTGTCCTTTTGTGACTGACTTATTTCACTCACCATTGTGTCTTCTGGCACCAACCATATTGTAGCATGTATCAAGACTACATTTCTCCTACTGGCTGAGTAGTATTCCACTGTATGTATGTACCACATTTTGTTTATCCATTTACGTGTTAGGTATTCAGGTTATTTCTACCTATTGTGGGTAGTGCTGCAGTGAACATTGGTATACATGTCTCTGTTTGAGTCTGCTTTCAAGTCTTTTGTGTATATACCTAAGAGTGGAGTTACTGGGTCATGTAGTAGTCCAAATGTTAATGGTTTAAATCCTCCAGGCTCTCTGCAGGAGAAAGATGAAGAAATCTGCTTCCAAAAAGGATTAATAGTCTTGGAAAACTGATCTGGCAGTTCTGCTTTGTCCATAGGTTCACTGTGAGTTGGAATCAACTTGATGGCAGTGGCTTTTTTTTTTTTAATAGTAGTTATATTTTCAGTTTAGGAGCTGCCATGCTCCTTTTCACAAGGGGTATACCATTTTGTGTTCTCAGCAGCAATGGGTAATTGTTCCAGTTTCTCCATATATTCCCTATCCTTGACAACACTTATTATTATTATTATTATTATTTTCATATGTTAACCATCCTAGTATGAAGGAAATATTTCATTGTGGTTTTGATTTCATCTCTCTGACTGCTAAACCAAAGCTGGCGGTTCAAATCCACCAGCCACTCCTCAGAAGGAAGGTTGGGAATTCTACTTCCGTAGTGATACCACCTTGGAATCCCAAGGAGGGGTTACTATGAGTTGGGTTCGACTCGACAGCAGTGAGTTTGGTGTTTGGTTTGGTGGCCAATGAGGAGCTCTGGTGGCATAGTGCCTAGGGCATTTGACTGCTAACCAGAAGGCTTGTACCAGAAGGTTCAAACCCACCAGCCACTCCTGGGAAGGAAGATTGGGCAATCTACTTCCATAGTGATACTGCCTCAGAAACACAAGGAGGGGTTAGTGTGAGTTGGATCTGACTTGACATCAGTGAGTTTGGTTTTGGTTTTGGATGCCCAGTGATACTGAGCATCTTTTCCTGTGTTTGGTGGCCATTTGAATGTCCTTTTTGGTGATTGTGTTTTTGTTTTTAAGTTGTTGAAGTTTTATATATATTTTCATTATTACCTTCATGTTGGATATGTGGTTTCTGAAGACACTCTCCCAGTTGGTAGCTTGTCTGTTTATTTTTTGGTAATGTCTTTGATGAATAAAAGTTTTTAAGTTTTATGAAGTCCCATTGATTTATTTTGTGTTTTGCTGTTTGTGCTTTTGTTATTCTGTTACATAATCCATTTTTGATAGTTCAGGCTGATGACATTGCCACTGCTTGTTCTTTTAAGAATGTTATGGGTTTAGTTTTCACATTTAGGTTCTTAATCCATTTTTAGTTTTGTTTTTGTGTATGATGTGAGGTGTGGATCCTGTTTATTTTTCTGCATGTGGAATTCCAGTTTTAACAGTATTTACCAAAGAGACTTTTCTTTCTCCATAGAATGGGCTTAACACCCTTGTCAAAAATCAGTTGACCATAAAAGTGTGTGTGTATTTCTATACTTTCAATCACATATTGTTTTATAAATTCTTAAGTATTAAGAAGCAATAAAATATCTTAGCATAATAAAACAGTAATAATAATGTTTTGGTGTGTGTTATAGTGTCTATTCTGAACCACTGTATGTCCTCAAAATTTTTAATATACAGGCATATCTAGTTTTATTGCACTTTACTGTGCTTTGCAGATGTTGCATTTTTTACAAATTGAAGGTTTGTGGCAGCCCTTTGTGGAGAAAGTCTGTTGATGTCATTTTTCTAACGGCATATGCTTGCTTCATGTTCTGTGTCACAGTTTGGTAATTCTCAAAATATTTCAAACTTTTTCATAATGCTGTTGCACACTTTAATAGTCTACAGTGTAGTGTAAATAAACATAAGTTTTATATACACTCAAACACTAAATCAAACTTACTGCCATCAAGTCAGATCTGACATGTAGTAATCCTCCTTGGGTTTCCAAAGCATTATCACTACAGAAGTAGATTGCCCATCCTTCCTTCTGAGGAGTGGCTGGTGGATTTGAACTGCTAGCCTTCTGGTTAGCAGTCAAATGCCTTAGACACTATGCTACCAGAGCTCACTGGGAAACCAAAAATTTCATGTGACTTGCTTTATTGTGATATCACATTATTATAGTGATCTGGAATGGAAACTACAGTATCTCTGAGGTATACCTATAATAGGCCTTATAGTGTTGGTTTGTAAGTACGGATTATATGTTCATAACCTGGAGGGTTGCCTGTAGTTGGAACAAAGATTAAATGGTAGATAAGGCATACAGTATTTATCATCTTTTCTCTTTAAAGAAAAAGTTGGTTAACCATTGTGTTAGAGATACAGATTCAAAGAAGAAATCATGATATGATACTTGTTAGTGGCATAACAACATAGTGGTATATGAAGAGATTGGTTAGCCTCAGACAGGTCAGATAATGGACAGTCACAGGATAGGGTCTGCTCATCTTTTTTCTTTTCTCTCTAATCTACATCATAAGAAACTACTTGATCAGGGAGTTCCAGCAAGATGGCAGCTAGGCAGAAGGACTGCACAGACCCTCTTCAACAAAGAAAAGGGAAACCAGTTAACACAGACAAAGAAGATAATCTTGGACCCCTGAGCCTTGAAGGGAAGGATACAAAAGTGGACTAAACCCCAACTAGCAGAAGAATTTGCGTGAAAATACCAAAAAAGGA
>NW_006921843.1:212513-213251 GCF_000298275.1 Orycteropus afer afer | reverse complement strand
CAAGATAACATAACCCAGAAACCACAGCTATGGACATATCCAAAGTAAAATGAGCTTACAAGATTGTAAACAGGGACCCGAGACATCAATTGGCAAGGGAGGACAACTACAAACAAAAAGAGGGAAAATAGCTCTCCTCCTACTTCATCCATGTAGTTACCTCTTCCCTGTGCCCTTCCCTCCATGCACTCCTGCCCCCTGAGCTGTCTCCCTGTGCATAACAGCTCTTCTATTCCCCATGACTGATCTCTCCAAGGAGTGTATCTACCTAATGTGAATGTTCACCTCATATGCCTTTCTTTTGTTTGACTGGAAGCCATAGGAGTGGGTTCAATTCCAGACCTGAAAGGCAGCTAGGGGCATAGTCTCAGGAGTTCTACCAGGCCCTATCATATCAGCAAATCTGGTCCCCCCCCTTTTTTTATGATTTTGAGTTTTGTTCCACATTCTTCTCACACTGTATCCAGGATCTCCTACATAGATCTCCGTCCAAGTGGTTGACAGTGGTAGCTGGGAACCTCTAGTTCTTCAGGTCTCATAGTCCAATGGGATGAGGATCGCTTGGTGTACCAGTCCCTTGGACTAAATGTTTCCATGTGTCTTTGGTTTTCTTCATTCTTTTTTGCTCTGAATGAGGAGAGACCCATTGTTGCATCTGGATGGCTGCTTGGAAGCTTTTAAGATCCCAGTTGCTACTCTCCAAAGTAGGATGTAGAACAATGTTTTATGTAGTATGTT
>NW_006921843.1:209739-212413 GCF_000298275.1 Orycteropus afer afer | reverse complement strand
TTGAACCGCCAGCCTTCTGGTTAGCAGTCAAGTGCCTTAGACACTATGTTACCAGAGCTCCTTGATAAAGCAGAGGGTCAGCAAAAAAGAAGAAGAACCTCAAGATGGATTGAGGATTGACACAATGGCTATAACGTTGGGCTCATGCATGGCAATGATTGTGAGGATGACATGGCACAGGACTAGGCAATGATTGCTTCTGTTTGGCATTGGGTTGTTGTGTTGAGACCAACTCAGCTATACAACTACATGGAGCTACTACTTTCTTCACGCCCAGCACAGAACATACTAAGTGTGGGAGTTTAAGAAACATGAATTTAATTTTTAGTACTCCTTTACTTTTAGTACTTTTTGGACTCCTTACTTTAGGAGCTCTGGTAGCATAGTGCCAAGGCACTTGACTGCTAACCAGGAGCCTGGCGGTTCAAACCCACCAGCCACTCCTCGGAAGGAAGGTTGGGCAATCCTACTTCTGTAGTGATAACTGCCTTGAAAACCCAAGGAGGGGTCGCTAGGAGTCGGGGCCGACTCAATGGCAAATAACAACAACAACATGCCAATTGAGCTTGATGTCCCCTGAGACTGTGATCTTGAGCCCCGGGTCCAATGACTTACTCCCTCTGGGTAGGTGGCTGTGGCCAAGAAGTGACTACAATCTTGTCCTCTGTCAGCTCTAGTATATAGCTGGGAATTCTTACAGAATATACAAGTGTTGTTGTTGTTATTGTTGTTATGTGCTGTCGAGTTGGACCCGACTCATAGTTACCCCTCCTTGGGTTTCTGAGGCAGTATCACTATGGAAGTAGATTGCCCAGCCTTCCTTCCAAGGAGTGGCTGGTGGTTTTGAACCAGCTGCCTTCTGGTTAGCAGTCAAATGCCTTAGGCATTATGGTACCAGAGCCCCTAGGATATACAAATACGCTTGTAGAATCATTGTCTGCCAACACTATACATGGTCTTGGGCACACTCCCCTTTGCATAGATATACCTAGTTCAGCCTGTCCACCCATCTATGCCCCTGCACATCTATGTTTGCCTTCACTGACAACATGGTACTCTATGTGCAAAAGGGTTCATCTTTGTGGTCTGTATCTCCCATGCACCTCTCTATGTCTTCCTTTTCATCAATGCCACTGTGTTGATCACTCACATTTGGTACATTACCCTTCTCTTCACTGAAATCAATACTTGCCTGTACCTATCTAACAGTGTTCCCTGGCCTCCCCTCCCACCCCTAGTAACCAGGAAAGAAAATTTCCTTCCATATATAAACATTTCCTTGACTTTTTACAATAACAGACTAATAAAATATTTTCAGCATAATGTCCTCCAGGTTCACCCATGTTATACTGTGTTATGAAGATTCTACATTATTCTTTAGGATTGCATAGTATTCCATTGTGTATATATACCCTAGTTTGGTTATCCATTCCTCAGCTGATGGACACTTAGGTTGTTTCCATCTTTTGGCTAATGTAAATAGTGCTGTGATGAACACGGGTGTGCAAATGTCTGTCTTGTCCTGGCTCTCACTTCTTTAGGATATATACCTATATAGAATGGCTGGGTCAAATGGTATTTTTAATTCCAGCTTTTTAAGGAATAGCCATACTGCTTTCCACAGTGGTTGTATCATTTGACAGTCCCAGCAGCAGTGTATGAGAGTCCCAATCTCTGCACATCCTCGCCAGCATTTGTTATTTTCTGTATTGTTGAATTTTGCTACTAGTGCTTTGGCAAGATGGTATCTCATTGTTGTTTTGATTTGTATCACTCTAATGGCTAATGATCGTGAACATTTCTTCATATGGATGTTGGCTGACCAAATATCCTCTTTGGGAAGTGTCTATTCATGTCTTCTGCCCATTTTTTAATTGGATTGTCTTTCTGTTGTTCAGGTGTTAGGGTTTCTATAAATTCTAGAGATAAGTCCTTTGTTGGATATGTCATTGACAAATATTTCTTTCCCAGTCTGTAGGTTCTCTATTAACTCTTTTGGAGAAGTCTTTGGAAGAACTTAAAAATTTAATTTGTAGAAGGTCCCATTCATGTAGTTTCTCTTCTGCTATTTGTTCATTTTGGGTTATGTTTGATAGTCTATTTATGCAATATATTAGTGACCCTAAATTTGCCCCTAGTTTTTCCTTGAGGAACTTTACAATTTTCGGTTTCACATTTAAGTCTTTGATCCATCTGGAGTTAGTTTTTGTGTATGGTGTGATGTATAGATCTTATTTCCTTTTTCTGCAAATGTGTATCCAATTTTGTCAGCATCATTTATTAAACAGGCATCCTCTTCCCCATTTAATGGATTTTGGCACTTTGTCAAAGATCAACTGACCATAGGTCCATGGATCTATTTGTGAGTTCTCAATTCTGTTCCATTGGTCTATGTGTCTGTCATTATACCAATACCTAGCAGTTTTGACTACTGTGGTTTTATAGTAGGTTTTGAGATTTGGGAGTGTGAGACCTCCTACTTTTTTTCTTCTTCAGTAGTGGTTTGCTTATCCAAGGTCTCTTTCCTTTCCATATAAAGTTAGTGATTGGTTTTTCCATATCCTTAAAGAATGTTGATGGCATCTGGATTGGGATTGCATTCAATGTATAGATTGCTTTGGATATAATTGACATTTCACAATGTTCAATCTTCCTACCCATGAGCATGGTATGT
>NW_006921843.1:206503-209230 GCF_000298275.1 Orycteropus afer afer | reverse complement strand
CAGAGCTCCCTTTGGTTTTGCATAGATGCCCTTTATTATGTTGAGGAATGTCCCTTCTATTCCTATTTTGCTGAGAGTTTTGATTAGGAATGGGTGTTGGATTTTATCAAATGCCATTTCTGCATCAATTGATATGATCATGTGCTTGTTTTCCTTTGTTTTATTTATGTGGTGTATGATGTCAATTGTTTTTCTATTCTTGTACCATCCTTGCATAACTGATATGAACTCTACTTGGTCATAATGAATTACTTTCTTGATATGTTGTTGAAGTCTATTGGCTAGGATTCTGTTAAAGGGTTTTGCTAGTATATTCATAAGGGATATTGACCTGTAGTTTTCCTTTTTAGTGATGTCTTTGCCTGATTTTGGTATTAAGGTTATGCTTGTGTGATAGTTGGAACTGTGTGTCAACTTGGCTGGACCATAATTCTGTGTGGTTTTAGCAGTTGTGATGTGGTTATTCCCATGATGGGATCAGATGATTATGTTTTGAGAAGCCAATCTGTTGAAAGGGAGGTTCTCTAGTGGTGTGGCCTGCTTGCAGTATATTTATGGACATCCTGGGAAAAGAGACTTTTTTTGTTTTTTTCCTGTGGATTGGGATTCTGTTGTGCTGCCTATAACTGTCCTTGAGCGAACAATCCATCATTCGGCCTGGAGATCTTGGATTCATTCATCATTCCTTGGAGTCAACAGCCAGTGTACTGCCTGCCAAACTTGAGCTCCTCAGCCCCTGCTGCTGCAAGAGTTGGGAAAAGTCTCCAGCTTGACATTTGATCCATGAACTTTGGACTTGCCAGCTTCTGTAAGTGTGTGAGGCATTTTCCTAAGATAAATTTCTCTCTCTATATATAAGCTTACTGGTTTTGTTTCTCTAGAGAACCCAATCTAACACAGCTTGCTTCATAAAATAAATTAGGATGGATTCCATCGTTTTCTATGTTTTGGAATAGTTTAACTAGAATTTGTGTCAATTCTTTGAGTATTTGGTGGAATTCTCTGGTGAAACCTTATGGGCCAAGACTTTTTCTTTTGGTAATTTTCGTATGACCTGTTCAATTTCTTCTTTTTTTATGGATCTGTTCATCTTTTCCACATCAGTCTGTGTTAGTTTAGGTAAATAGTGTGTTTCTAGAAATCTGTCCATTTATTCCAGATTTTCAGATTGGTTGTAGTATAGTTCTTCATAGTATCCTTATATTATCCTTTTTATTTCAGTTGGTTCTGTTGTGATGTCACCCATTTCGTTTCTTATTTGTGTTATTTGTATTCTTTTCCTCTTTTCCTTTGTTAAATTTGGCAGTGCTTTGTCAATTTTATTAATCTCTTTGAAAAAACAACTTCTAGTCTTGTTGATTTTTTTTCTATTGTCTGTTTTCTGTTTCATTGATTTCTGCTCAAATGTTTATTATTTCCTTTCTTCTGGTGACTGTAGGCTTTTCTTGCTGTTCTTTTTCCAATTGTTGGAGATGTTGGTTTAAAGAGTTGATTTTGGCTCTTCTTTTTTGATATGTGCATTTGTTGCTATAAATTGGCCTCTGATCACTGCTTTACTGTGTCCCAAAGATTTTGATATGTTGTGTTTTCATTCTTGTTTGTTTCAAGGAATTTTTGAATTTAAGTTTTTATTTCTTCTCTTACCCAGTCCTTCTTAAGGAGGGTGTTGTTCAGTTTCCATGTGTGTGCTCTTTTTCTGATGATCTTCCTTTTGTTGATTTCTAATTTGATAGCATTGTGATCTGAGAAGATGCTTTGCAGTATTTCAATGTTTTAAAATATATTAGGGCTTGCTTTATGGCCTAATATGTGGTCTATCTTGGAGAATGTTCCATGTGCACTGTAAAAGAATGTATTTTATGCTGTTGTTGTGTGAAGTGTTCTGTAGATGTCTATAAGGTCAAGTTGGTGGACTGTATTATTTAGCTCTTCTGCATCTTTTTTGATTTTCTTTCATTTACTTTTATTTTGGCTTCCAAATGAAATCTTAGAAAAGCTGAATCCAGCTCCACTGGTTTCTTCAAATAACTTTCCTGTGACATAGTAGTAGCGTATTTCCATTGTTGTTGGGATGGTCAAGGAATAATATTTTGGTTGTTGAGCTGATTTTTTTTTTTTTTTTTTTTTTACAAATAGTAAGATAAATGTATCATTTTGAACTTTGAACATTATTTGAAGTTTTTGATACTATTTAATCTTTTATAACATTTTGATGTATACTTTACAATACCATAAAATTGCCAACATTTTGTATAATTTTATTCTGGTAAAATTTTTATAACAAATATGTGCCATTTTAACCATTGTTAAGTATACTATTCAATGACTTTAATTTCATTTACCATATTGTGCAACCATCACTGCAGTGTTTCCAAATGTTTTGCCTCGCCCCAAGCAGAAACTCAGTAACCCATTATACGACTAATTCCCTGTTTTTCCCTTCACCTTACCCCTGCTATGCACTGGTAAACTTTTGTCTCTGCATTTGAGTATTCTAGATATCTTAAAGAAGTGTATATAAATCTCAACATTTCAGTAAATTTACAAAATTAGGTTTCCTTTACCAGAAGTAACTTTTATTATATTTCCATAACCCCAGTATGATCCATGGTTCTTATTTTTACTCGTTCCCCATTTTTAACCCCAGCAACAGAGAGCCACTAGTTTACTTTTTCTTTTTTGTCTCTAGGCTTGCTCATGGTATCATGTCTTTTTTTTTTTTTTTTT
>NW_006921843.1:205045-205658 GCF_000298275.1 Orycteropus afer afer | reverse complement strand
TCTGATCATTCACATAAACTTATAGGACCATTGTCTGCCAACCTTATGTATGTTCTTGGATACATTCCCCATTTCATAGACATACCTAATTGTTCTGCTTGTCCACCCATCTATCCACCCATATACACATGTTTGCCTTCACTGACAACACAGTACTATGTGTGCAAAGAGGTTCATATTTGTTGTCTGTATCTCCCATGTACCTCTCTATGTCTTTCTCATCCTCAACGCTGCCATATTGGTTACTCACATGTGGTACATTGCCCTTCTCTTCACCCAAATCAATACTTATCTCTATCTATCTAGCAGCATTCCCTCCCCTCCCCTCCCACCCCTGGTAACCAACAAAGAATATTTCCTTCTATAGATAAACCTTTCCTTAACTTTTACAATAATGGACTAATACAATCTTTGCCCTTTTGTGATTGACTTACTTCACTCAGCATAATGTCCTCCAAGTTCACCCATGTTATACTGTGTTAATGAAGATTCTACATCATTCTTTAGGATTGCATAGTATTTCATTGTGTATATGTACCATAGTTTGGTTATCCATTCTTCAGTTGATGGACACCTAGGTTGTTTCCATCTTTTGGCTATTGTAAATAGTGCT
>NW_006921843.1:179156-204195 GCF_000298275.1 Orycteropus afer afer | reverse complement strand
CCCCATTTAATGGATTTGGGGCCTTTGTCAAAGATCAGCTGACTATAGGTCGATGGATCTATTGCTGGGTTCTCAATTCTATTCCATTGGTCTATTTATCTGTCATTAAACCAATTCATGGTATCTTGTCTTAATGAGTACAATGGTATAAAAAATGAAAATTGCTAAATAATCAACAAATTGCCAAATTATTGGTTTTCTATGTTAGAAAAGAAGAAAGGCTGAGTTTTCTATATAGGTGGTATGGTTTGGACTCTGCTTTGTAAAGAATTAGATGGCAATATTCAGAACAGAGAGGTTCTAGACTGTAAATTTAATGTGAATTTGGGCCAGAATCTCCATTTGAGGGCCCCAGGTTGCTGATTAGTATACTCCTTTTTTTGATTTTTAAGTAAAAGGTTGTTCTGGTTACCTAGTGCCATTCTGACAGGAATATACCACAAATGAGATGGTCTTAACAAACAGGAGTTTATTCTTACAATTTGGAGGCTTTAAGTCCAAGTTCAAAGTGCCAGGTTCTAGGAGCTGGGTGAAAGCCCCTCCACCTTGGGGTCCAGCTTTTCCTCTTGCTCCCAGCCCAGTGGAGCTAGAGGCATTTCTTCACTCAGACAGCTGCTGGCTGCTGAGCCTGAGAAGCCACAAGGTTGATAAGTAAAAAGGCACAGTCCTGATGTTACCAAACCACATGGCAGGCCATTAACTTAAGTCCGTTTTAAGTCCCAGGGTCGGCAGAGCATAGCAGGCTGCTGAGCAATGACATGGCTATATGCAGGGTCCAAGTGTGCCATAGGCTAGAGATCATTCCCAAGGTTTCTCCTTACATACAGGAAGCAGACCACATCCCAAAGGCAGCTACTCAGATCTTTGTGGTAGATCCCACCATGGAGTTGATTGCCAGTCTCATAATGGGTAATAACTACCACCAGATGCCCAGCCACTCAACCAGGCACAGCCAAGCAGACACACAAACATAACTACCACAAAGGTTTATGTAAAACATTAATTAATACAAATACTGGCTCCCTCACTAGGTGCTAGTCATTGAGGTGTTCCTAAGGGCATATTTTTTTTTTACTCTTGAGAACATAAATCTGGTAGCTGAACCATTCACCCTTATTGAACTATTTGGTGTTGTGCTTTCTTCTAATCTAGTACCGTATAGTTCCACAGTGAAGTGTCCTCAAAAGTATTTATTGTCTTGTTGTTGCTATATTTTTTAACCACAATTTAAATGAATGAATTTTAGTACATTTTATTTAACTAGTTTCTATTTTCCTTTAATGTGGCAAAATAAAACAGCTGCTATTTCAACCATGTTTACTTGTACAATGGAATGACATAAATAACAAGTTTTCTATTCTTGTGTCCAGTATTTTTGTATTAAAATAGTGAAGATACAATATTATTGGAAATGATTCCATTGTTAAAACTACATATATATTAGATTTTGTTGATAGTAATTGCCACTTTTATAAGTAAACCCAAACTTATATTAAAAAGTATAATGATTTATATTTGTGTGTGTGTGTGTTTCAATAGGTTGTAGTTTGAGGCTTTGTACTAACTGGTTCAGCCTAGATTTGGTAGCTATATTTAGAAGGAACTTTTTTTAGCATAACAGGGAGAAGGGTAATTTACTGTTGAAAGGTATGTTTCTCAGATGACAAAAAGTTGCCATATTCTAATGTATGCATTCAGTAGTTTTATGTGCTCTTTGTAGGAAGTCTTAAGCAGATATATAGTAAAAAAAAAAAAAAAAAACTTGGTTCTTCATAAATTAAGATTGGGTAACATCATTTTCACAGACTGCTATGGTGTACAGTGGAGCTCTGGGGTATTTTGGGAGTTCTGGTGGTATAGTGCCTGAGGCATTTGACTGGAACCAGAAGGCTGACAGTTCAAACCCACAAGCCACTCCTGTGAAGAAAGATTGGGCAATCTACTTCTGTAGAAATAACACCTTGGATATCCAAGGAGGGGTTGGTATGTGTCAACATCGACTCAGCATCAGTGAGGTGTTTTTTTTTTTTTTAAATAAAGGGAGTAAGGGAACATTTCACGTGAAAGCATTTAAACATGTTCTTAAGTGATTCAGCAAAAAACAAAACAAAACAATAAACTAAAAAACAAAAGTTTGAAGTAACTCAGGGATAACTTAGATGGGGAAAAATGAGAATATCAAAATGTTGATATAGAGATGACTTGCTATTGATTTTATTTTGGAGAAAGAGTGAATCACTAGTATAAATAAGTATGGAAAGAGAAAATAATAAATTTTGAAAATAGAAAATGAAGCTTATTTTTGACACATTTACGAATTGATAAATGAAAACCAAACTCACTGCCATAGAGTTGGATCTGACTCATAATGACCCCTCCTTGGGTTTCCAAGGTGGTATCACTATGGGAGTAGATTGCCCAACTTTCCTTCTGAGGAGTAGCTGGTGTGTTTGAACAACCAGCCTTCTGGTTAGCAGCCAAATGCCTTAGATACTATGCCACCAGAGCTCCCATAAGAACTGGTAAGTAAAATAAAATTAAATGTGAAATGTGGGAGTTAAGATGAGGGAATAGTGAAGTAGAGAGGTTCATTGGTGATCGTGGAAGCATGGGAGTAGGAGTAATTTTTAATATGTCTCTTGTGATTTTCATGAAAATTTGTCTGTTTTAAATTTGGTAGATAGTAGTGCAGCTAGAACATGCTTTCCTCTGCAGGCTCCATCTACTGTTTGAAGCTTCTGCCCAGCTTGCATTGTTTATAGGAGAAGCTGCATTATACCTTTATCTGTAGCCTTCTCCTAGGTCTTAAGGATCCAGAAACTTTCCTGAGGACATTGGATTTGGTGGAACAGCAGTCATGGTAAGATGACAATTAGGAGAGAGGGGTGGGAAATTGCTATAAGGGTCCAAAAGAATGATTTGCCAAGATATGTGTTGATTTGGGGTTCTGAATGTTAAAAATCAGAAATAAATCTACAGAGATACAGTCTCATGCATTAGCGTTACAACTGTAGATGAATATGATAGTATCATGTGGCAGTAACTAAACCAAACCCACTGCTGTCAAGTCGGATCTGCCTCATAGCGACCCCTCCTTGGGTTTCTGAGGTGGTATCACTGAGGAAGTAGATTGCCCAGCCTTCCTTCTGAGGAGTGGCTGATGGGTTTGAACCACCAGCCTTGTAGTTAGCAGTCAAATGCCTTAGGCACTGTGCCACCAGAGCTCCCTGTGGCAGTGAAAAGGATTGTAAATTATTTTGCTTTGAGAAAATACAGGAGAGTTTCTGGTCATGATTATGGTAGTAAGGTATCATCCTGAAGGTAGATTTTAGATCAGATTATAGTAGTGTACCATATTTTAATGCAAATAACACACCCATTCTATGGTTCTTTTGCAAACCATAAAAGCCCATTAAGTGATAGTTTCCTGTTTACATTGTACACCTGTGCACATTATTTATGTGTGCGTGTTATATGTGGAAAATATACTTTGAAAATGCAGAAATGTAGAGTTCAGTTAGTGTAGAGGAAAGTAGTCTAGACAGAGATAAAATAATACTATTAGTAGTACAAACAAAAATGAAAAAATAACAACTTGGAGAGGAGAGAAAAGAGATAGGGTCAATTGTTCTGTAGGATGGTAAGATTTAGATATGAATTGGGAAAGGAAAGAGATTAGAATGAAGGGAACTGGATTCAAATGTAGACTAATATATTGAATGGGTTTGGAGGAAGGGCGGTGGATTTATTAGTGAAAGAAATCAGTCTGAGGTTTGTATGGGAGTGGGCTATCTAGTGGGCTAGAAAACTAGGCTGTGAACAAGTTGATTATTGACTCTTCATCTTACTTCTTGCAGACTGTGGGCAAGAGCAGTAAGATGCTGCAACACATTGACTATAGAATGAGATGTATTCTGCAAGATGGCCGAATCTTCATTGGTACTTTTAAGGCTTTTGACAAGCATATGAACTTGATCCTCTGTGATTGTGATGAGTTCAGGAAGATCAAGTAAGAAAGACCTGTTTGGGTAAAATGCATTCATGCAGAGGCAGTGGTAAACTAAGGCCAGAGCAAGAGGAAGGGATTATAGAGGGTAACTGAAATTAGATGGGAAAACGTGAAAGGTAGGGAAAAAGTATCTAAACCCTGTGTCTCATCTCCAGTTTGTTGCAGGGTCTCACAATGTTAGTCTTTACAGCCACTGAACTATTTCTAACTTGTAAAATTTAGTGATTCATGATCAAACTGTACAAGATGATCAAAATACCAAATTATATATTGTTGACAGACTGGTATCTATGGCAGTCTTTCAGACTGAGGCATATTTGTTGAAATAGAGAATAAAAATTTTTCCTCATGGTTGAGGAATGTGGACGTAATTGGAAGAGTCGGGGCTAGTTCTAGCATTTGTTCAACAGAAACTCTCTTTGTTTTATCTGAATCATTGTGTTCAGTGTTGATTTGTGTCAATCCCCTACCCCTTCTGCTCATTTAGCTGTGTGATATGTCTATTCCCTTACCCTGGTGATGATCACCATGTGCTTCTTGGACCATCTGCTTTGCACCTGTGCTTAGCTACCTTCCCCTTAACAGTGTCCTTGTACTAGGTCATATAGACCACCTTAAAAGGCTTACCATGACATTTTCTTTGCTTTTACAATGAAGAAATTAGTTTTACTGAAGTATAATGTCAAAGGAACATTCTGGAAAGGACTAAGGAGGAAAAGAGGTTTACCTTTTACCCTGCTGTACTCAGCACATTAGCTGAGTCTAAGCGTTAATTTTATCACAGGTCAGTAACTCTTATGTTTAAATGAGCTTCTTGGCATCAGTTATTATCTTAATTTTCACTTCATGATGCATGTGTATTTTATGTAAATATTTCGGTAGGAGAGAGATCCTATTTTACCTCACTAAAATTCACTTCTATTTATAGGCCAAAGAATGCTAAGCAGCCAGAACGTGAAGAAAAGCGAGTTTTGGGTCTGGTGTTGCTGCGTGGGGAGAACTTGGTTTCCATGACTGTAGAAGGGCCACCCCCCAAAGATGTAAGTAAGATGTAGTACAGGATAGAATTTTCACATGTGAAGAACATTACTTTATTGGAGGTATCTGCTACATCAGGGCATAAGAGAAGCACGCTATAGTACATATTTGTTGATTAAATTAGCATTTGATGTTAGTTCTTAGTTCTTTGTATATAGAAGTTTATGAGTTTTCTGAAGAATTATTTTCTGTATTAGGTAATACCTGGATAAGAATAGGAGCTCTGAAATACTTGCTCTTGAAATGGTGATAAAAATACATGTTTTCACAGTATGATAAATGTGCATTTTAGGCATTTTCAGGATGCCTCCATGGTTCATTTGAGTACAGAAGTAGGTTTTGAGGAAAGAGGGGGAGATTATTCCTTTGCTTATAGAACCAGTACGAGATAGGTGGAATGGGAAAAGGGTCGGAAAAGAGTAAATGAATAACATTACAGAAGTTAATTTCAAGCTGTAAACTTCCTTGTTTCAGACTGGCATTGCTCGAGTTCCACTTGCTGGAGCTGCAGGAGGTCCTGGAGTTGGCAGGGCAGCTGGCAGAGGGATACCAGCTGGTGTCCCAATTCCCCAAGCTCCTGCTGGATTAGCAGGACCTGTTCGAGGAGTTGGAGGGCCATCACAACAGGTGAGGAACAAGGAAGAAGTTTTATTTTATTGTAAGGAAGTACCTAGAGTCTAAAACCAAAAAATTTTAAAATCCTGAGTCTACATTGTATATTGTACAAACGGTATATGCTACAGATGGCACTGGGGGAGGGGGAAGGGAGTCAGAACTAGTTACTTAGAGTGAGTAATGACCATCTAAAGTCACCTTAGTAACTTGTCACTATGGTTATAAAGAGAAATATGGATATACTAGGGTTAAGAAGGGAGCTCTGGTAGCATAGTGGCTAAGGCACTTGCCTGCTAACCAGACGGCTGGCGGTTCAAACCCACCAGCCACTCCTCGGAAGGAAGGTTGGGCAATCCTACTTCTGTAGTGATACTGCCTCGGAAACCCAAGGAGGGGTCGCCATGAGTCGGTGCCAACTTGATGGCACACAACAACACAACAACAGGGTTAAGAAAACACAAAAGGATTTATTAGATGAGAAAAGGGCATGTTAGGTTTAAAGAACAATTGTGTCATTGTAGTAAGAGGTTTTTTTTTTTTTTTTTTAAATATAGAAACAACAGGATGAGTGCAAAATTAATACACCCTTTAAGGATTGAATGGGCTATGAGCCCGATTTATTTTCTGTTCTTGAAAAATGTGAAGTACACCTCAGTTTCACTGTCTTTCTGGTCATACCTTCTCAGGTAATGACTCCCCAGGGAAGAGGCACTGTAGCAGCTGCTGCAGTTGCTGCTACTGCCAGCATTGCTGGAGCCCCAACACAGTACCCACCAGGTCGGGGAACCCCATCCCCACCTGTGGGCAGAGCAACTCCACCTCCAGGTAAGGGACTGAACAAGCAATAGTGGATTTTGGTTTTTAAGCAACAGGTTTGGGTCTGTGGTGAGAGTTTGTAGAGTTTTGAGGGAATGAGGGCTAAGGAGGGATATTCTTGCTAAGAAGGTACTATATTAAGTCCCAGAAAAGTACTTAACTAGAAGCATAAGGCCATGCTCCTGTATTTTATGGATACTGGTTTTTTTTTTTTTGTTGTTGTTGTTGTTGTTGTTGGAAACTTGTGATTTGGGTGATATTTTACCGAGCAGATTCATTTACATTCAACAGTTCATACACATTTTGTTCTGTGACATTGATTACATTCCCTGTAGTGTGCCACTTCTCCTCCCATTTCATCCCTGTGTTCCCCTTTATCCTTCTTGCCTGTGCATTCCTGCCTCCTTACCTTTCTTCCTATGCAAATGCTGCCCTTCTGATTTCCCATGGTTGATTGTTCTAAGAGTGGATCTCCCTGGTGTAGTTGTTCATCTCAGAGGCCCATCTATTGTGTGGCTGAGAGTTAAGGTATGGTACTGAGTTCAGTTACAGGCCTCAAGTGTGACTCAGGGTCATAGTCTTGGAGATTCCACCAATCTTTCTCTGACCAGTAAACCTGGTCTTTTTATGATTTTAAATTTTTACTCTACATTATTTCTCTCCCACTCTAATCAGGATCTCCGGTTTTGACCCCTTTCCTAGTGGTTGGCATTGGAGCTGGGCACTATATAGTTCTTCTGGTTTCAGAGTCATATAGGCTGAAGTTCTCATGGTCCATTAGTCCTTTGAACTATTTCCATGCATGTTTCATTTCCTTCACACTTCTTTGCTCAGGATGAGGAAGGACTAATTGTTGCCCCTTAGATGGCCACTCACAATCTTTTAAGACCCAAGTTGTTACTCTCTAAAGTAAGATGTAGAACAGTATTTTTGTATACTGTGTTGTGACAGTTGAGCTTGCAGTCCCCATGACCATGGTCCCCAGCCTGAGACTCACTCCCTCAAGATGCTTAATTGTGGCTAAGAAGTTATCCTAACTTTGCCTCATTAGCTTTATACTGCATATGGACATATTTATAGCATATATAAATACATATGAAGGAATATCATCTGCCAAACCTATGTATGATCTTGAGTGTATTCCCATTCACCCATCCATACCTGATCATCTTAGAATACTGGATTTTTAATAAAAGGTTATCTTGTCTTTTAAGATAGGGGTGGGATACAGAGTTAGGAGCCAAAGAGAAAATGGGTATCTGGGTCCATTTATTTAATAATTATCTTGGGATGAATTCTGTTAATTTAGATTACTTTATTTATCAGGCTTTTATTTCTGTCATTTTCCTTTTACAGGCATTATGGCTCCTCCACCTGGTATGAGACCACCAATGGGCCCACCAATTGGCCTTCCTCCAACTCGAGGGACCCCAATAGGCATGCCCCCTCCAGGAATGAGACCCCCTCCACCAGGAATTAGAGGTGAGCGGGTGCACTAGTGTGCTTTGGATTGCTCAGTTCTAGTGTGGCTAGTGGTGGCAGCCAAGCCCTGAATACAAATATGCTCTTTTTCTAATAGTCTCATGGAATTAGTGTTTTTTTTTTTTTTCTCTTTCTAGGTCCACCTCCCCCAGGAATGCGTCCACCAAGACCCTAGGATATGTTGATCCTTCTTAAGTCACTTTTTTCCTGCATTGCATCCTGTAATACTGTGTAGAGTGTTTGTGAGAATTTTGTCTCCTTTTTGCTGCATTAATATTAGCTAAAAATAAAATACAGCAATTAAACTGCAAGGTACTGTGTATATATATATATATATTTTTTTTGGTGACCCTTGGTTTTGTGGAACTCAGAGTGGGATTTTTCTGCCCTTGAACTTAGAACTCCATTAAATAATTTTCTATTTAGTTCATATGATAAAATGATATCTTGTTTTTGGTTCTTAGCTTGGAACTTTGTGCACTGACTAGTGCTGGTCAATAACCTTTTATAGATAAAGGAACTAATGACCATGAAGATTAAGAAGTCAAGCTAAGATCTATGCTAACATAGTTCATACCATCTTAATCACAGAGAAATGGGAATGTGATGAAAAACCTTCCTATATACCAAGGAAATTGTGGTACTGAATTCACAGATATGCTAAATAATTAGAAGCCCTGGTAGTGTAGTGCCTAAGGCACTTGACTGCTAAACAGAAGGTTGGCGGTTCAAACCCACCAGCCACTCCTTGGAAGGAAGATAGGGCAATCTACTTCCGTAGTGATACTGCCTCGGAAACCCAAGGTGGGGTTGCTATGAGTCGGGTCGGACTTGACAGCACATAACAACAACAACAACAAGCTAAGTAATTAAAACATTTGGAATAGTACTGGCTTCTTTTTCTTGAAAATTTGCTTCAGGTGACCACTTTTTACAGCACCCTAGTGCCTGATGTAGCCATGGTAAGTGATCTGATCCTGGCATACTCATCACTTGAAATCAGTGAGTATTTACTTATCAATAACTGAGAGAAGTACACAGCTTGGGTAGTAGAAGTCAGAAGGATTGCACAATGAAGATAAAGCATTGTGTTACTTACCTTAAAATGTATTTGTTTTGCTATAATACAAATTCTGATTATGTCCAACTATTAGCACTTAATGAGAGCTCTGGTAGCATAATGCCTAAGGCACTTGACTGCTAACCAGAAGGCTGGCGGTTCAAACCCACCAGCCACTCCTCGGAAGGAAGATAGGGCAATCTACTTCCGAAGTGATACTGCCTCGGAAACCCAAGGTGGGGTCGCTATGAGTCGGGTCTGAGTCGATGGCACATAACAACAACAACAACAACAATTAGCACTTAATGAGATATTAGAATTCTTCAGAGAAATATATATTCTCTTCTAGTTAATAGCTAAGGAATGCCTAAGTATCTAGATCCAGTTTTATTGGGTAATTGAATAATGCAGTCATTTTTAAAAGAAAAGCAGAAGATTTTTTGGGGTTTTATTACTAAGGTTTCAGGGTTATTCAATAGGCAATGAGTAAATCACCCATGTTGATTGTAGGAGTTAATTTGTCAAGGACTACAGTTAGAGTTGGTGTTAGCTCCATACTAAACCTAAGGCTGTAGACTGTTTGGGATTGTGCTTTTTCCGGCTGGTGTTGTTTATATACACATTACCTTTTCTGTCTTTTCAGTTACATTCTTGCAAGTGGTGGTCACTCAAAGGGAACTTTGAAACAACTTACAGTTGTTATCAATATTATATCTCCAACAGAGTAGTTTTTAGGATTGTTGGCCACTGACTGTTAGACAAGGAAAATAACATAGGCAAGAATAGATGGTTTTGGAGAATTCGGTAACACAGGTCAAACATCACTTTTTTTTGAGTTTGTGAATGTTAAAAAAAAAAAAAAATTCTGAGATTTCAGCTCCTCGGCCAAGGTATTTTTTTCTACATCTTTTGAGACAGAGCTACTCTGTTAGACAAAATTGACTCATAAGACAAGTAGTTTTGTCTTCTGTATACAGTGTGTGAATCATATCTAAGGAGCTGTGTTTTCTGCTCAGTCTGCTGTGTGAACACTCTTTTCCCAGTGATCTCTGTTACCTGTTTTCATTTTTTGAAAGAAAACGTTATTCCTTGTGTATGTATGTTGGCATATACGGTGCTCAGATTTTGGCACAAGTGAGGATGCATCATACATGAAGAAAACCCATTGTTTATACTTCCTCAACATTGGCCTCTTTTACAGGTTAGAGATGCAAGGGGTTTACTTGTAATGACAATTTCAATTTGTTATGATACCATTCTCAGCATAGACCTTTCTGGAATTTTTTTTCTAACAATTTCTACATGTGTAACTCTGACATTGATCACATTCCTCAAGTTAACCATGGTTGTTGTCCTTTTCCAAATTGTTGTTGAAGCACCATTAACATATGCTCACTGTTCCATAAGCAAATACTCCCCTTTTCCCCTCTCTTCTCCAACTTCAGGTAACCATAAATTTTTGTTTCTAAACATTTGCTTATTTCATGTAAATTAGATCATACAGTATCTGTTCTTTTACAGTTGACTTAGCATAATTTTAAGATTCATTCATGTTCAACTACAATTCCAAAGTCCATACAACATAGTATCAGTTTTTTATAACTGAGTAAGTATGTCATTGTATCATGTACCATGTTTCATTTATGCATTTACCTGTTGATGGATGTTTCAGTTGTTTCACCTTTTGACTATTGTGAATAGTGCTGCTGTGAACATTGATGTACATGTAACTGTTCTTTATTATTATTATTATTACTGTGGTTTTGGTGAAAATTTACAGAGCATATACACTTTCCATATAGTAGTTCACATACACTTTGTATCATGACATTGACCACAATTTACCACAATGCAACATTTCCCCTCTTACTTCCTCCTGATAGTTACCTCTTCCCTGTGTCCATCTCTCCATGCTCTCCTGCACCCTGAGCTGTCTCCCTGTGCATAAGCAGCCCTTCTTTCTCCCATGCTTGTTCTCTCCAAGGAGTATATCTACCTCAGGTAAATGTTCAACTCATATGCCTGTCTATTGTTTGTCTGGAAGCCACAGGCATGGGTTCAATTCCAGACCTGAAGGGCAGCTTGGGACAATAGTCTCAGAGGTTTCACCAGGCTCTATCAGACCAGCAAATGTGCCCCACCCCCCTTTATTTTTTCCAAATGATTTTGAGTTTTGTTACACATCCTTCTCCCTCTCTATCCAGGATCTCCTTCATAGATCCTCTTCCGAGAGGTTGACATTACTAGCTGGGTACCATCTAGTTCTTCTGGGCTCATAGTCATATAGGCTGCAGATCGAATGGTGTACCAGTCACTAGGACTAATTGTTTCCATGAATTTTTGATTATATTCATTCTTCTTTGCTCTGGATAAGGGGAGACCCATAGTTGCATCTAGAAGGCAGCTTGCAAGATTTTAAGATCCCAGTCGCTACTCGCCACAGTAGGAGGTGGAACAATGTTTTGTGTAGTATATTATGCCAATTGAGCTTGATGCCCTCTGCGACTGTGCAAGCCCACAGGTTCAACTACTCAGACCCTCTAGGTAGCTGGCTGTGACCAAGAAGGGACTACAACCTTGCCCCTTGTCAGCTCTACTATACACTGGGGAATTCAGATCATACACATAAAGTTATAGGACCATTGTCTGCCAACCCTATACATGTTCTTGGGTACACTCCCCACTTTATAGATGTACCTAATAGTTCATCCTGTCCACCCATCTATCGTTCACTGACAACGCTGTTCTATATGTGCAAAAGGGTTCATCTTTGTTGTCTGTACTTCCCACGTACCTCTCTATGTCTTTCTCTTCCTCAATACCATTATATCGATCACTCATATTTGGTACATTGCACTTTTCTTAACCCCAAATCGATACTTATCTCTGTCTATCTAACAGTGCATATAACTGTCTTATCTCTTAGTTATATAGCTGGCATTGATATTGCTGGGTCATACGGTAGTTCAGTGTTCAACTTTGAGGAATTACTTAAATGTTTTTGACATTCTACCATTTTATTGTACATTACCAACAGATTCACTATTTCCATCAGCAGTGATTGAAGGGTTCCTGTTTCACTAAACCTTCAACATTTATTGATTTTCATTTTTCCCACTGCCATGCTCATAAAGGATAAGATGGTATTCCATTATAGTTTCTATTTGCATCTCCCTAATGGCTGATGAAGGAGCATTGATAGTCCATTGGTTAAACACTTGGCTGCTAACTGAATGATTGACAGTTTGAACCGACCAGCCACTCCATGGGAGAAAGATGTAGTGGTCTCCTTCCACAGAGATTTACAGCCTTGGAAACTCTATAGCACAATTTTCTTCTGTTCTATATTTCTGCTATGAGATAGAATAAATTTTGCTACAATGGAATAAGAATGACTAATGAACATCCTTTTGTATGCTTTTTGGCCATTTGAATATTCTCTTGGGCCATTTGAATATTCTCTTTTGTGCTTCATGGAATTGTTTTGATAACCTTATTGCTTTTGTGTTAAGTGCTAGAAGATCACTTTGAATAAATATTTTCATGAAATTGTATATAGAGTGTAAAGATATATGTCTTCAAACAACATCAAACTTCAAACATCAAAAACATGAGACTTAATGTATTTTAGAAATTTTTGTATATTCCTGAACTCAAATCAGTATGTGCCTCATCTAAAACATGACAGGCAACAACTTCCTGGTTTCCTAGTATACATTTTTATTAACTGACTCCAAAGCTATGTTGCATATCATATCTGGTATTGTTTTCATTGTGATTTAAATAATACTTTCTAACAGAGCTCTGGTAGCATAGTGCCTAAGACACTTGACTACTAACCAGGAGGCTGGAGGTTCAAACCCACCAGCCACTCCTCGGAAGGAAGGTTGGGCAATCCTACTTCTGTAGTGATAACTGCCTCAGAAACCCAAGGAGGGGTTGCTAGGAGTCGAGGCTAACTCGATGGCAAATAACAACAACAAAAACAACAACAGAATTCTGAGATACAGTAGTTATGCTAAGTTAGGGTCGCTATGAGTTGGAGCTGACTTGATGGCATCTGACAACAACATGTTAAAAGTTGGTTTTGAAGTCTTTGTGGTATTCTGTGTTAATATGATAGAAAAACTGAGGTTGGTAGAAAAAATTTCTAAGTTGCTTAGGCATCCTCCATCTTATGATAGTCATTGGTCCTTAATCATGCAATCCTGTCAGTGTTTAAGAGTCTTGTAATTAATGGACTGATGTTTTCATTCTTTATAAAATTGTAATATAACATTATAGTTGGGAACAGTTTACATAGATAATTATTTTATAAGAGTGAATTTTGTCTGGAATTGTCTTAATCTTTTTTTCAAGATCATAAAGAACACTTTATTCACTTCAAATAAAATCTATATTGATTTCCACAAGTAATCATTTACAGCCTTTATTATGTCAATAGATGTAATGTTAAAGTGTAGCACATCCAACTAATTCATGTGTGCATTTTATTCCCTTTAATACTGGCCATACACATAATATTCAGTATATGCATTTTATTAAATAAATCAAAGCATATAATCCTGGGTTTCCTGTAATGGGAGAATGACATCTGATTCTAAAACAGGATATATGTGTGTTGGAACTTTTTCAGTCTGATGTGATGTCCTTTTGCCAACTAGGTAATGACTCTGAAGGGAGAGAGAATCTAAGCACTGAATTTGCTGACCTATCATCAGTGTGGGTCCGACTCAATAGTGTCCCAGTAAGGTCATATTAACAACATTTAGGACAGAAACATTAATAACTCCAGGTAAAATAACCTTGTAATAAAAGCTAAGTGTATTTACATTGCAGAGGACTTGGCTGTGTTCATGATGACAGTGGACCTTATCTGAACATAATGATTTTAAAATTAGAGCTTAAAATAATACTCTGAAATCCAGTCAATGTGCCTCACTAGACTTTTCAAAGCATGTTATACTTAACATGGCTTGACTTGTGGAAACTTTGAATACTCAAAAATGGCTGATGTGACATCGTACTTTGTCAGTTCCTCAAATAACTTTCTTTTTCTTTTTATAAGTACTCTAACCTAATATATATTTTTCTTTTTTTCCTGAACTTTATATCTTATTGAAACCAAAACAGATGCTTCCTTGGATCCAGAAAGCACACACATTTGATATGGAAACATGGACATGTCCCTTCCTAACATGTTGACTACTACCACTTGGATCAAAAAATGAGTGCCAGAGCTGTAGGGTATTAAGGAATATCCAGCAAGGAAAGAAACTAATATTTGTGGAATATATGGAATGTAATGAGTATGGTAAGTGCCTCCCCATGGATATTTGTTTGGAGGACAATTTTTTTTGTGTGTGTTGTTCAGCTGTCTGCTGTTAATCAACTGATAAAGAGCCTGCCACACATTAGATTTTTAAGAAATACTAAATGAATGAATGTGACAGTATTACTAAGTTTTTAGATATTTAACAGTTATTTCCGTATGGTGGAATATCTGTGATTAGAAGTCTAGCCTATCTGATACCTAACCCCATAAACTCATACTCTAAAGTAGTCACTCATTTCCAAATAGTGGCTGGCCAAATGATTTCATATATTTGTCAGCATTCATTGTAGTGATACCAAGTACCTTGTCATGAAATTTGCAATGCATTTGTGGGGATAAATTTTAGGTTATTTTATTTTTGGTGAAAATATGTACAATAAAATACACATAACCAGTTCAACAACAATTTTTGTGTGTACAATTTGGTGACATAAGTTAAATTCTTCAGGTTTTGCCACCTTTCTCTCCTTTTACAAATTATTTCACCATTATTAGCATAAAATCACTGTTCCCTAAGCTTTTGTGAGTTTCATCACATAAAGATAATTCTTAAAAAGAATACAATACTCAAGGCAAACATTCTTTACTATTTTAATTATTATTTTGTTTAAAGATAACTTCGGAGATAGTTTTAGTTTAACATTTAAGGATTTCCTCAGGGCAATAATTCTGGGATTCATCCAGCATCAATGACTCTAGAAATTCTGGATTACATGAAAATTTTACATTCTGTTCACATTTTTCCTCTCATTTGATCAGGATTCTATACAACTTTGATCAAAATGATTAAAACCCACAGTTGCACCTAGATGGCTGCTTGCTAATGGTAGCCAAGTGCCATCTGGTTCTAGTCTCATGAGAGGAGGTAGTTGTTCATGGATGTAATTAGCCATGCATTCCAATTCTCTCTCAATTCTTGGTCCTTCTTCCTGTGCTTCTCCACCCAAAATATAGACAATTGTTATCTCTTGGGTGGCTGCTGACAAACTTTTAAGAATCCCCCGCCCCCAGGAAAAAAAAAAAAAAAAAACACTCACTCCCCTCGAGTCCATTGGATTCATAGTGACCCCTCCTTGGGATTCAGAGGCAGTATCTCTGCAGAAGTAGATTGCCCATGCCTTAGGCGCTGTGTCAGCAGAGCTCCTGTTAAGACCCCAGACAGTGTACAAGAAACTGTGAGGTACAATACAATCGCTAAAGTCAATGTTAGGCCAGTTAACTGGAATATTCTATGAAACCATAACCATAAAATTTTGTACCAAGAAAACAAATCCCTTGAGGTATTCATGTTGTACAACCTTTACCTTTAATGCCAGATTTCCCATCACCATAAACAGAAAATCACTGCTTCTGAACAATGGCTCATACTCTCAGTGTTAGTCTTTATTTTTTTTTTTAAATAATAATACTTTATTATATTTTGGTGATAATCTGTGCAGCAAATTAGGTTCTTATGTAACAATCTGTAAGAAATTGTTCAGTGACATTGATCACATTTTTACAATGTGTCAACATTCTCATTATTTCCATTTTGATTTTTCCATTTCCATTAATCTGGTTCTCCTTTTCTCCCATAGCTTCTCATCTTTGCTTTAGAATAAATATTGACTGTTCAAACTCACAGATGATTTTTTTAAAAATTTGTAATTGTGATTTGGATGAAAGTTTACAGAGCAAATTCATCTTCCCTACAGCAGTTCATACACACTTTGTCCCATGACATTGACTGCAATCTACCACAGTGCAACAGCTGTCTTCCCAGTTCCTTGCCATAGTTACCTCTTCCCTGCGTCCTTCCCTCCTAGACACTCCTGCCCCCCAAGCTGTCTCCACGTGCATACACAGCCCTTCTATTCTCCCATGATGGGTCTTTCCAAAAAATTATCTACCTACCTAATGTAAATGTTCAGTTCATGTAACTGTCTTTTGTTTTGCTGGAAACCACAGGAGTAGGTAGAGTTCCAGACCTGATGGGCAGATAGGGGCCCAGTCTCAGGGGTTCCACCAGGCTCTATCACAACAGTAAACGTGGTGCTTTATGATTTTGAGTTTTGTTCACCTTGTTCTCCCACTAAATCCAGCATCTCCTGCATAGATCTGCCTCCACGTGGTTGACAGTGGTAGCTGGACACCATCTACTTCTTCTGGCCTCATAGTCATATAGGTTGAGGACTGCATGGTGTACCAGTCTCTTGGATTAATTATTTCCATGTGTCTGTGGTTATCTTCATTCTTTTTTTGCTCTAGATGAGGAGAGACCCACAGTTACACCTAGATGGCTGCTTGCTAGCTTTTAAGCTCCCAGTCGCTGCTCTACAAAGTAGGATGTGGAGCAATTTTTTTGTGTAGTATGTTACGCCAGTTGAACTCGATGTCCCCTGTGACCATGGTCCTGAGCACACAGGTTCAATTACTCGCTCCCTCCAGGTGGCTGGCTGTGACCAAGAAGTGACTACAACCTTGTCCCTTGTTGGCTCTACTATATACCTGGATTTTATTACAGAACATACAAATACACTAGTAGAAGTAATGTCTGCCAACCCTATACATGGTCATGGGCACACTGCCCCCTGCATAGACATGACTAATCATTCCGCCTGTCCAGCCATCTGTCCACCTGTATATCAATGTTTGCCATTGTAGATGATTTTTAAAGTAACAGCATATTTATTCATGGGTCATATTGTTTATTTTATGAGCCAATCTGTTATTTAGCTGAAAGGTGACTTCCAGGAATCACCTAGCTGATAGTCTGTGGGTTCCTCTAGTAGTCTCACAAGTCCAGTAAGTTGACCTTTTCATAATTTGTTTTTTGTTCTATGTTTTTCTTTTATTCTACTAGTGTTTGTCTAATGTGTCCCCAGTGACTATGGTGAGGCGTGGTAGCTGGACACCATCTAGTTCTTCTGGTCTCAGGATAGATGAGGTCATGGTTCATGTAGGCTCTTAGACCTGTAGAACTGTAGACTAGTTGCTTATTTGATTCTTTGGTTTCCTTCTATCTCTTTTGCTCCAGACTATAGAGACCAATAGTTATATCACAGATGTCTGCCTGTAACCTTTTAAGATCCCAGATACTACTCACCAAAATAGAATATAGAGCATAAAACTTTATGAACTTATGCCAATTGAATCAGTTGTCCCATGACACTATGGTCCTAAGTCTTCAAACCCAGTAAACCAATCCCATAAGGTGTTTAAGAAGTTTCCATAACTATATCCCCTATGTGCTTGTTATATATATTAATATATATGTAGCATGCACATACATGTATATATATATATATATATATATATATATATATATGTATGCCTATAGATACAACTGTACATACACATATCTACATATACACATATGCATATATACTTATATAGTAAAACATATATTTGGTGGTTCCTGTGGTTGCAAAATTGTGTATGTTATAGCATTTACCTAAAATGCCCCTTAATCTTAAATACTTCTTAGTGACATCATTTACCTTGGTCAGGTTGTACACACACAACCTGTATTTGGTGTTACCTTTTACATCACCAAAAATACCAAGAGTCTATTATCTAGAGAGTGATTCCCACATCCTCCCCTTCCTATCCCTGGTAATGGTGTTGTTGTTATTTGCCATTGAGTCGGCCCCGACTCATAGTGACCCCTCCTTGGGTCCGAGGCAGTATCACTACAGAAGTAGGAATGCCCAACCTTCCTTCCGAGGAGTGGCTGGTGGGTTTGAACCGCCAGCCTTCTGGTTAGCAGTCAAGTGCCTTAGGAACTATGCTACATGCTGTCAAAATATATGGAAGAATCTAGAGGAGTTTATGTTCAGTGCCATAAGTCAATCACAAAATAACAAACAACTGTATTACCTCAATTTTATAAAAATACAAGAATAAGTATAAATACAGAAACTAATGTTCATTGGTGGTTATCAGGGATAGGAAGGGGAGGATGTGGGACTCACTCTCTAGATAGTAGACACTTGGTATTTTTGGTGATGAAAAAGGTAACACCAAATACAGGTTATATGTGTACAACCTGACCAAGGTAAATGATGTCACTAAGAAGTATATAAGATTAAGGGGCATTTTAGGTAAATTCTATAACATACACAATATGTGTGTGTATGTATACATCTGTATACATACACATACATATGTATGTATACATATGCACACACACACCACATTTTGTTTATCCATTCATCTGTTGATAGCATGTAGGTTATTTCCATCTTTTTCCTGTTGTGGAATGTGCTGCAATGAACCTAGGTGTGCATATATCTGTACCTTTAATAGTGGATCTCTGGGGTGTATACAGGAATCTCTGGTAGCATAGTGCCTAAGGCATTTGACTGCTAACCAGAAGGCTGGAGATTCAAACCCACCAGCCATTCCTCGGAAGGAAGGTTGAGCAATCTACTTCTGTAATGATACCGCGTTCTGAAACTCAAGAACGAGTCACTATGAATCAGGTTCAACTTGACGGCAGTGAGTTTGGTTTTTGGTTTTTTAGGGTGTATACCAAAATTCCTGGATTATAAAAGGTAGTTCTTTCTCTAGTTTTTTGAGAAAGCACCATGCTGCTTTCCATAGTGGTTATGCCATTTAACAGTCTTCCTAGCAGTGGAGAAGGGTTCTGATCTCTCCACACCCTCACCAACATTTGTTATTTTCTGTTTTTTAAGTCAATGCAAGAATGTGTTAGTATCTTACTGTGGTTTTGATTTGCGTCTCTAATGGCTAATGATCTTGAACATCTTTTTCATGTGTGTGTTGGCTTCTTGAATGTTCTCTTTGGTAAAGTGTCTGTTCATGTCCTTTGCCTATATTTTAATTGGTTTGTTTGTATTTCTGTTGTTGAAATATGGAAGTTTTCTATATATTTTAGAGATTAGTCCTTAATATGATATGTCATTTCTGAAGATTGTTGTGTAGTTTGTGTTTTTACTCATTTGATGAAGTCTTTTGATGAGCATACAAACTTTAAAATTTTTAAGAGGAACAGCCTTCTGCTGTTTTTGCATTTATAATTGTGTTTGATAGTTTATTTATTTATTTATTTTTACAAAGGATTGCGTCCCTTTGTTTTCTTCTAAGAACTTTATAGTTTTAGTTTTAACATTCAAGTTTTTGATTCATTTTGAGTTAATTTTTGCGTATGGTGTGAGATATGGCCTTCATTTATCTGCAAGTGGATATCCAGTTGTGCACCATTTTTCAGCAATCTCTTTGCTGGTGTATAGGAATCCAACTGATTTTTGGATGTTGATCTTGTATCCTGCCATGATGCTAAATCTCTCAATTAGCTCCAGTAGATTTTTGGCTGAATCTCTTGGGTTTTCTAGATATAGGATCATATCAATAGCAAATAGGCATAGTTTGACTTCTTCCTTACCAATTTGGATGTCTTTGATTTCCCTTTCTTGCCTTATTTCCCTGGCCAGGACTTCCAATACAATGTTGAATAGAAGTGATGATAGAGAGCATCCTCGTCTGTCTCCTGTTCACAAGGGGACTGGTTTCAGTTTGCCTCCATTGAGAATAATGTTGGCCATTGGTTTTGCATATATGCCCTTTATTATGTTGAATAGTGTCCCTTCTATTCTCATTTTGCTGAGAGTTTTGATCAGGAATGCGTGTTGTGTTTTATCAAATGTCTTTTTTGCATTAGTTGATATGAGCATGTGGTTCTTTTCCTTTGTTCTATTTATGTATTGGATGGCATTGATTGGTTTTCTAATGTTGAAACATCCTTGCATACCTGGTGTGAATCCCACTTAGTCATAATGTATTATTTTTTGGATATGCTGTTAGAGTCTATTTCTTAGAATTTTGTTGAAGATTTTTGCATGTATATTCATGAGAGATATTGGTCTGCAGTTTTCCTTTTTAGTGATGTTTTTGCCTGGTTTGGGTATCAAGGTTGTGCTTACTTCATAAAATGAATTTGGAAGGATTCCATCCTTTTTTATGTGTTATGTAACTATGTAATAGTTTAAGTAGGATTGGTTTCAGTTCTCTGAACATTTAGTAGAATTCTCCAGTGAAACTGTCTGGGCCAGGACTTTCTTTTTGTTAGTAATTTTTTTTTTTTTATGACCTGTTAAGTTTCTTCTTTTGTTATGGATCTGTTCAACTTTTCCACTTTGGTTTGTGTTTGTGTAGGTAAGTAGTGTATTTCTAGAAATCTGTCCATTTCTTTTAGATTCTCAAATTTGTTGGAGCACAGTTCTCATAGTATCCTGATATTATCCATTTTATTTCAGTTGGTTCTGTTGGATGTCCAAAATTTGTTTCTTATTCTTGTTATTTGTATTTGTATTCTTTGTCCCTTTTCCTTTGTTAAATTTGCCAGTGGTTTGTCAATTTTATTAATCTTTTCAGAAAACCACTTCTAGTCTTGTTAATTTTTTTTTCAGTTGTCTTTTTGTTTTCTGTTTCATTTATTTCTACTTGAATCTTTATTTTTTCCTTTCTTCTGGTGACTGTAGATTTTTCTTACTGATCTTTTTCTAATTGTTGGAGATGTTGGTGTAAGGTGCTGATTTTGGCTCTTTCTTCTTTTCTGATGTGCACATTTATTGCTATAAATTGTCCTCTGATCACTATTTTTGCTGTGTCCCAAAGATTTTGGCATGTTCTGTTTTCATTTTTGTTTGATTCAAGGAATTTTTTAATTTATTTTTTATTTCTTCTATTATCCAGTTGTTCATAAGGAGGGTGTTGTTCAGTTTCCATGTGTTTGCTCTTTTTCTGATGATCTTCCTATTTTTTTATTTCTAATGTTATAGCCTTGTGATCTGAGAAGATGCTTTTCAGTCTTTCAACAACAACAACAACAACGGGACTTGCTTTATGGCTTACTATATGGTCTATCCTGGAGAGTATTCCATGTGCACTGGAAAAGAATGTGTATTGTGCTCTTGTGGGTGAAGTGTTCTGTAGATGTCTATAAGGTCAAGTTGGTGGATTATAGTGCTTAATTCTTATGAATCTTTGTTGAGTTTCTTTCCAGTTGTTCCATCATTCATTGAAAGTGGTATATTAAAGTCTCCTGCTATGACTGTGGAGTCATCTATTTGCCTTTTCAATTCTGTTAAAGTCTGATTTATGTATTTTGGGGCTCTTTCATTGGGTCCATAGATATTTATTATGGTTATATTATGGTTATGGTTATATCTTCAATTGATCTTTAATCATTATGTAATGTTCTTCCTAAACTGTTAGAGTGGTTTTTGTCTTAAAGTCAGTTTTATCAGAAATTAATATTGCCACTCCTGCTCTTTTTTGGTTGCCATTTGCTTGATGTATCTTTTTTCAACCTTAGAATTTTAGTCTGTTTTTGTCTTTGTCTATAACGTGTGTCTCCTGTAGACAGCATATTGATGGGTTATATTTTCTTATCCCTTCTGCAACTCTCTTGTCTCTTGAGTGGTGAATTTAATCCATTGGTATTCAGTGTAATTATTGACAAGTATGAATTGATTTTGCTGTCATTTTGTTATGTTTTTCTTTGTTGTGTTCCTGATTTCTTTGTTCCATGTAATTTTCTGTCCTGAGCTAATTTTGTTTATGAGTCATGTTATCATTTCCTTTGTTGCTTTTGTTTTAGTATTCACTAAATATTTGTGCTTGTCTTCTTTTTTAATTTTGATGTGAAGGTTTATCATTTTTCTTTGAGGTTACCCTGTGATTTATCATTTTCTCCCCAAGTTTAGAGCTGTCCATTCCATCTTGCAACTCTTTTGACTTCCTCATCATTTAGTTCTGTAACCACACTATTTTTTCCCCTCTTTTTGGTTTGTAGTTTTCTCATATGCCAATTGATGTCTCTGGTTCCCTGTTTACAATTTCATAATCTTATTTTACTTTGAATACTTCCATAAGTGGGTTGGTTTCTGGGTTATGTCATCTTGTGTATTAATGGTTGGTTATTGTTTGCTATTATTGGTTCTCTATTCAAAGGACTCCCTTTAGTATCTCTTGTAAGGTTGGTCTGGTTTTAACAAATTTAATTAATTTCTGTTTATCTGGAAGGGTCCTAATTTCACCATCATATTTGAGGTACAGTTTTGCTGGGTATATAATTCTTAGTTGGAAATTTTTCTCTTTTAGGGTTGTTCTAGTTACCTAGTGCCTCTCTGATAAGAATATACCATAAATGGATGGCCTTAACAAACAAGAGTTTATTGTCTCAGAGTTTGAAGGATTTAAGTCCAAGTTCAGAGTGCCAGGCTCTGAGGGCTGTGTGAAAGCCCCTCAACTTTGTGCTTCATTTCTGCCTCTTGGTCCTGGCCCACTGAAGCTAGAGACATCTCTTCACTTAGACAGCTACTGACTGCTGAGGCTAGCGAGCCCAAGGTCGACAAATAAAATAGAACAGTCCCTATGTTACCAAACCACATGGCAGGCCATTAATTCAAGTCCATTGTAAGTCCCAAAGTCAGCAGAGCATAGCAGGCTACTGAACAACAACATGGCTAAATGCAGGGTCCAAGTGTGCCATAAGCTAGAGACCATTCTCCAAGACTTCTCTTTATATACAGGAAGCAGACCACATCCCTAGGGCAGCTACTCAGCTGCTCACAGTAAATTCCTTCATGGAGTTACCAGTCTCATCATGGGGAGTACTACATCCAGGTGCACAGCCGCTCAACCAATGCGAGCCAAGTTGACACACAAACTTAACTACCACGGGTTTTATATATATATATATATATACACACACATATACATATACATATACATATATATATATATATACATACATACATACATACATACATATATATATATATATATATATATATACACCATCACATCATTGCCTTCTTGCCTGCATGGTTTCTTCTGAGAAATCAGAACTTAGACTTATTGGTTGTCTTTTATAGATAACTTCCTTTTTCCCATGCTGCTTTCAGGATGCTTTCTTTGTCTTTGGTTTTGGTGAGTTTGATGATGATCTGTTGGTGATTTTCTTTTGGGGTCTATCCTGTTTGGGGTTCTTTGGACTTCCTGAATGGATATATTCTCATCTTTCATCATATCATGGATGTTCTATTCCAGCAAAAGGGACAATTTTCTTTGTAGTTTTATTTTTCTGATCCTGTTCTGGAATTCCTATTGCACATAGGTTATTTCTTTTGATTGTATCTCACATGAATCTTAGGGTTTCTTCATTTTGTTTTGATATTTTTTATGATTGATCCTTTTCTAAAGAATTATTCAGGTATTTTTCCTCAATCTGATTAATTCTGTGTTTCATTGATTCTATTCTTCTTTCCCCTTTCAATGTGTTATCTGTTTCTGAGAATTTAGTATTAATCTTCCGGATTTCTATCTGTAGATTTTGTATCATTTCTAATTTTTCATTTATTTTGTCATTTTGTTCTTACATTATCTTCTGAAATTACTCTAGGATTTTGTCTGTGTTTTCCTTGATCTTTCTCTCACTCTGCTGAAGGTATCTCAATATAATTCTTTTTAATAATAAAAAGGATGGAAAAAAAAGTTAAGAATAAAAGTGAACAAACAAACTAAAAAAAGAAAAAAATCTGGGTGGGACAGGGCAGGCCACCCAGACTCTGTCAGAGGACACAGACTGGGATGGAATTCCTGCCAGCCTAGAAGGTGGGTGTAAGTGAGGGATGGCTGGACCTCCGTTCACCAAGTGAGGAGTGGGGTATAAGAGTAATAAAGGGAATATTTTGCCTTTCCATTCCTTGAATCTGGTATGTCCTTATGGTCCCTGACAAGTGGAGCCTATTCTTAGGTCCCTGGAATTTGAGGGAAAGCTATTGTTTTAAATTTCCAAAATGGTTGAATTGCTTGTAAACATTCAAAATGCCCTCCAGACAACCAAAAGTCTACAGCTCATCCTGTTTCCCTCGTTGATGCTTCCTCTTTCTAAGAATCTTTGGTTTTCTTCATTCTTCTTTGCTCTGGACGAGGAGAGACCCATTGTTGCTAGGGTTGTTGTTATTATTATTATTATTATTCTTTCATCAGGGATCTATTATCCTTCCCATTGGCTGCTTGCAAGCTTTTAAGATCCCAGTCACTACTTGCCAAAGTAGGAGGTGGAACAATATTTTGTGTAGTATGTTATGCCAATTGCGCTTGATATCCCCTCCAACTATGGTCCCGAGCCCACAGGTTCAACTACTCAGTCCCTCTGGGTAGCTGGCTATGACCAAGAAGTGACTACAACCTTGTCCCATGTCAGCTCTACTATATTCCTGGGAATTCAGATCATACAAATAAACTTACAAATTTACAGTTTACCACAATACAACATCAAATAATCATACAAATAAACAGGAGTGGGTGTTGGATTTTATCAAATGCCTCTTCTGCATCAATTGTTATGATCATGTGGTTCTTCTCCTTTCTTTCATTTATGTGGTGGATGACGTTGATTGTTTTTCTAGTGTTGAACCATCCTTGCATACCTGATATGAACCCCACTTGGTCATATGAATGATTTTCGTAATACGTTGTTGGAGTCTATTGGCTAGGATTTTGTTGAAGATTTTCACATCTATATTCATAAGGGATACTGGTCTGTAGTTTTCCTTTTGAGTGATATCTTTGCCTGGTTTTGGTATCAAGGTTATTCTTGCTTCATAAAATGAGTTAGGGAGGATTCCATCCTTTTCTATGTTTTGGAATAGTTTGCATAGGAATGGTGTCA
>NW_006921843.1:176455-178723 GCF_000298275.1 Orycteropus afer afer | reverse complement strand
TTGCCTTTCTAATTTCTGTTTCATTGATTTCTGCTCAAATCATTATTTCCTTTCTTCTGGTGAGTGTAGGACTTTCTTGCTGTTCTTTTTCTAACTGTTGGAGATGTTGGTTTAAAGTGTTGATTTTGGGCCACTATTCTTTTTCAATGTGTGCAATTATTGCTATAATTTTCCCTCTGGTTACTCCTTTTGCTGTGTTCCAAAGATTTTGGTATGTTGTATTTTCATTCTTGTTTGATTCAAGGAATTGTTCAATTTCACTTTTTATTTCTTCTCTTACCCAGTCTTTCTTAAGGAAAGTGTTGTTCAATTTCCATGTGTTTACTCTTTTTCCATTGATCTTCCTATTGTTGATTTCTAGTTTGATAGAATATAATCTCAGAAGATGCTTTGCACTATTTCAGTGTTTTTGAATTTATGAAGGCTTGCTTTATAGCCTAACATATGGTTTATCATTGAAAATGTTCCATGTGAACTGGAAAAGAATGTATATTGTGCTGTTGTTGGGTGAAGTGCTCTGTTGATGTCTACATTATCAAGTTGGTGGATTGTATTGTTTAGCTCTACTGCATCATTGTTGAGTTTCTTTCCAGTTGTTCTATCTTTCGTTGAAAGTAGTATATTAAAGTCTCCCACTTTGACTGTGGAGTCATCTATTTGACTTTTCAACTCTTTTAAAGCTTTTTAGGAGCTCTGGTAGCATAGCGCTTAAGGCACTTGACTGCTAAACAGAAGGCAGGCAGTTCAAACCCACCAGCCACTCCTCGGAAGAAAGGTTGGGCAATCTACTTCCGTAGTGATACTGCCTCGGAAACCCAAGGAGGTGTCGCTATGAGTTGGGTCTGACTCGATGGCACATAACAACAACAACAACAAAGTCTGATTTATGTATTTTGGGTTTCTTTCATTGGTCCATAGATATTTATTATGGTTATATCTTCATGTTCAATTTAACCTTTAATCATTATATAATGTCCTTCCTTGTCTTGTGTGGTGATTTTTGTCTTAAAGTCAATTTGATCAGAAATTAATATTACTATTCCTGCTCTCTTACAGTTGCCATTTGCTTGATATATCTTTTTCCAACCTTTGATTTTTACTCTATTTTTGTCTTTGTCTCTAAGGTGTGTCCCTTGTAGATAGCATGTTGATGGGTTATGTTTTCTTATCCAATCTGCAGCTCTGCATCTCTTGATTGGTGCACTTAAACCATTAATATTCAGTGTAATTATTGATAAGTATGAATTGGTTGCTGTCATTTTCTTATGTGCTTTTTTGTGGTGTGTTTGGTTTCTTTGTTCCAAATTATTTTCTGTGCTGAGCTCATTATGTTTGTGAATTGTGTTATCATTTCCTTTGTTGCTTTTGTTTTAGTATTTGCTGAATATTTGTGCTTGTCTTCTTTTTTATTGTGATGTGAAGGTTTATCATTTTTATTTGAGGTTACCCTATGATTTATAATTTTCTCCCCAAGATTAGAACAGTACAATCTATTTTGCAACTCTCTTGACTTCTTCACTATTTAGAAGTTCTGTAACTACACAGTATTTTCCCTCTTTTTGTTTGTAGTTGTCCTCACTTGCCAATTGATGTCCCTGGTTCCCTGTTTACAGTCTTGTAGGCTTATTTTACTTAGATATGTCCATAGCTGTGTTTTCTGGGTTATGCCATCTTGTATATTAATGGTCAGTTGTTATTTGCTATTTTTGTTTTGTGTTCAAAGGACTCCCTTTAGTATGTCTTGTAAGTTTGGTCTGGTTTGAACAAATTCCCTTAGTTTCTGCTTATCTGGAAGTCTCCTAATTTCACCATCGTATTTGAGGGACCATTTTGCCAGGTATATAATTCTTGGTTGAAAATATTTCTCTTTCATGGCTTTATATCTACTATCCCATTGCCTTCTGGCTTGCATTGTTTCTGCTGAGAAATCAAAGCTTATTCTTATTGGTTGTCCTTTGTAAGTAAGTTTTTCTTTTTCCTAAGTTGCTTTCAGGATTCTTTGTCTTTGGTTTTGATGAGTTTGATGATCATATGTCTTGGTGATTTTCTTTTGGGGTCTATCCTGTTTGGTGTTCGTTGGACTTTTTGAATGGAGAAATTTTCATCTTTCATCATATTAAGGAAGTTCTCCTCCAACAAATCTTGGACAATTTTCTCAGTAGTTTTCTTTTTCTCTTCCTGGTCTGGAATTCCAATGACACGTAGGTTATTCTTTTTGATAGTATCCCACATGAAACTTAGGCTTTCTTCATTTTATTTTGATCTTTT
>NW_006921843.1:165776-175620 GCF_000298275.1 Orycteropus afer afer | reverse complement strand
ACTAGAACCTGGGAGGAGAAGAATAAAGAACAATAGTAAAAAGGACAAAAGTAATAATAATAGTAGTAGTTTTAAAACACAAAAACAAACAAACTAAAAACAGAAAATAGAAAAAAAAAATTGGGCAGGGCGGTGCAGGGTACCCAGGCTCTGTCTGAGCACACAGACTGGGATGGAATTCCTAGCAGCCTAGAAAGTAGGTGGGAGTGAGGGATGGCCGCGCCTCCTTTCACCAAGAGGGTGTGGGGTATAAGAGTAACAAGGTGAATGTTGCACCATTCCAGTCATCCAGGTCCAGAATGCCCTTGGGATTCCTGGCAAGTGGACCCTGTTCTTAAGTCCCTGGAATCTGGGAGAACACTGTTTCTTTAAATAGCCAAAATGGTCAAGCTGCTTGTAAACATTCAAAATGGCTGTGCCCTCCGAACAGACAAAAGTCCACAGCTCAGCTTGCCTTCCTCTTTTCTGCTTCCTCTTTTATTCTCCAACTGCCAGAGTAGTCCTTCTTGCAGTCCTGAGCTAGCAGTGCTGATTTTTAGGTTAACTCTTAGGTCCTACCACCACTTGGCAATTTCCAAGCTGTCTGTGCCATCAGGATTGCTCAGGATCGCTGCCAGACCGCAGCTCTGCATGTCTCCTTTTCTGGTATTTTCATGCAAATTCTTCTGCTAGTTGGAGTTTAGTCCACTTCTATATCCTTCCTGTCAAAGCTCAGGGGTCCAAGGTTACCTTCCATATCTGTGTTAATTGGTTTCCCTTTTCTTTTTTGAAGAGGGTCTGTTCAGTCTTTCTGCCTATTCTGCCATCTTACCAGAACTCTTGCAGAGCCTATTTTTAGGTTAATTCTTAGGTCCTAATACCACTTGAATTTGCTCAAGCTGTCTTGTGTGCCATCAGGATCGCTAACAGTCCACAGCTGAATAGGGTCTGTGTAGTTTGTCTGCATATTCCACCATCTTATTGGAACTTTTTGTTTGGGCTTTTTTTTTGATATTCTTTTTCTGTTTGTGCCAGTCTTCATGTTAGGTTATTGAGTTTGGGTTATCTTTTAAAATATAGATGTTTATTGTTGTCAATCCCATCTGAGCACTGCTTTGCTACATGCCATTGCTTTTTGTTATGTTATATTTTCATTTTCATTTGAACTATTTTTTTTTAATCTCAATTTTGTTTTATTGCATAACCCAAGAGTTTTTTAGTTGTATGTTAGCTTCCATGTATTTAATTTTTTTTTTTTCTTACTCCTCCTATTACTGATTTTTACCTTCCTACTACTATGGTCAGGGAAAATGCTTTGTATGATTTCAATTTTTTTTTTTTTTTTTATATATTGAGGTTTGTTTTGTGACCTAAGATATGGTCTATTTTGAAAAATATTCCATGTGTGTTAGAGAAGAATGTATATTATGTTGTTGGATTATGTGTTCTGTATCTGTCTGTTAGATCAAATCCATTAATATTGTCATTCAGGGTCTATTTATTTTTCAAATTTTCTTTCTGGTTCTATCCATTGTCAAAAGTAACATATTGAAATCTCTTATTGTAGATCTATTTCTCTCTTTAATTCTATTCATGTTTACTTTATAAATTTTGGAGCTCTGGTAATGAGTGCATAAATACTTGCAGTTATTATATCTTCTTTTTGAATTGTCCCTTTTACCATTATATGATGTCCTCCTTTTTCTCTTATTGTACACTTTTCACTTAATGTCTATTTTGTATGATATTAGTATTTCCACTCTTCTCTCTGGGTTGCTCTTTGCTTGGTTTGCTTTTTTCCACCTTTAAGTTTTAACCTGTTTATATCTTTGTACCTAATATGTGTCTCTTGTAGGCGACATATTGCCTCATTTTTCTCTACTCGCACTTGTGAACCTGTGGTTCCCTTGCTTCAAAACTGTTGCTAGTTCTGTGGATCACCCTCTTGGGAATGCCTTGTCTTATGTATCCTGACCATTTTGTTTTATCCCATTGTTGTTTACACAGAACCTTTGTCACCAGTGTGTTCTTGAGATTGGTTTCCTGGCTTCCTCAACTTCTGGTTGCTATCCTAAAATGGCCATGCTCCATTTTGCTGGCTGGCAGGGCATGGTCAATCTGCAAATCTCTGTTTTCCCTCTGGTCTTGTTCTCTCTCTCTTTCAAGTCCATGCTAAGTGTGTTTTTTCATATCTTGATTTGATGTTCTGGTCCTAGGTTGTTTTTGTATCTGGTTTACTTAATTTCTAGAGTCTTTGTTGTAGGGGGTCATTATATATGGTGCATTTATCAAAGCTGCTACCTTAACCAAAAACCCCAGTTTTAGTTAAGTTTGATGAAAAAGTGGAAACCCATACACTGTATTTGAGTTCACAGATGTGAGGGTCCTAGTTGGAGAACATGATTTGTGTTTCAGTTCCAAGGATATATTTGTAATGTGGGTATCATGCTAGATGTACATGCTCATAAAGGTCTGTCCATTTCTACCAACAGTGACTAGGTAGTTAGTGTGAGAGAACAACTGGAAATTGGCTCCAGGATATTTCTGTGATCTTCTCAACTCTACTGTCAGGGATTAGGCCATTTTGACCATGGTACCCTGTGTGATGATGGGGAAACAGATGAAATAAGCAGTTTTAACAGTTTTTTGACATTCAGCATCATGAGGGTTAGGTTCTAAAATCCATTTTCTAACATAATGCTGCTTTGCCTGTAATTTATGAAGTTCTCAAGTGGAACAAAGAAGCTCTGATGGTATAGTGGTTGATATCTATGCTACCAACCAAAAAGGTGGTGATTTGAACCTTCCAGCTGCTCTGTGGGAGAAATATGTGGCATTCTGCTTCCATGAATATCATAGCCTTGGAAACCTTATGGGACAGTTTTACTCTGTCCTATTGGATCTGTGTAAGTTAGAATCAAATTGATGGCAATGGAATGAGGAATATAAATGATTAGTAGGAGAATACATGGTTAGGTTAATTTACTTTCCTGGGAAATTAATAATAAGAAGTAATTGAGGCCAATACTAAGTGTCTTCATAGTTAAACTGAATCTTTGAATATGAGTCACTTTTTATTTAAAACTGATGAGGTTAATAGAATGACCTAGAAAGGGACAGAGTTGTATATCTTAATTGTGTGGTCTGTCCCTAACTTATGGGTATACTTTAAGTTGTACAGCTATTTATAGATTCCCTTATGAGAGATCATTTGTACTAGGATTTCAAAAATATATTTGAAAGGCTCTAAGGTCCAGTGTCAGTAATTTAATGTCTGTTAGGATGTCTTATCAGGAAAAGCCATGAGTTCTGTTATTTCCATGGTAAAATTTGGATAATATTTGTGAACTATTTTTGTATTTTGTGTTCAGTAATGTTAGAAATTTAGCTTAGACCTCATTCAGAGCCCTATAAGCAGCCGTCTATCAACATTTGTGTTGTTGGACTTTGTGCTTCATTGAATTTAGCCTGCTTTATTTTCATTTTATTTGGCCATTCTTATTCTGTGATATTTTTTTTACACTTTAAAATGTATAGGTAGATTTTTTTATGTATATTCTATGTGTTTAAAATGATGTATAATAAATTATTGGGGAAATAGCACATTATTGACTTAGCTGTGGTGACATTTCAGTAGTTTTTGATTTATGTAATGATTTTCATATGTAAATGGATTATAAGTTATTACAAATTTAGTCCTGAAATTCAAGATCTCAGTCCAAGTTTTTTTTCATGTTTTCCCTTCATTTCTTTGTCACTTGAAAAATTGCAGCTGTTTTACATGCAATGGTAGATAAAGTCTCCTAGGCCTGGGGGTTTTCTATGAGAAGAGTTATACTGTTTGTAGGTAAGAGCCCTTTTAAGAGCTATGCTAGTTATTGGTAATAACCTTGGCTGGATTTATGATGAAGTATGCTTACCTTGAGCATGATGAAGTAAAGCTCAATGTGATTTCTCTGAATTCCAGCCTAAGTGTCAATTTGGGGACTCAGGACACAATTTTTGTGATAAACAGTACATGAATTATGAATTTCACATTTTTTCCCCCTGTTGATACCGATAGGCTAGGAGGAATGAAGGCTTGGAGGTCTTTCAGGTTGTTTCTAGATCTAGTTGTTCTAGATCTAGTAAATTTTCTTCTGTGTTTGTGGATTGGTATATATATTTTGTCTTTGTTTACACTATATTTTCAAGTGAAAACTTTAAGAGCATAAGGACTTGGGTGCTACAAATATCACCCAGTTTCAACTTTGTACCAGATTTTCCTGAGGGCAAGTTCCCAACCTCTGTGAGGCATTTACCATGTTAATGAGAAATAGCTAGTTCATTGGTAGAGACAAATTTACTTGGTCAAGGATGAGACATTAGTAAATTTATCTTTTTATTTTATTTTATGTATCTTGGAAAGACATAGATGCAAATTAGAGGTTTTGGCTCCTTGTGGTTCATTTAAAGGCATGAAATTGGCTTTTTATAGTTTTGTTGAATGCTGAGCCCCAGATAGATGAAATTATTTGTTTAATGTGATACATTTTTTTTTTTTTTTTAGTGATGGTAGTGGTAACTGAAATCAGGTTATAATCTGACATTCTATAATATTTATCAGTGCTTGTGTGAGTATTAGCTCTTATCTGTATAATCTCAGTTATATGTGATTAGCATTCTATTATTGAGGGGTTGTAGTTTAATTGTAGTATCTATTATGAGGGGGTATTAGTTTAGAAAAACTTTTATTAAAAAGATATCCTGGACTTTTTGAATATGCCAACATATCCATCTGTTTTAGTTATCTAGTGTTGCGGTAACAGAAATACTGCAAGTGGGTGGCTTTCACAAACATTTATTTTCTCACAGTTTAGGAGGGTACAAGTCCAAATTCAGGGCAGTGGCTCTTTCTTTATCTCTCGGGCCTGGAGGAAGCTCCTTTACTTTTCAGATTTCTTTTCCTGTTCCCTTGAAGATCACTATGTGACTTGGCATTTGTCTTCTATCTCTGCTCTATAGTTTGCTTGTTTAATCTCTGTTATAACTCAAAAGAAATTGACTCAAAGCACACAATACACTACTATTCCCAAATGGAATTATAACGAGAGGCATGAAGTTTAGGATTTACAGCACATATTTTTTTGGTACCTAATTCAGTCCATAATACCATCTTTCATTATTGAGGTCTATGCGTGGGTGTGTATGAGTGAAGTCAGTGTTCATAATGTATGACCACATGACAAGTGACTGGCTTGTAATAAAAGGTTGTAGAAGTTCAGAAGAGAGAAAATTCTTTCTAACGTGAGGTATACAAGTTCTTTCACTTATTTTCCTTATTGATTCCCCGTTTCCCTGCCAAAAATTGTAGTATATCCGTACCTCCTAGATTTGTTTGTTTTCTCTAAGTGTATCTGATCTTAGATAGATGAATTGAGAGAAAGTGAGCTACCCTTCTATCTGAATTGACTAGAAAGAGAGAGTTGAGTGAGCAAGGGAAGGGGAAAATAAGTGTGGTCTGTTTTTACGTATTGCTTGAAGAAAATCTCCTGTGAATAAGAATTTCTGGAAGGAGCTTGGGGATTTATTTGGTTGGCTTGATGATGAGGCTAATTATTTCATGGGCCTGACTTCAATTTCCATTCCTGCTAAGGCAATCTGAAGTCCAGCCAAGCTAATCTATGGGGGAATCAATTTGAAGAATAATGAAAGGAGTGAATTAGCAATAAATGGAGGATGAAAGGAAAAAAAAGAAGGAAATGACCAAGTTTAAAGTGGTTGGAGCATGAGATCTTGAGTTGCTCACATATGAAATAAGTGTAAATTATTCTAATTGTTAGCAGTAAGAAAAATCTCATTAACAGTAGGTTTGAATAGTGGAGCAGTGAGGGTAGGTTAGAGGTTAAAATTACCATTTACATGACAAATTAATTGCTTGAGGTGATTTTATAGGCATGATTTTTTCTTTGATTGAGATTGCTGTGATTATCAAACTGGGCTTCTGAAAATGGCTGTTCCTGCTACCTTTATTGGAATGGGTAAACGATTGCAAATTTCTAAGCAGCTTTGGTTAAATCACTGGTTCTCAAACTTCAGTGAGCATCAGAATCACCTAGATAAATTTTTAAAACAAGTTACAGTGTCCTACCCTCTCAGTAGGCCTAAGCCTGACAAGTTGCTTTTGAACAAATTCTCAGAAGTTACTGGTCAAGGTACTATACACTTAGAAAACAACTGGATTATATTCAGAATGAAGCATTCATTTTTAGAAAAGTGCTTGTTCATGAATTCTAATTTGTACTGATTTGGAGAACCTAATGAAATATTTTATAGCATGCTTCTAAATGAAAGTAAGCAGTGAATTTTTAAAGGAAATTATTTCTCTTTTATAATATTCAAAATATAAATCAATGAAAAATAGTATATTTATATTTTTTTCTCACAAGATTATAAAACAACAATGACTAATAGTAGCCAGTAGGGTTAAATGCATAGAAGAAGAGACATTCTTATAATTTCTTTGGGAATATAAATCCAAATATCATTTATGAAAAACAGATTGCTAATATATATTTAGGGAGCTCTGGTAGCATGGTGCCTAAGGCACTTGACTGCTAACCAGAAGGAAGACTGCACTCCTCGGAAGGAAGATGGGGCAATCTACTTCCATAGTGGCACTGCCTCAGCAACCCAAGGAGGGGTCACTTTGAGTCGGGTCCTACTCGATGGCACATAACAACAACAACAATATATATTTAAATTGTATACTTCATTTGACAAACTCTTAAATTTTTTGTATGAAAATATTTATCATGTCAACAATTTTGACATTTATAATTCAGTGACATTAGTTGCATTCAACTTGTGTTCCTTTCTTAATATCCTTCTCCTTATTTTTCCACCACCATTATTTTACACTCAATGTCTCCTAAGCTTCTTATCCAGCCTTTCAAGTTGACGTTGTCACTTTGCTCTCACATACATTATTCTTTAAAAGAGCACAATTCTCAAAGCAAATGTTTTTTACTATTTTTTATTCAAAGAAGACTTCAGGGGATAGTTTTGATTTAATTTTAAAGTTAAAATATAATCTCAGGGCAGTAGTTTCATAAGTTTATCCTGCTTTAAAAAAAAAAAAAAAACAAACAAACTTACTTCCATTGAGTCGATTAGACTCATAGCGACCCCTCCTTGGGTTTCCAAGGTAATATCTCTATGGAAGTAGATTGCCCATGATGGCTCTGTTATAGGACCAAACGTGGGTCCCTGCCTGGTGCGCAGTCAGGCCAAAATAGTTTACACACAGAGACTGAGAGGAGAGAAAATTATTCATTGCAAAGCAGCAGTGCAAGGAGTTAGGCGTAGTTTAGTACCCAGATCTAAACTCCCAGAGATGCCATTCCATCTAAACACAGTTTTTGTAGGTTTCAGGAGAGGGGGTTGTGCATATTCACAAAAGGTTGAGGAATTTGGGGGTGAACGGAAATGGGTCACACTAGTTTCCTGTTATCAGCTGACAGGGGCTTGGGCAGAGGGGAGAGGGTCTGCAATTAACTTTTGTACCTTTTGTCCTATTGCATGTCCCTGGCGCAGAGTTAATTTACAAGTTGTTTCTAAGATACCCTTCTGCCCTATTGTGCCTGTCTGTGGACCAGAGTTAATACAAGTTGTTTCAAAGACACTTTTAGCAGCCTGTCATCTGCAGGAAGGAATGTTTTCCATTCAGTTTTTTAAGGGACTGATATTCATCTGTCCAGTAGGAAAATAGTTGGGGATAATTTAGTTCATTTATCTATTTCCATCTGGGGCCTTATCTAATTATCAGTCTTAACCAGGGTGGGGGAAATAGTTGGGGTAATTTAATTTACTTAAGTTACCTATCTATTCTCATCCAGGTGCCAGGGTGGGGGAAATAGTTGGGGGTAATCCAGTCTACCTATCTATTCCCATCCAGGTGCCAGGGTGGGGGAAATAGTACTCGGTTTCAGCTCCAAAAGTCAGGATTCCATTGAGAATTTGAAATTCTTGTCCACATTTTCCCACATTTTTATCAGGATTCTTGTATATAATTTTTGATCAGAACATTCAGCAGTGGTAGCTGGGCACCAGATTTTTTTCTGGGCTCATGGCAGAGGAGGCAATTGTTCATGGAGGCAGCTAGACACAGATTTGATTTCTCTGTTCAATTCCTACCTCTCCTTCTTCCTCTGTTAATTCAAGTGAATGGAGACCAATTGTACTTTGGGTGACCAATTGTTAGCTGTTAGGACCCCAGCTACTATTCACAAAACTAGTAGATAGAATAGAAGTACTAAGAAATAATAGGCTAATTGGATATCTCTGGAAACCATGACCCCTAAATCTCCAAGCCACGAAACACATCCCTTGAGGTTTTTGTTTGTGCATAAACAGCTTCTACAGCTGCCCACTCCCCTTTTTGGTAAGACTATATACAATATTTACCAGTTCAGCATTTTTCAGGTGTATAGCTTAATGATATCAATTACATTAATCAATTTTACAACCATTACCCTTGATTGATTTTTAATTACACATCACTACGTACAGAACCACATTGTTTCCAAACAGTACTTCGCTGTTTCCCTTCTTCCCATCTTACACGAAACTCACTACCATAGAGTCAATTCCAACTCATTGTGACCCTCTTTGTGTTTGTGAGGTGGTAAATCTTTACGGAAGTAGATTACCCCGTCTTCCTTCTGTGGAATGGCTGGTGGGTTTGAACCACCAACCTTCTGTTAACAGTTAAATGCCTTAGACACTAACACCACCAGAGCTCCTTTTCCTCCCACCTTAGTAACCAGTAATAAACTTTACTCTTTATATATTTGCCTATTGTTATTTTATCTAAGTGAAGGTCATGCTATAGTTATCATTTTGTGATTGACTGATGTCACTCATTATAATGTCTTCAAAGTTCATGTTGTAGCATGTATCAGGACATTATTTGTTTTCTGGCTGAGTAGTATTACATTGTATAGACCACTTTTGCTTTTCCATTTATCCGTTGATGGACATTTAGGTTGTTTCTACCATTTGGCTATTGTTATAGTGCTGCAATGAACATTATGTGCAGGTTTCTGTTTACATCACTGCCCTCAATTATCTGGGGTATATACATAGAAGTGCGATTTTTGGATCATACGGGAACTCTGGTAGCATAGTGCCTAGAGCACTTGACTGCTAACCAGAAAGCTGGTGGTTCAAATCCACCAGCTACTTCTTGGAGGGAAGATGGGGCAATCTATTTCTGTAGTGATACTGCCTTGGGTGGGGTCGCTGAGTCAGGTCCGACATAACAACAAATAGTAGTTCTATTTTTTTTTTTTTTTTTTAGGAAGCAACACACGTTTTCTACTGTAGTTGTATCATTCTACATTCCCACCAGCAACGGATAAAATTTGCAATTTCTCTACGTTTTTGCCAACATTTGTTATTTTCCAAAACGAACTTTGTTTTGTTTGTTTTTGGACAATTTACCTAATAATGAATGGATCAATTACAGTAACTTTTACTTAAATTACACTAATTTTTGCCTTCTTAAGTAAAGGGGAGAAACACCAATAAATAAAAATTTCTGGAGAACAATAGATGTTTGAGAAAGCCATTTAAGAGTAGATCTGTTCTTGATTGAATGTGTTGGCATGGTAATATTTACCTAATATTTATTCTCTTGTGAAGGTTTATCTGGTTTGTGTTTAAAGTTTATGAATTCTGTAAGTTTTATTTGAAAGCAGGCATGATTTAACTTTATTTTAAGCATCTACTTGTGGATCATTTGGAATGGTCCATAAACTGGTATTATTAGTGGTTTTCTTGGTACTTAGGAAATACTTGTTTTCTTGGGGAGATTTAACATACA
>NW_006921843.1:149296-164646 GCF_000298275.1 Orycteropus afer afer | reverse complement strand
TTTTTTTTTTTTAATTTTATTTTTGCAGGGTGATAGCAAATTTGGGACATTGTAGTTTTTATTATTAATGTCTCATAATGTACAATCTTCTCTACTGAGTGTAGCTGAACTGATGTTGAGTCAACAAAAGAAATATCCCATCCCTGAGAAACTATTTCTGAGAGTAATAATGATGAAACTTTCATAAAAGCCTTGACTTATTGAATATTGCTTCTTGTTTGTCTAAAATGATTCCAAGAAATGCCTGGGTAACTTTTTCTGAAATTCTTCCTCTACAAGGCAAAAAAGAACATTGAAATGCAAGAGGTCTTGGTGTCCTTATTGTTGCTCAAACTCCAAGACATAATATAATTATTGGCTTCTAAGTAGGTGCTTGATGGATAATCAATTTTTCTTCTATTGTTACATTACCACAATCTTTAGTAGAATCGATTCATGAAAGAACAAAAGGTGCAAGGAGAGGCAAAGTTTGGTGTCCATTAGCATTCTGTTTGGGAGAGTTTGGATCAAGAACAAGGACATTTTATTGTGTTACATTACTGAGAGCAGAGGATTAAGGAAATTATATTTCCTGTAAGGTTAGCTGTCCTATTTCATTGATTAGGGAGGTATTTATAGGAGAGTACCAAATTTTAGGTTAGGGCTTTATCAGAAATAGAAATGGGTAACTGTTAAGGTGGTCTTTGTTTTATATAATACTTCTGCCAGGTTCAGGCTATCTCATTGGAGAATAAATCTTCTATATAACAATTATAACAAAAAAGAAAACAAAGATGTGTTTATTTGAACTTTTCTGTTTAAAATCTCCTAAGGCTGGCGGTTCAAACCCACCAGCCCTAGCTTCCTCAGAAGGAAGGTTGGGCAATCTACTTCCCTAGTGATACTGCCTCGGAAACCCAAGGAGAGGTCACTATGAATCGAGTCCGACTTGACGGCACATAACAACAACAACAGAGATGGTATGGCTGTTCCTGAGGGAAAGATAGGAATTACTTGGTACATAGCAGAATATTTTATAAAAATGTGAAAATATATAAAGCATATTTTTGTGCTTTACTATTTATAATGGTTCTGGTTTCTGTAATATGCATAAATATCATCTCCAATTTAGTGTAAACAAATAAAGACTGAACAGTTGTTTTAAAAAGGGGTACAAACATGAAAAGATCATTCACAGAAGAACATACTAGCAAGAAAACATGTATAATATTGCAAACACATTGACCATTCAGAAATATCCTTCTAAATAACACTGATACATTTTCAATTTTGAAGAGATGTGGAAGGTCATGACAATTAGGTAAGGGAGAACCTTCTGTTAGTGGATACAAGTGGAGTCTAGAAAGACACTGTGCAGAGTTCATTAGATGGCAGTTTGTACTAGAGCTCTAGCAAACGATTTTGTTATCTTTCACTGTATATACAACTGCCCAACTAGCCCCTTTGCTTCTCATCTCAGATCCTCTGATTCACATATCTGCTTGAACAGTCTAAAGTGAAGAAATGATGAAACCTCAGCACATTCTCTTCAGAAGCCTTCAGCTGTCATGGCTCAGGAGTTTTAGAAATAAGCAATGATTGGAGAAGAACCCAAAGGTTATATAACATCCTCCAGGAAAAATTGTTGTTGTTGTTTGCCATCAAGTCGGCCCCGACTCATAGCGACCCCTCCTTGGGTTTCCGAGGCAGTATCACTACGGAAGTAGGATTGCCCAACCTTCCTTCCGAGGAGTGGCTGGTGGGTTTGAACTGCCAGCCTTCTGGTGAGCAGTCAAGTGCTTTAGCCACTACATTAAGAACTGAAAATTATACCTACTTTTAACTGGTGAACATTTAGATCCATAACTCTTATGACATCCCTTTACTGTCATCCTCTGTTCCTTAAGAATCTCCAGACATCTGAACAGAAGGATAAGTTAGGAAAGACTTGAAATTATAGTTTTTGAATTCTTGAGCATCCTGGGTAATTTATAGGTGGACTGCTGTCAAAGTTTAAATCTCTTTCTGCTCTAAGGAGCCTCCAGAGTGCTGCTGTAGAGTCACCCTCTAGATTGTCTACTTTGTATTCATTTACCTGGTCCAACATCACCATGACAGGATCTTTTACTCCAGACCCCTCCAAAAATGTTGCTGTGTCACAACTTGGAAAGGGTAAAGATTGTTTCCTGAATTGACAGTTTTTTAAATGCATAAAGCTTGAAATATTTGGCCTACACTGGACAATATCAAGTAGATATAACACAGCCATGAAATATATGGATAGAAAGGGAAGAATTCAAGTAAGTCCTTCACCCAGCTACAAAACTATGGACAAAATAATACGGGTTTATTCATCCTAAACTTAAGTTGAACTTCATCTTGCCTTCCAAGTATTTATATTTCATTGGATAATCTTTGGATTTAGAAAGAGAAAAATCAATAATATTTTTCTTACTATGAAATGCTGACTTTTCTTGGAAAACTTGACCAGTTAAAAACCCTACATGGATACATGACCCTTGCATGCCTATGTAATAAATTAGGATCTATGCTCTGGTGGCATAGTACCTAAGCATTTGAATGCTAACCAGAAGGCTGGAAGTTCAAACCCACCAGCCACTCCTTGGAAGGAAGATTGGGAGATCTACTCCCATAGTGATACTGCCTCAGAAACCAAAGAAGGAGTTACTATGAGTCCAGACCAACTTGACAGCAGTGAGTTTGGTTTTTTGGATGTTAGTTTTAAAAACAGCTCTAAATTTGAAAATCATATTAAATACATATCTGAATGTATATAGCTTTACCAGTTTGCTGTTTAAATACTTGAAGCTGATTATTTGTGTATGATATTTAAATGAAATGTGAACTACCAATTCAATGATAGCACATATGTATTATTTATTGGATTTTAGGAGATCCAGAGAAAGAAATTAGATATGATTTTTTTTTCTTTTTCTTTCCTTAGTCCTTGAACTCTAAGTCAAGCATAAAGACATAGATTTATGAATATAAAGCAATTTTTAGATAATTTTAATAGTTGATTTGATAGAGCTGGTTTCATAGGAAGCTTTAAGAAATATTCATTATAGTTGTCTTCTGGATATTTTAGAAAGGACATCTTTTAAAGCTATCCATAAAAGCAAAAAACCAAACTCACTGCCATCAAGTTGGATCTGACTCATAGATCCCTCCTTGGACTTTCGAGGCAGTATCTTTACAGAGGTAGATTGCCCAGTCTTCCTTCTGAAGAATAGTTGGTAGATTTGAACAACTAGCCTTCTTGTTAGCAGTCAAATGCCTTAGACACTATGCCACCAGAACATAATTGTATAGTAATTGAATTATTTCTATGGGTGGCAGAAAAGACATGAAAAATGTTTTGTGGGTCAGTTAGAAACATTATTTTGGTTGTTTATGTTTTTGTCTGAGATTGCTGTATATTAAGTAATCAAATATAAATAATAGCTTTGTGACATTTCCTTGATTGCAACATGACAAATGATATTTTTTGGGGAGCTCTGGTAGCATAGTGGCTAAGGCACTTGACTGCTAACCAGAAGGCTGGCGGTTCAAACCCACCAGCCACTCCTCGGAAGGAAGGTTGGGCAATCCTACTTCCGTAGTGATACTGCCTCGGAAACCCAAGGAGGGGTCGCTATGAGTCAGGGCTGACTCGACGGCACATAACAACAACAACAACATTTGCTAGCATAAGGTAGAAATTTTTAATAATTTTGTTATTTTTATTGAGAAATATTTTTAATCCTTTTAGAAATGAATTATTAGAATACATCTGATATACTTTGGGTTATCGTGGTATCTTGGGGGGAATTGTGTATATAACAGAAAAATGTATTAAGGCTACTACGTTGAGTGGAGTTCATGTATATAGATGTTATTTATCCTGTTAAATGGTTGTTCTATGGTATAGAGTTCTTTGACCATGGAATTTCTGCAGCAGACTACAGCCTCCATGTATATTTAGGATTGGGAAGACTTATATTACTCTGTATAAAATAGACAAATTATCAAACATAGTGATAGCTGACATATTGCAATTCCTTTTGCCATTTACAGTTTTAGACTATTCTATGGTTTTGTTGCTTGCTGAGAAGAATGTGTAGACTGCTTTGTCTATATTTTTGTTTGATGCGCTGGAGTTGGTTCTGACTCACAGTAACCCCATGCACAGAATGAAACACACTGCCTGGTCTTGTGCCATCCTCATAAAGATTGTTATGTTTGATCCCATTGTTGTGGCTGCAGTGTCAATTTGTCTATATTAGGCGAAATGTAACTTGGATTTAGAAGATAGATGGTGGGGACTTTTGGAGTTCTTTTACTCTTGCTACTCCATGCTCAGGTGTTAGGAATCTACGTATGTTTTGTAACCATCTTAACCAATCAGCCACTCCTCAGAAAGAAGACTGGGCAATCTACTTCTGTAGAGATACTCACTGCCATCCAATCATATGACTCATAGCGAGCCCTCCCCCCTGCCTTGAGTTTCTCAGGGGATATCACTATGGAAGTAGATTGCCCAACCTTCTTCCTGAGGAGTGGCTGGTGGGTTTGAACCGCCAGCCTTCTGGTTAGCTGTCAGATGCCTTAGGCACTACGATACCACATCAGAAATCTGAGGAGGGATCTCTACGAGTGGAATTGGACTCAATGGCAGTGAGTTTTTTGAGTTAATGTAGAGCAGAGATATTCCTTTTCTCTTGTCAGTTAATTTGTTGCATTGTGTATTAACAAATTTATTGCTGGTGGATAGTGTCATATGTTTTTGTTTATAATGTTAAACATTTTTACTTTACAAGTAATTTTCTAGATGTTTATATGTGTCTAAAAATCTATCAAATTGTTGGCAGAGAAATTTGTTTGTGCTTCATCTCTGTGTTCTTCAGATCAGTTGGAACATTAGCCTTAATTGTTAGGCTTTAGTATAATGTGTGTGTGTGTGTGTGTGTGTTTTCCTAATAAGGTGTATTGTAGCAGTTGGTATACCTTTCTTTGGTTGGTTGGTTGTGGTTTTAGGAAGTTTATGTTAATAGGCCCAGCTATTATGTAACATTTGTACATTTCTGCATGTGATGAAATAACTTATGTTAGAAACATTTTCATTTGCCAGTGAAATTTTATTTTTAATTGTTCTTGTTTTAAAACACAGTTCTTATGGTTTCATGGTAATTTAGATAATGTATAAGTTTTGCTAGGGTTGTCTAGAAATGTTATATCAAAATTCTGAGTTTATTAGATATGGGGGCTTATGAATTATTTTTGTATTCTCTGTATATAATCACAGTTCATATTTTAAGCCTAGGAAATCTCATAGCTGCATGTTTTATAAATTTATTAGGACACTATTTTATATAATTTTTTTTTATTTTTTCCCTAATTGGTTTTCAAGCTGTTTTATATCATTGTATGGCTGAAAAGGAGTTTTGTTAGGCTGTTTTGTAGAAAATAATAACAATACACAATTATTTTTGCTTAAAATTTTAGTCGTTCTTGATGTATAGGGATTTTAGACATGTATATATATTTATATGCATACATATGTGTGTTCATGTAATGCATATGTGTATATGTGCATGCATAAAACAATATTAAAGTCATAGAAAAGAAACTTTCATCAGGCCAACATTATTATCCTGCCCTCCAAAAAACTAAACCAAACTCACTGCCATTGAATTGATTCCGACCCATAGCAATGCCCTTTGAGTTTCTGAGGTGGTAAATATTTATGGATGTAGATTGCCCAGTCTTCATTCTGCAGAGTGACTGGTGGCTTTGAACCACCAACCTTCTGGTTAGCAGTCAAATGCCTTAGGCACTACACCACCAGAGCTCCTTATCCTGCCCTAGCCTATGTTATTTGGATTGCTGGAAGTTGGATGGTACTATAGGAATTTATAGTTTGTAATCTGTATTGAGTTGTTAGGGGATAACTTGAGACCAATAGATACATGGATACATGCCAGAGAGACGTAATTTTTTTCATCTGTAACATCTGTATGATGTTATTGTTATGTGCCATTGAGTCGGACCGAAATATAGCGACCCCTCCTTGGGTTTCCAAGGCAGTATCACTACGGAAGTAAATTGCCCCATCTTCCTTCTGAGGAGTGGCTGGTGGGTTTGAACTGCCAGACTTCTGGTTAGCAGTCGTGCTTCAGGCACTATGCTACCAGAGCTCCTAACATCTGTATAAGGATTCAAAAAACCAAAACCAAACTCACTGCCATCAAGTCAGTCCTGAGTAATAGCGACCCCTCCTTGGGTTTCTGAGGCAGGATCGCTACAGAACTAGATTACTCAGTCTTCCTTCTGAGGAGTGCTTGGTGATTTGAACCACCAGCCTTCTGGTTTGCAGTCAAATGCCTTAGTTACTATGCTACCAGAGCTCCTGTATATGGATTACCAAAACCAAAAACCAAACTCACTGCCGTGGAGTCAGATCCGACTCATAGTGACCCCACCTTGGGTTTCCGAGGCAGTATAACAACAACAACAAAAACAACAATTACTGTGGAAGTAGATTGCCCAACCTTCCTTCTGAGGAGTGGCTCGTGGGTTTGAACCACCAGGCTTCTGGTTAGCAGTCAAATACCTTAGGCACTAGGCCACCATAGCTCCCGTATAGGGATTAGTGGTATGCATGTATTTTGTGAATACCAAGCTGGTAGACAATATCAGAATAAAAATTCTTCTGGCTCTTAAGGGACTTGTAAAGAACATATAATAGATTCCCTGTATAGTAGACATTTAAAATTTAAATATTTAATATTCCCATTATTTACAATGTTTTCTTGAATATTATCATGGAGTAAATGAATACTAATAACCTGTATATATTAGTATTCATTTACTCCATGGTAATATTCAAGAAAACATTGTAAATAATGGGAAAATTAAATATTTAAATATTAAATGTCTAGTATTTCTAGATGTATTGAGAGTCCCACAAAGGGTAATTTTATAAATACCTAATTGCAAATATGTATTTCTGTTTTCTATTGCAATTGGTTGGGCAATGAAATTGATCATTGATAAACAAGGTCTTGCAGCTATACAACATTTATCTTACATTAATTGGTTGTTAAGAGAAGGAGAAAATAACAAGGGAAATTCTTATATAGAAGAAAAGTTTTCCATTGTATGAATTGTATCAACCATCCCCCAATGAGTGCATGAAAACAATGTATATTAATTTGATCTTTCTGGATGCATTAACTTCCCAATGTGATTTTTTTTTTTAACTTTGCTGTCAACATCCATGATATAAATACTTTTGTTAACAAAATTTTATACCACATTTTTGGACTTTACACTCTTTTGTATGTGTTCATTGGCTACATGACAATATTCAACATCAACTTTGCAAATAATAGGCAGTTACAAGGTTTTAATTTGTAACATTTAGTGTTTTTAGATGTATATAGTCTTACTATGTGTAATTTTGTAAATAATCCATTGAAAATTTGATGGTTGCATTATTTTCTACAAATGTCTTAACAATGGAATTGATGAATAATTTATGAATTTTTGATGAATACATATTTCAATACCAGTTTATTGAATTGTTATAGGAAAAAGAAATGAAAGGCTCTGTTTTCATTGAAAAATTTTAGATTTTATTCATTTGTTTCAGTGTTTGTATTGTATACATTAAAAAAAACCCTGATGTATCTAAATGATTTTCTACTTGTATTAAGTTCATAGGATAGTCCATGAACACATATTTTTATAATCTTGATTGGAAATGTTTTGTCTGTAAAGGCAATTATATCCTACCTTTTTTAACTATACAATTTTGTGTGTAATTGAGCTTCATGACAACATTCAAGAGAAATTTCATAAATAGTAGATAAATAATGCAATTGAAAAAAATCTAGTTATTCTAGATGAATGGAGTCTTACAGGGTATAACTTTGTAAATCTTTCTTTGTAAGATATCATAGTTACCTTGGCTTCTATGAATGTTTTGGCAATACAGTAGATAATTAATAATTGGCCTCTTTAAGGCTCTGTAAATACTGTGATTGTTTTTCAGTAAGATTTCAGGAAGAAGGATAGACAAATTGACATTATGTCTTCGGACTATATGTTCTCATGTAGAAGAAAAGTCTATACTGTAGTCATTGGTCATTGTGACCATTTTATACTTACAACAAAGAAAGAAAGACGAAAAGAAAGAAAAAAAAAAAAAACCTGGGATGTATTTTTATCTTTAGGAAGAAAGGGGAAAACATGAGAATGGAACTCTCATTTAAAATTACAAGTACACATAGAGTTAAAAGACATTTCACATGATTAAAATTGTTTTGCTATACAATATGAATTGTTGTTGTTGTTGTTGTTGTTATGTGCCGTCGAGTCGGCCCTGACTCATAGCGACCCCTCCTTGGGTTTCCGAGGCAGTATCACTACGGAAGTAGGATTGCCCAACCTTCCTTCCGAGGAGTGGCTGGTGGGTTTGAACCGCCAGCCTTCTGGTTATATATTATGTGTGTATAAAATATATATCATAAATGCATATATACTTACAAAATTAATACAGATCTGATTTTACTCTATTTCTAGAATATTACCTTATTCTTACTTGTTATGATTTACATTATATTTCTGTTTGATTATGGTAATTCTATCTTATTTCTAAGCTTAGACACATTTTTAGCACCCTGCATTACTTGTATAGCCAACGGTATTACAATTTTTATATCTATTTCCTAATCTGTTCCCATGTGTATATATCTACATGAGAATGACTTCTGTGAGTATAAGAAGGCTTGATGGTACAGTGGTTAAAACAATCAGCTGCTAACCAAAAGGTTAGTGGCTTGAACCCACCAGCCACTGTGTGGGAGAAAGATGAGGAAGTCTTCTTCCATAACGATTCACAGCCTTTGAAACCCTATGAGGCAGTTCTGTTCTGTCCTATAGGTTTGCTATGAGTTAGAATTAATTAAATGGCAGTATGCTTCACCCCCTCCCCCAGTGGTTATGAATGTTTTGTTTATATGAGAGTTGTGAAAAAATTTACTGTGAGTATATGTATTGTTATAATCGCAAACAAATATCCAAAAGTGTTCTATATCTAAGTTGCTGATAAAAAATCAGCATAATTTAAAGATACAATCCAGTGTGGGGCAAAATATAATACTTGGCAATGACAATCAAAATGAGTGTTAGTATAACTTTTGAAATGGTATAATTTTCTGCTAGGACTTCAGTCCAATCCTCAAAATTTATAAGAAAAGAAAAAGTCTATTATAGATTGGTTAAAAGAATAAGTAACCTGAACAACTGAAATATCTATCAAAAGAAAGCTTATCATGATTACAGATTATTCAGCATATGGATTTAATTCACATACTGAAATAATATTCTGAAATAAAATGGTATTACAGCATTTTCATATTCAAAATACCATAAAATGTTATAAAACATTATTTTAGAACAACTATCAACTAGTTGTCTGCTTTTGCAGAGTTTTGCAGGTATTTGTCTAGATTTTGTAACTGAAATGTTAATTTGGTAAGTATTCCTGGGGAGTTGCAGTAGCCTAATATGAAGTTAAGTAATGCTAAATATGAGAACGACTTCTGTGGCTATAAGAAGCTTTGATGATACAGTGGTTAAAGCATTCCACTGCTAACAAAAGGGTCAGTGACTTGAACCCACCAGTTACTCTGTGGGAGAAATATAAGAATATTATTATAATAGTGTTATGAAAATGGTGATTATTTTAACTTTGTGTTTGAAATATTTATACATATTTGGATTTTAAAAGTTACACATTTTATCTATGCTTATATATTGCTACATGACAAAATCTTAAATGAATATATGTTTATATATGTATAGAAAATTATCTGTAATAAAACATGGTAACTTAATATAGTCCTGTATAGAGACGTAGGAATAATATGACTGCTTTTATTTTCTTCATTTGAAGTTTTAAAGATATTTCAACAGAATTTTACAGAGACAGCAAGTTTTCATTTCTATCTATCTTGGGCTGTTTTATTCAACTTTATATTCTCAGTGACCATTATGAATGGCTTTTGAATGATCTCATGAAGAGCATGTGATTTAGAGACTATTGTAACAGATGGTGTCAAATAGTATGACAGTATTGGATTTCCCAAGGAAAGAAGAGAAGAAATGGGATTTTAGGTAGGTGTCAAAGATTATATTTGGGTTGACAGACAAATAAAGAAAATAGTTACTGAAAATATATTTTGCAGAAGTATTGTAGGAGAGTGAGTGTTTTTATAGTGGCAAGTTGTTGGAGGTGGGTCTCTTAGAATATATTGGGAGTTACATTTAATTTTAGGAGTAAATGGAAAATAGCTTGTTTACTTCTACAGTGCTTGAATCTGTCAAAAGGATTTCAAATAGACATTTACATTTTATAGATAATTTCAAATCTATAGGGAAAAAATTTCATATTTTCAGCATGTCTTTTTTTAAATGCGTTTTATTGAAATATAATTTATGTACAGTGAAATACACAAAACTAAAATGACATGGGTCAAAGCATTTTCTTAACAAAGAAAGTTTCCCTCCATATATAAACTTGTCCTTGATCCTCCACAACAACAAACTAATACTATATCTGTCCCTCTGTGACCAACCCACGTCACTCAGCACAGTCCCCTCCAAGTTCATCCATGCTATGTGGTGTTTTGCAGACTCTATATCATTCTCTAGTGCTGCATAGCCCTCCATTGAGTGTATGCACCATAGTTTGATCATCCAATCTTCCGTTGATGGGCACATAGGTTGTTTCTATCCTCCTGCCACTAAAAACAGTGCTGCGATGAACATGGGTATGCACACATCCATATCCGATCCATATCACCTCTCTAGGATATATACCGTGTAATGAGATTGCTGGGTCAAATGGTTTCTCCAATTCCAGCTTTCTAAAGAATAGTCATACTGCTTTCTACAATGGCCTTATCTCTTCACAGTCCCACCAGTGGTACATGAGAGTCCCAGTCTCTCTGCATCCCCACCAACATTTGTTATTTTCTGTCTTGTTGAACTTTGCAATTAGTGCTGGGGTCAGATGGTATATCATATTACTTGGATTTGTATCCCTCTGATGGCCAATGATCATGTGCACCTTTTCATGTATTTGCTGGCCACTTGAATATCCTCCTTGGTGAAGTGTCTATTCCTGTCTTCTGCCCATTTTTCAATTGGAATTTTAATTCCTTTGCTGTTGAGGCATTGGAGTTTTCCATAAATCTTAGAGATAAGTCACTTGCCAGATATGTAATTATAGACAAGAGTGAATTGTTGCTGTTATTTTTGCTACGTGCTTTTTCATGGTTTCGATTTGTTCCACGTTATTTTCTCTGCTGAGCTCATTTTATTTATGAATCATGTTATCACTTCCTTCATTGCTATTGTTTTAGTATTTGCTAAATATTTGTGCTGGTCCTGTTTATTGTTTTGATGTGAAGCTTTATCATTTTTCTTTGAGGTTACCCTGTGATTTATAGTTTTCTTCCCAAGTTTAGAATAGTCTGTTCTATCTTGTAGTTGACTTCTCTACCATTTAGAAATTCTGTAAGTACACATTTTTTTTTTCCTGTTTTTGGTTTGCAGTTGTCCTCCTTTGTCAGTTTATGTATCTAGTTTCTTATTTACAATCTTGTAGGCTCATTTACTTTGGATACTTCTGTAGCTGGGTTGGTTTCTGGGTTATGTCACCATGTGTGTTGAAGGTCAGTTGTTGTTTGCTGTTGTTGGTTCTCTCTCCAAAGGACTCCCTTTATCATCTCTTATAAGGTTGGTCTGATTAAAAAAAAAAAAAACCCTTAATTTCTCTTATGTGGAAATGTCCTAATTTCTCCATCATATTTGAGGGACAGTTTTGCTGTATACATAATTTCTGGTTGGAAATTTTTCTCTTTCAAGGTTTTATATATACCATCCCATTGTCTTCTCGCCTGCATGGTTTCTGCCAAGAAATCTGAGCTTAGTCTTATTGGTTTCCCCTTTAGGTAGCTTTTTGTTTTTCCTGTGCTGCTTTCTTTGTCTTTGGTTTTGGTGAGTTTGATGATGATATGTCGGTGATATTTTTTGGGGGTCTATTCTGTTTGGGGCTTGACAGACTTCTTGAATGGATATATTCTCATTTTTCATCATACCAGGAAAATTCTTTTCCAACAAATATTCAACAATTTTCTCTGTGGTTTTATTTGTCTCTTTCTGTTCTAGAATTCTGATTAGACATAGGTTATTCCTTTTGATAGGAGCTCTGGTAGCATAGTGCCTAAGGTACTTGACTGCTAACCAGAAGGCTGGCAGTTCAAACCCACCAGCCACTCCTCAGAAGGAAGGTTGGGCCGTCTACTTCCATAGTGATATTGCCTTGGAAACCCTAGGAGGGGTTGCTCTGAGTCGGGTCCAAGTTGACAGCACAAAACAAGAACAAAAACAACAGCAACATTCATTTTGATGGTATCCCACATGAACCTTAGGCTTTCTTCATTTTGTTTTGATCTTTTTTTCTGACTAATCACTTTCTAAAGAAGTATTGAGATATTTGCCTTCAATATCCTAATTCTGTTTTCCATTGATTCAATTCTACTCCTTTACCTATTCAATGTCTTATCTATTTCTGAAAATTTAGTGTTAATCTTCTGGATTTCTGTGTGTAGATTTTGTATCATTTCTAATTTTTCATTTATTTTGTCATTTTGTTCTTATACTGTTTTTTGAAATTGTTCTCAAGTTTTCTCTGTGCTTTCCTTAATTTTGTCAGTGTTTTCCTTGATCTGTCTTTCAATCTGTTGAAGGCACCTAAATACAATTCTTTTGAATTTCTTATCAGGGAGTTCCAATGTTGCTTCTTCCTCAGGGATGTGTTCTTGGTCTGTATCCTTGTCCCTTGTTTCTCCTGCTTTATCTTGCTTCTTTGTGTGGAATGTGATGCTTTGTTGTCTCTGAGGCATTGTGACATTTTTGTATTTATATTTAATTGGTTATTGTATTTTGAAGTGAGTTGCCCACAATTTTTGTTTTCTTTGGATTTTATCTAAGTAAGCAGGGTACTATGCTCCTCTATTCAGTAATTGGCAGCATTTATATACTCACCACTTGTCTCCTTTTCCATTGTCAGGTTCCCATATGTCCCTACCATCCTTGGCAAATGGAACTTATTCTTAGGTCTCTGGAATCCAAATGAGAATGCTGTCACTTTAAAATCCAAAATGGCCACTGCTTGTAAAGATTCAAAATGGCTGTGCCCTTGGTCACTTTAAAATCCAAAAAGGCCACCACTTGTAAACATTCAAAATGGCTACTGCTTGTAAACATTCAAAATGGCTGCACCCTCGGTCACTTTAAACATAGAAAATGGATGCTGCTTGTAAGCAATCAAAATGGCTGCACCCTCTGGTACAGTGGAAAGTCCAAATCTCAGGTTGTCTCCCTCCTTGCTATTTCCCATCCTAGTCAACGCACACCCGTGCAGTCATCCCCACAGCCCTGGGCAATGAAGGCTGATCTCTAGGTCAACTCTCAGGTCCCAACACCACTTGGATATAGTCAGGCTGTTGGTCCTATCAGAGTAGCTGATAGTCCACTGCTCTGACTGTTTCTGTACTCACTGTTTTTGTTGAGGTTTTTCCACTAGTTGATGCCTAATCCACTTCTGTATACTTCCTTTCAAAGGTCAGGGCTCCAGAATTATTATCTTCTGTATCTCTGTCAATTGGTTTCTCTTTTCCTTATTTTAGAGAGTCTGTGTAGCTTGTGTGCTTATTCTTCCATCTTACTGGAAGTAATTCACCATTTGTCTTAAAAGTCCTTAAAAAATGAGAAAGTAATAGGATTATCTCTGTAGGCAGTCATACTGGTTGGTCCAATTTTATCTCCTTTCATTATACCTGACTAACCTGAAGTCAACTTAATTTAAATGGTCTCATGCCTCATTAATACCTCACCTTTGCTTTGTTTAGTATGTTTCTTAGATAATCAAGATGAGCAAAATATGTATTTGCAAATATGGTGAGGATAGCTGAAATTTAGAATGCTACCATTTCTACAAAGTCCCTTAATTCATAAGTCTTAATTGCAAACCACAAGTTAAGAAGTTTTGGGACCGAGGGAGATTCCAAGATGGAAAGACTCCAAGATTCCAAGATGCAGAAAGACTGCACAGACCCTCTTCAACAAAGAAAAGGGGAACCTATTAATACAGACACAGAAGGTAATCCTGAACCCCTGAGCCTTGAAGGGAGGGATGTAGAAGTGGACTAAACCCCAACTAGCAGAAGAATTTGCATGAAAATACCAGAAAAGGAGACATACAGACCTGCAGTCTGGCAGCGATCCTGAGTGATAGTTATGGCACAGACAGCTTGGAGATTCCCGAGTGGTGGTAGGACCTAACAATTAACCTAAAAATCAGCCCTGCTATCCAGAGACTGTGTGGAGTACTGCTCTGGTGGCTGTGGAATAAAAGGGGAAGCAGCGGTGAAGAGGAAGATGGGCTTAACTGTGGACTTTTGCTGGTCCAGAGGGCGCCACCATTTTGAATGTTTACAAGCAACTTGACCATTTTGGATATTTAGAGAGACAGCACTCTACCAGGTTCCAGGGGCTTAAGAAGAGGTTCAGCTTGCCAGTAACCCCAAGGAGACTCCGGAACTGAATGACGGAAAAGGTGAGACATTCCTCTTGTTAGTCTTATATCCCACAACCACTTGGTGAATGGAGGTGTGACCATTTGCCACTCCCACCCACCTTCAGGGCCCACAGGAACTCCATCCCCGTTTGTGTGCTCAGACGGAGCCTGGGTGCCCTGCCCTGTCCTCTACCGATGTCTTATCTTTTTCTTTTTCTCTTTCTTTTTTTCTGGTGTTTAGTTTGCTTGTATTTGTCTGTTTTAAAACTGCTATTATTATTAATAATTTTGTAATTTTTACTATTATTATTTATTCTGCCCCTCCCAGGTCCTAGTTTACAGCTTTTTTTTTTTTCTTTTCCCTGTCCCTGGTTATATATTTTTTTTCCTATTTTTCTCATGGTTAACCCCATTCCTTGTTTTTCTTTTTGCATTTTTCCCATTTTTGCCTTCAATTTCTCCTTCTCTACCTTTTTTTCTTTTAATGCCCTATCCCCAGATATTGCAGGTTTTCTTGTTTCTTTTCTTCTTCTTTTTTCCATTTTTTTCTTTTTTTGGTTACTATTCCTATGTGATTACATGGTGTATTTTCTGTCCATGTGCTTTTTGTTTGTCGATTGTTATTCAATTGAAATTTTTTTCTAATTGAGTGGGAGACAACAACAGTCCCCATAAGATACAATGACACCCACACCTCCTGCAACTTTACTTCCTGAGC
>NW_006921843.1:147401-147904 GCF_000298275.1 Orycteropus afer afer | reverse complement strand
ACACCATGAAAAAACACATAACAAAATGACAGCAACAAATTCAAACTTATCAGTAATTACCCTGAATGTTATTGGATTAAATGCACCATTCAAGAGACGGAAAGTGGCAGATTGGATAAGAAAACACAACCCATCAATATGCTGCCTATAAGAGACACACCTTAGAGATAAAGACAAAATAGATTAAAAAATAAAAGGTTGGAAAAAGATATATCAAGCAAATGGCAACTGTAAGAGAGCAGGAGTGGCAATATTAATTTCTGATCAAATTAACTTTAAGACAAAAAACACCATACAAGACAAAGAAGGACATTATATAATGATAAAGGATCAATTGAACATGAAGATATAACCATAATTAGTATCTATGGACCCAAAGAAAGAGCCCCAAAATAAATAAATCAGACTTTAAAAGAGTTGAAAACCCAAATAGATGGCTCCACACTCATAGTGGGAGACTTTAATACACCACTTTCTTTGAAAGATAGAACAACTGGAAAGAA
>NW_006921843.1:121737-138110 GCF_000298275.1 Orycteropus afer afer | reverse complement strand
AAGATCAACATCCAAAAATCAGTTGGATTCCTCTACACCAGCAAAGAGATTGCTGTAAAACAAATAAAGAAATCAATACCATTTACAATAGCTACGAAAAAATTAAAATACTTGGGAATAAATCTTACTAGGAACACAAAAGACCTGTACAAAAAAAACTATAAAAAACTACTTCAAGAGACCATAAGAGATCTACATAAATGGCAGAACATCCCTTGCTCGTGGATAGGAATATTGAACTTTTGTGAAAATATCAGTTCTACCCAAAGCAATCTATACATTCAATGCAATCCCAATCCAGATGCCATCAATATTCTTTACGGATATGGAATAACCAATCACTAACTTTATTTGGAAAGGAAAGAGACCCCAGATAAGCAAAGCACTATTGAAGAAGAACAAAGTAGGAGGTCTCATATTGCCAGATCTCAAAACCTACTGTATAGCCACAGTAGTCAAAACAGCCTGGTATTTGAATAATGACAGACACATTGAGCACTGGAATAGAATTGAGAACCCAGGAATAGATCCATCGACCTATGGTTACCTGAACTTTGACTAAGGGCTGAAATATATTAAATGGGGAAGAGAATGTTTGTTTAATAAATGGTGCTGGCAAAACTGGATATTCATTTACAGAAAAATGAAAGATCTTTACCTCACACCATAAACAAAAATGAACTCCAGATGGTTCAGAGACTGAAATGTGAAACGTAAAACTATACAGGTCCTCAAGGAAAAAGTAGGGGCAGATTTAGGGGCCCTAATATATGGCATAATTAGACTATCAAGCATAACTCAAAATGCGCAAACAGCAGAAGAGAAACCAGATGATTGGGACCTTCTAAAAATTAAATTTTTATGTCCTTCCAAAGACTTCTCCAAAAGAGTCAAAAGAGAACATACAGATTGGGAAAAAATATTTGGTAATGACATATCTGACAAGGGACTTATCTCTAGAATTTATAGAAAACTCCAACACCTCAATAACAAAAAGACAATCAATCCAATTAAAAAATGGGCAGAAGACATGAATAGACACTTCATGAAGGAGGATATTCAAGTGGGCAACAAACATATGAAGAAATGCTCATGATCATTGGCTGTTAGAGAGATGCAAATCAAAACAACAGTGAGATGCCATGTTGCTCCAACATTAGTAGCAAAGTTCAACAAGACAGAAAATAACAAATGCTGGTGAGGTTGTGGAGAGATTGGGACTCTGATACACTGCTGGTGGGATTGTAAAGTGGTACAACCATTATGGAAAGCAGTATGGCTATTCCTTCAAAATTTGGAACTAGAAATACCATTTGACCCAGCTATTCCTTTAGTAGGTATATATCCTAAAGAAGTGAGAGCCATGACAAGAGCAGACATAGGCACAGCCATGTTCATCACAGCACTGTTTACAATAGCCAAAAGATGGAAACGACCTAGGTGTCTTTCAACTGAGGAATGGATAACCAAGCTATGTACATACACACAATGGAATACTATGCAACACTAAAGAATAATGTAGAATCTGCAAAACACTGCATAATTTTGATGAACTTGGAGGACATTATGCTGAGTGAAATGAGTCAATCACAAAAGGACAAATATTGTATTAGTCCGTTATTGTAAAAGTCAAGGAAAAGTTTATCTATGGAACGAAATTTTCTTTGATGGTTACCAGGGGTGGGAGGGGAGGGGAGGGAACACTTAGATAGACAGAGATAAGTATTGTTTTGAGTGAAGAGAAGGGCAATGTACCAAATGTGAGTGATCAATATAGTGGAACTGAGGAAGAAAGAAACAGAGAGAGATACATGGGAGGTACAGACAACAAAGATGAACCCTTCTGCACATATGGTACAGCGTTGACAATGAAGGCAAACATGGGTGTACGGGCAGATAGATGGGTGGGCAGGCTGAACTATTAGGTATGTCTATGAAGTGGTGAGTGTTCCCAAGAACATGTTTAGGGCTGCAGATAATGGTCCTGTAAGTTTATGTGTATGATCTGAATTCCCAGATGTGTAGTAGAGTTGACAAGGGACAAAGTTGTAGTCACTTCTTGGTCACAGGCAGCTACCAAGAGGGGCTTAGTAGTTGAACCTGTGGGCTCGGGACCATAGTTGCAGAAGACATCAAGCTCAATTGGCATAACATACTATACAAAACATTGTTCCACCTCCTACTTTGGCGAATAGCGATTGTGATCTTAAAAGCTTGCAAGCTGCCATCTAGATGCAATGATGGGTCTCTCCTCGTCCAGAGCAAAGAAGAATGAAGAAAACCAAAAATTCATGGAAACAATTAGTCCTAGCAACTGGTACACCATCTGATCTGCAGCCTATACAACTATAAGACCAGAAGAACTAGATGGTGCCTGGCTAGTACTGTCAGCCACTTGGAAGGGGATCTATGTAGGAGATCCTGGATAGAGAGGGAGAACAATGTGGAACAAAACTCAAAATCATTTGGAGAAGAAAAGGGGGGACCAGGTTTGCTGGTCCAATAGAGCCTTGTGTATCCACTGAGACTGTGGTCCCTCGTTGCCCTTCAAGTCTGGAATTGAACCCACGCCTGTGGCTTTCAGCGAAATAATAGACAGGCATATGCGTTGAACATTTACCTGAAGTAGATACACTCCTTGGAGAAAACAATCATGGGAGAAAGAAGGGCTGGTATGTACAGGGAGACAGCTCAGGGAGCAGGAGTGAATGGACAGATGGACACAGGGAAGAGGTAACTATTTGGAGGAAGTATGAAGGGAGCTGTTGCATTGTGGTAAACTGTGGTCAATGTCATGACACAAAGTGTATGTGAACTGCTGTATGGAAAGTGTATTTGCTCTTTGTAAATTTGTAAATTTTCACCCAAATCACAATTAAAAAAAAAAAAAGTTTTGGGACCAAGCAATGCTGTTTTTGGGTGAAGCTTTGCCTAGTATCAGGAAAGTAGTACTTGGGCAGGCACTGCTCTTGGGAATCTTAGAATTTTTAGTAATATGAAATAATTAGCATGACTTAAGGTTCTTCATGAGGGATTCTACATGAGGTTCTGGATATTCTGGGATTATTTCAATGTACATTCTATTTACTTAAGGTTCTGTGGTGGTATAATGGTGAAGGCATTTGGCTGCTAACGAAACAGTTGGTGGTTTGAGCCCACCAGCTGATCTGCATAAGAGAGATGAGGCAGTCTGCTTCCGTAAAGATGTACAGCCTTAGAAACTCAATGGGAGTTGCTTTGAGTCAGAATCAACTCAATTGCAGTGAGTTTGCTTTTTGGTTTTCTGTTTACTGATTTGTATTTAATGTTGGTTTATTTCAATTTATTAATTTGTTATCAAACATTAAAACATAAGTAATGTTAATAAAGTAAATGACTACTTTAGTGTCCAATTACTAGAAATTATAAAATGGAGAAAACATTTTGTTGTTGCATATACTGTTTTGGGTTGTGAGAAGAGAGAAATTTATGGAAAGTGATGAAAATATGCTGATATTGAAAAGCTAGGGTTGTATACTTGATCCAGCTACAGTTTGATTGATGAATACTTGTTCCTAAAGGCTGGCAGAAATGTTTCAGTAAAGTCCACATGAATCTATTTTCTATTGCGTTCACTTGTACCATAATAATGATGTGTACCTCACCTTAAGATATTTCCTTATTTTATGAAGCAGGAGATAATAGTTCCAAGAAAAGACACTTTTGTCATCTTTGTATTTAACCTCCAGAATAGCACCATCAGTGAATGATCTATTGTATTATTTCTCATTTAGGAATTCTTCAATCCCTTCCCTGGTCCCAGGAATAAACTTTGGTTATAAGATTTAATAAGGAATTGAATTCTCATTTGATGGAGGGGTAGAAGAAAGACTGTTTATAAGTTATCCTGCTCTTAAGTATGATGACTTTTTGGTAGGCATTGAAACCTGGTTATATAATGCTATATAATGAATTACTCTTAATCTTGGTGGCATGAAAACAACAATCATTTTCTTATGTCCATTGATTCAGTATGTCAGGATTTCTTATGATGCTCAAAATGCTGAAAGAATATTGAAAAGCTGGAATCATCTGGAGACTTCTTTACTCAAATGTCTGGCACTGGTTTGCGATGACTTAAACTTTGGCTGCAGCTTAGGTTTTCCACTAGAGTGTCAACACATAGGTGGGTTCTCAGAGGAAGCATCCAGATGGAAAGTCAATGTTCAAAGAGAATCTTGTGAAAACTGAATAGCTTTACTTGCCCTGCGTTCGGTAAATCATGCAGTATAACTTCTGTCACATTTTAGGGTGATGGCTCCATATTTTGATGTGAGAGTGCTAAGGTGAGTTCTCTACTAGATAAAGAAGGCATAGTATTCAAGAGCAACAGCTGTGGTGCCTCATTGAGGATGTTTATGACAAAGGTCCTTCCACAGTGCTCCAGTCATAACCTATATCTATCCTATAGAGAGAAATTGCTAAATTAATCTAGAAATCTACTTCACTCAGAGTCTGAATTTTTAAGATACTTTATTTTGTTGTTGTTTTTATGTTCTGTCAAGTCGGACCCGACTCATAGCAACCCCTACTTGGGTTTCCAAGGCATTATCATTACGGAAGTAGATTGCCCCATCTTCTTTCCAAGGAGTGGCTGGTGGGTTTGAACCGCCAGCCTTCTGGTTAGCAGTCAAGTGCCTTAGGCACTACGCTACCAGAGCTCCAAATTCTATTATTGCCTGGCATAGAATAGTTATTGGATTACATTAAAGTAAAGTAGGTAAAAAAGAAGAAACAAAGATAGAACAAAAGATATGATTTGTGAGAAAGTCACTTTTGAAATACAAAAGAGAGGAGTGCAAGTAATACTGAAACAAAGTTAAAGCTGTGAAAATGTGTAGAGTGAAAGGGATCAGTTACCAAAGAAACCAGTAATATTGTTCTACTAAATAGTGCATTCCTAGTTTCCATTTCATTCACTTTTAAATTAGGAGTACTATGTATCTCATTTTTGTTTAATTTCCTACTATGTGCTCTGGGAAGTTACTGCCAAGAGGGCTGTCAGTTGCCTGCAACAGTCTTCCACCTGCTGTCCAAAGGATAACCTCAAAGGAAATATTTATTTCCAAAATACTTCTTTTCATAGGATAAATTATATTAAATAGAAGATAGGCTTTTGGTAGTCAGGTGTATAATATGTTTTAAGAGCTGTATCTTTTCCCAAGTTCTATTGTACCTTCTATATTTTTTTTCAGTACACTTAACATTTTTTTTTTTAATCATCAAATGAACTGATTTAGTTTTGTTATTTTCACTGTAATATTTAGGCATTGTTGTCATGTAGCTTGTGCTGAAATATGTGTAGATTGCACATAGAATAAGTGACATACATATGTTGTTATTATGTGCTGTCGGGTTGGGCCTGACTCATAGCAACCCCTCCTTGGGTTTCTGAGGCAGTAACACTATACAGCAACCAAACATATGGTTGAAAAGGGACCCAGGCAAACTGAGGATAATATTGGAGAAACAGTTCCTTTTAGTAAGGCATTAGAGGATTACTAAAGTCTACCCTTCTTTGCTTAGAAAATTCCAGGAGAAATTTTGATCCTTCTGCTGTTTATTTATAACCAAATGGATATTATGTTTCATTTTATGAAGAAAAAAATATTAGTCCCTGATGATCCCATAAGGAGCCCCCCACCCCATGGTACAGTGGTTAAAGGGCTTGGCTTCTAACCAAAAATTTAGTAGTTCAACCCTTCTATATTCTCATTAAGGGAAATACTTGGCAATCTGCTTATGTTAAGATTTTCAGACTGGGAAACCCTACAGAACAGTTTTACTGTGTCCTGGAGGGTTGCTATGAGTTAAAATCTACTCGATGGCATTGGGTTGGGTTTGGTTTTTGATCCCATAATTTTGCTTCTCATATTTTGTTATCTTCCACTGTATTCTCTCAAGTAATGACTACATAAGAAACTGATGGCATTATGTCTACCAAAAGCTGTACCAATATGAAAATACAACATTCCTCATGCATGGAGTTATGCATTGCGATGGACACTCTTGCAGATCAGAAAAACAGAATGAAAAAGCTAGTGTTCATTTAAAATTATCTTTTAGACAAATTCAGAGATGTATAAATTTGCAAAGTATATTATTAACTGCCTATTCTCTTAATTCTAATTTCCAATAATCTAATAGAAATGGGGTTTTATTTGGTGCATATTATCTTTCTGTGTATTCAGATTTGCTTTTTCTCTTAGTCTCTTTTGACCCCCATGTTCTGTTTTTAGTTAAATAACTTTACATGTCTATATGATTATCTATAAGATAGATGTCTGTAGAGACATCCACATCAGTCACTCTCTTAGTATTTGTGAATGAACATTGCATGTTTCCAACAACTGTGCAAATATTAAATAACAGTATTCTAAATCTTGGACAATGTAAAACTACAAAGAATTTTTTTTCTTCTGCTAATGTTCTGTTTTTATTATCATCACAAACCCTTATTGCTCATCTATATTCTTTCATTTTTCTGAGGTTTTCTTTTCCCATTTCTATTTTAATATTAGTTGTCTTTATTACTTGTTTCCAAGAGCTCATTTATACTTAAGTATGCTGTATTTTCATTGTCACACTTTGAAAATATATTTCCTCCTTTTTATATCATTGTGGTCTTTTGGTTATACAGAAATTATGTATTAAATATAACCATATTTTATTTTATGGCTCCTGAGTTTTGTGTTTTTCTTTTTAAAAAAAAAACAAAAAACAAACCAGGTTTACATTAGTAGCCTGTCTGTATTTTCTTTTTGTGAATTTTTTATCAATTTATTTTTTCAGGAATTATTTTTGTTTTGAAGCATTGACATTTCCAAATTACTCACGTGATCTTGAGTAGATGATTAAGTTTTGCTATAAACATAGAAAATTCCCACATAAAATTGGCTGCACTTCTGATTGTTTGCTTTACCTCCTGTTGATATTTCTAAATTGCTGACAATTTATAGTATGTGATCTATCCCATTGAGTTCTATCATATTTCTCCTCTTTTTCAGAATATTCCCCTTGTATATTTATATTTCTTTCTCCTAATTATTACTTACAATTATTTTGAAAGCTGAAAAACATTGTACTTTCAATTTGCACAGATTTAATCAATTAACTAAGAGAAAATAATTATCTTTAAACTTGAGTCATCTTAATCAACTACAAGGTACGTCTTTTTATTTTAATCAAATGATTCTATTGGAATATTGATAGCATATAGTCAATGCTATTTTTTTTCCCCTTCTCCCAAAATTTCTATCCAGGCTTTTCCTACTTTAGTTAATTTTTGTTATCTAGTGATTAGAATAATTGTTACACCCAGTTTATTTTCTTATCGATATATGACAATTTTGTACATCTTTTCTAAAAGTATTTAATTGAATTTCTAAGATTATGTGTTTTCATCCTTAGAATGTGTCATGTTTTGTTATTTTGAGAAAGTAAATTGGTAATGCTTTTAAAATATGTAGAAGTAGACAGTGTTCTTGACTGTTTGAATGTGAATAGCCTTAGTTTGATGTTTTTATATAAAAGTACATTTTATTAAGCATTTTCATTCTAATTTGATGACATATTTAATAAAAATATCTTGAGTATATTATAGTTGATCTTATCATTGATAAGGCTAAAACTTATTTCAAGAAATAAAATATTTTTTTGCATTTTGTGAATTAAGTAAGTTTGTTACTTTGAAATATTCTCATTGTAATTGTTATAATTTTATTTGGAATTTCTGAAGAGATATTCCTAAATTGACAACATGTAGGTTTTTTTTTTATTGTGTTTTTGTCAAGGGTTAGTATTTGATTTACTGCCTTTTCTAGAAGCAGTTGAGGATTAACATAGTTTAATTTTCTTCTTTAAATAATGATCTTTCAAAATTGTTATAAAATTCCAATACTTTCCATAAATCCTTCAGCTTCCTCTTATATTGTCTTTCACATTCATGAGACAGTTTCCAAAACACAAAAATGATGTACTACTGATTCATATACCTTACATAAACTTCTAGTATTAAAGTTATTGTTTTCAATCCAAGATCTAATGTAGGATTCTATATAGTTGTCATCTTCTCCTGGCCTAGTGATCCACTTCTAAACTACCAACCTTTGAAAATCCTGTGCAATGTAGTTCTACTCAAACACACCTGGGGTTGCTATGAGTCAGAAATGATACAGTAACAACTTTTAATATCACAAGGTTGGTTAGTCTTATTTTTGTCATTGGTAGATGGGAATTGTATACTTCTAGCAAGAATACTGCAGGAATGATGTTCCAATTTTAGTTCCTCATCATGAGGCATATGATGTTAGTATGTCTATTGCTGGTGATGTTGCTTTGATTAAATTGTGTTACAATTAATAACCATCTTTGAGATTCTTTCTCATCATACTTTAATCTAGAAACTTTAGCATCTATTGATCTTTCTTATTGCCTGGAATAATTATTACTTTTTAGATACTATCGAGTCACCTCTGACTCATAGAGACACTATGCACAGCAGAACAAAACACTGCCCATTCCCGTGCCAGCCCCACAATCCTTGCTATACCTGAGCCCATTGTTGCAGCCACTGTGTGAATCCATCTCTTTGAGGGCCTTCCCTTTCTTCATTGACCCTCCACTTTACCAAGTATAATATCCTTCTCCAGGGAATGGTTCCTCCTGACAACATGACCAAAATAGGTGAGATAAAATCTATACATTCTCACTTGCAAGGAGCATTCCAGCTGCACTTCGTCAAGGACAGATCTGTTAGTCCTTTTAGCAGTCCATGGTATTCTTAGCATTCTTCTCCAGCACCACAACTCAAAAGCATCAACACTTCATCTTTGCTCTTCAGCACCTTACAGAAGTCTTTTGCAGCAGATTTGCCAAATGCAATACATCTTTTAATATCTTGACTGCTGCTTCCATTGAGGTTGTTTGTAGAACCAAGTGATATGAAGTACTTGACAACTTCAATCTTTACTCCATCCATTGTGAAGCTGTTTATTGGACCAGTTATGAGGATTTTTTTCTTTTAATTGTGATTTGTGTAAAAGTTAACAGAGCAAATTCACCTTCCATACTGCAGTTCACACACACGTTGTCTCATGACATTGACTACAATTTACCCCAGTGCAACAGCTCCTCTCCCACTTCTTCCCAGTAGTTACCTCTTCCCTGTGTCCATCCCTCTATGCACTCCTGTCCCCTGAACTGTCTCCCTGTGCATAAACAGACCTTCTTTCTCCCATAATTCTCTCTCCAAGGAGTGTATCTACCTCAGGTACATGTTCAACACATATTCCTGTCTTTTGTTTGCCTGGAAGCCACAGGTGTGGGTTCATTTCCAGAACTGAAGGGCAGCTAGGGATCATAGTCCCAGTGGTTCCATCAGGCTCTATTAGACTAACAAACCTGGTCCCCCCCTCTTTTTTTTTTTCAAATGACTTTGAGTTTTGTTCTACATTGTTCTCCCTCTTTATTGAGGATCTCCTCCCTAGATCTCCCTGAGTGGTTGATAGTGGTAGCCAGGCACCATCTTGTTCTTCTGGTCTCATAGTCATATAGGCTGAGGATCACATGGTATACTAGTCGCGAGGACTAATTGTTTCCGTGAATCTTTGGTTTTCTTCATTCTTCTTTGCTCTGGATGAGGAGACACCCATTGTTGCACCCAGATGGCTGCTTGCAAGCTTTTAAAATCCCAGTTGTTACTTGCCAGAGTAGGAGGTAGAACAGTGTTTTGTGTAATATATTATACCATGTTGCTTGATGTCCCCTGAGACAATGGTCCCGAGCCCACAGGTTCAACTGCTCGCTCCCTCTGGGTAGCTGGCTGTGACCAAGAAGTGCCTATAAACTTGTCCCTTGTCAGCTCTACTATACCCCAGGGAATTCTTACAGAACATACAAATACACTTGTAGAACTATTGTCTGCCAACCCTATACATGGTCTTGGACACACTTCCTGCTGCATAGACATAGACATACCTAATAGTTCAACTTGCCCATCTTTCTATCCACCTGTATACCTGTGTTTGCCTTCACTGACAATGCAGTACTGAATGTGCAAAAGGGTTCATTTTTGTTGTTTATACCTCCCCTGTACCGCTGTCTGTCTACCTCTTCCTTAATGTCACCATGTTGATCACTCACATTTGATACATTGACTTTCTCTTCACCCAAGCAATACTTATCTCTACTATCTAACAGTGTTTCCTCCCCTCCCTTGCCATTTCTGGCAACCAACAAAGAAATTTTCCTTCCATATATAAACCATTCCTTGACTTTTACAATAAAAGACTAATACAATATTTGTCCTTCTGTGATTGACTTATTTCACTCAGCAAAATGTCCTCTAAGTTCATGCACGTTATGCGGTGTTTTGCAGATTCTACGTTATTCTTTAGGGTTGCATAGTATTCCATTGTGTATATGTACCATAGTTTGGCTATCCATTCCTCAGTTGATGGACACCTAGGTTGTTTCTATCTTTTGGCTGTTGTAATAGTGCTGCGATGAACATGGGTGTGCTTATGTCTGTTCTTGTCATGGATATCACTTCTTTCGGATAATACCTAGTAATGGAATGGCTTGTATTTCTATTTCCAACGTTTTAAGGAATCGCCATATTGCTTTCCACAGTGGTTGTACCATTTTAAAGTCCCACCAGCAGTGTATCAGAGTCCCAAACTCTCTGCAACCTCGCCAGCATTTGTTATTTTTAGTCTTGTTGAACTTTGCTGCTAGTGCTGGGGCAGGATGGTATCTTATTGTTGTTTTGATTTGCATCTCTCTAATGGCTAATGAAGATGGGGCAATATACTTCTGTAGTGATACTGCCTTGGAAACCCAAGGAGGGGTCGCTATGAGTTGGGTCTGACTCAACAGCACATAACAAAACAACAACAACGGCTAATGATCATGAGTATTTCTTCATATGTTTGTTGGAAGTCTGAATATTCTCCTTGGTGAAGTGTCTATTCATGTCTTCTGCCCATTTTTTAATTGGATTATTTGTCTTTGTTATCGAGGTGTTGGAGTTTTCTATAAATTCTAGAGATAAGTCCCTTGTCAGATATGTCATTGCCAAATATTCTTTCCCAATCTGTACGTTCTCATTTGCCTCTTTTGGTGACATCTTTGGAAGCACATAAAAGTTTAATTTTTAGAAGGTACCATTCATCTAGTTTCTCTTCTGCTGTTTGTGTATTTTGGGTTATGCTTAATAGTCTATTCATGTCATATATAGGGCCCCTAAATTTTCCCCTAGTTTTTCCTTGAGAAACTCTATAGTTTTAGGTTTCACATTTAAGTCTTTGATCCATCTGGAGTTCGTTTTTGTGTATGGTGAGAGGTTGTTGTTGTTATGTGCCATTGAGTCGGCCCCAACTCATAGCGACCCCTCCTTGGGTTTCCGAGGCAGTATCACTATGGAAGTACAGATCTTGTTTCGTTTTTCTGCAAATGAATATCCAGTTTTGCCAGCACCAATTACTAAACAAACATTCTCTTCCCCATTTAATGGATTTCAGCCCTTTGTCAAAGATCAGCTGACCATAGGTCGATGGATCTATTTCTGGGTTCTCAATTCTATACCATTGGTCTATGTGTCTGTCATTATTCCAATACCAGGCTGTTTTGACTACTGTGGCTATATAGTAGGTTTTGAGACACAGCATTATGAGACCTCCTACTTTGTTCTTCTTCTTCAATAGTGGTTTGCTTATCTGGGGTCTCTTTCCTTTCCAAATAAAGTTAGTGATTCGTTTTTCCATATCCTTAAAAAATGTTGATGGGATCTGGATTGTGATTATATTGAATGTATAGATTGCTTTGGGAAGAATTGACATTTTCTCAATGGTCAATCTTCCTACCCATGAGCATGGTATAATATTGCATTTATGCATATCTCTCATTGTTTCTTGAAGTAGTTATACTTATCTTTGTATAGGTCTTTTGTGTCCCTGGTAAGATTTATTCCCATGTATTTTATTTTTTTTGGTAGCTATTTTAAACAGCTTTGATTTCTTTTTCAGCAATATCTTTGCTGGTGTAGAGGAATCCAACTGATTTTTGGATGTTGATCTTATATTGTGCCATGATGCTAAATCTCTCAATTAGCTCCAGTAGATTTTTGACTGAGTCTCTTGGGTTTTTTAGGTATAGGATCATATCATCAGCAAATACGGATAGTTTGACTTTTTCCTTAGCAATTTGGATGCTTTTGATTTCCCTTTCCTGCCTTATTGCCCTGGCTAGGACTTCCAGTACAATGTTGAATAGAAGTTGTGATAGAGGGCATCATTGTCTGGTTCCTCTTTGCAAGGGGAATGATTTTAGTCTCTCTCCATTAGGAATTATGTTGGCTGTTGTTTTTGCATAGATGCTCTTTATCACGTTGAGGAATGTCCCTTCTGTTCCTATTTTGCTGAGAGTTTTGATCAGGACGCGGTGGTGGATCTTATCATATGTCTTTTCTGCGTTAATTGATATGATTATGTGGTTCTTCTCCTTTGTTTTATTAACGTGGTGGATGACATTGATTGTTTTTCTAATGTTGAACCATCCTTGCATACCTAATATGAACCCCAATTGGTCATAATGAATGATTTTCTTGATATGTTGTTGGAGTCTGTTGTCTAGGATTTTGTTGAAGATTTTTGTATCTATATTCATGAGGGATATTGGTCTGTACTTTTCCTTTTGAATGATGTCTTTGCTTGGTTTTGTTATCAAGGTTATGCTTGCTTCATAAAATGATTTAGGGAGGATTCCATCCTTTTCTATGTTTTGAAATAGTTTGAGTATGATTAGTGTCAGTTCTCTCTGAATGTTTGGTAGAATTCTCCGGTGAAAACTTCTGGGCCAGGACTTTCTTTAGTTGGTAACTTTTTGATCACCTGTTCAATTTCTTCTTTTGTTATGGGTCTGTCCAACTTTTCCACATCAATCTGTGTTACTTTTGGTAAGTGGTGTGTTTCTAGAAATCTGTCCATTTCTTCCATACTTTAAAATTTGTTGGAGTGTAGTTCTCCATGGTATCCTGATATGATCCTTTTTATGTCATTTGGTTCTGTTTTGATGTCACCCATTTCATTTGTTACTCATTTTATTTGTATTCTCTCCCTCTTTTCCTTTGTTAAATTTGTCAGTGGTCTGTCAATTTTATTAATCTTTTTGAAAAACCAGCTTTTGGTCTTATTGATTTTTTCTATTGTCTTTCTATTTTCTGTTTCATTGATTTCTGCTCGAATCTTGGTTATTTCTTTTCTTCTGGTGACTGTAGGCTTTTCTTGCTGTGCTTTTTCTAATTTCTGGAGATGTTGATTTGAAGTTTTGATTTTGGCTCTTTCTCATTTTTTGATGTGTGCATTTATTGCTATAAATTGGCCTCTCATCACTGCTTTTGCTGTGTCCCAAAGAGTTTAGTATGTTGTGTTTTCATTCTCATTTGATTCAAGGAATTTTTCAATTTCACTTTTTATTTCTTCTCTTACCCAGTCTTTTTTTAAGGAGGGTGTTTTTCAGTTTCCATGTGTTTACTCTTTTTCCATTCATCTTCCTATTGTTGATTTCTAATTTGATAGCTTTGTGATCTGAGAAGATGCTTTTCTGTTTTTCAATGTTTTTGAATTTATGAAGTCTTGCATTAAGGCCTACTATATATTCTATCAAGGAAAACGTTCCATGTGTGGGGGGGAAGAATGTTTATTGTGCTGTTGTTGGGTGAAGTGCTCTGTAGATGTCTATAAGGTCAAGTTGGTGGATTGTACAGTTTAGCTCTTCTGCATCTTTGTTGAGTTTCTTTCCAGTTCTATCTTTGATTGAAAATTGTGTTAAAGTTTCCCACTGTGACTGTGGAGTCATCTATTTGGCTTTTCAACTCTTTTGAAGTCTGATTTATGTTTTGGGGGCTCTTTCATTAGGTCCATTGATATTTATTATAGTTATATCTTCTTGTTCACTTGTTCCTTTAGTCGTTATATAATGTCCATCATTGTCTCATATGGTGGTTTTTGTCTTAGTCAATTTGATCAGAAATTAATATTGCCAATCTTGCTCTTTTATGGTTGCCATTTGCTTGTTATATCTTTTTCCAACCTTTGATTTTTAGTGTATTTTTGTGGTTGTCTCTAAGGTGTGTCTTTTGTAGACAGCATATTGATGTATTTTGGATTTTTATCCAATCTGCAACTCTCTGTCTCTTGAGTGGTACATTTAATCCATTAATATTCAATGTAATTATTGACAAATATGAATTGGTTGCTGTCATTTTCTTATGTGTTTTTTTTTTTCATGGTGTCCCTGATTTCTTTGTTCCATATTATTTTCTGTGCTGAGCTCATTATGTTTATGAATGTGTTATCATTTCCTTTGTTGCTGTTGTTTTAGTATTTATAGAATATTTGTGATTGTCCTCTTTTTTATTGTGATGTGAATGTTTATAATTTTTCTTTGAGGTTACCCTGTGATTTATAATTTTCTCCCCAAGTTTGGAATTGTCCATTCTACCTTGCAACTCTCTTGACTTCTTCACTGTTTAGAAGTTCTGTAACTACACAGTATTTTCCCTCTTTTTGGTTTATATTTGTCCTGTTTTGCCAATTTAAGTCTCTTGTTCCCTGTTTAGAATCTTGCAAGCTTATTTTACTTTGGATATGTCCATAGCTGTGGTCTGGATTATGTTATCTTGTGTATTAATAGTTGGTTGTTATTTGCTATTGTTGGTACTCTGTTCAAAGGACTCCTTTAGTATCTCTTGTAAGGTTGGTCTGGTTTAAAAAATTCTCTTAGTTTCTGTTTACCTGGAAATCTCTTAATTTCACCATCATATTTGAGGGACAATTTTGCCGGATACAAAATTCTTGGTTGGAAAATTTTCTCTTTCAGGGTTTTATATATAATATCCCATTTCCTTCTCGCTTGCATGGTTTCAGCTGAGAAATCAGAGCTTATTCTTACTGGTTGTCCTTTGTAACTAACTTTTTGTTTTTCCTGTGCTGCTTTCAGGATTCTTTGTTTGTCTTAGGTTTTGATGAGCTTGATCATGATATACCTTGGTGATTTCTTTTGAGTTCTATCCTGCTTGGGGTTCATTGGACTTCCTGAATGGATATATTCTCATCTTTCATCATATCAGGGAAGTTCTCTTGCAACAAATCTTGGACAGTTTTCTTAGTAGTTTTATTTTTCTTTTCCTGTTCTGGAATTCCAGTGACATGTAGGTCATTCCTTTTGATGGTATCCCACATAATTCTTAGGCTTTCTTCATTTTTTTAAATATTTTTTTTTCTGATTGATCCCTTTCCATAGATGTATTCAGGTATTTGTCTTCAATCTAATTATTTCTGTCTTCCATTGCATCAACTCTACTCCTTTGCCCTTTCAATGTGTTATATATTTCTGACAATTTAGTGTTAATCTTCTGGATTTCTATCTGTAGACTTTGAATCATTTCTAATTTTTCATTTGTTTTGTCATTTTTTCTTGTGTTTTCTTCCAAAATTCTTCTAGGGATTTGTCTATGTTTTCCTTGGTCTGTCTCTCAATCCTTTGAAGATACCTAAATATAATTCTTTTGAATTCCTTATCAGAGAGTTCCAATGCTTTTTCTTTCTCAGAGATGTGTTTTCGGTTTGTATCCTACTCCATTGTTTTTACTAATTTTTTTTTGCTTCTTTGTGTGGACTGTGATCATCTTTTGTCTCCAAGACATTGTGACGTTGCTGTATTTAGATCTCTGTTAACTGTTTGTGAAGAGCAACTAAGGGTGAGTCAGGCTCTTCTTTGTGGTTATGTATCATAGGGCCATTGGTGGAGAAGGAGTTGGTGACTGTCACTCAATAAGTGAGGCTGCTTATATATATTTATAGGTGTCGGTGTTGTTATGTTGTATGGAGAGTGTTGCTATTTCCCGCTCAGTTAGACAAAAATAACAATTGAATAACCATCAAAAAAGTAAAAGTAAATGAACAAGAAACACACCATGTAATCCCACAGGAACAATAACCAAGAAAGAGAAAAGGGAAAAACAAAACAAAACAAAACAAAAGACACCACATTATCTGGGGAGGTAAGAGAAAAAAGTAGAGAGGGAGAATAATGAATTAGAAAATGGGAAAAACACAATAAGAAAAACAAGGAACAGGGTTATCCACAAGAAAGAAAAAAAAAAAATGGAACTAGGAATGTTGTTGTTGTTGTTATGTGCCGTCGAGTCCACCCCGACTCATAGCGACCCCTCCTTGGGTTTCCTAGGCAGCATCACTATGGAAGTAGATTGCCCCATCTTCCTTCCAAGGAGTGGCTGGTGGGTTTGAACCGCCAGCCTTCTGGTTAGCAGT
>NW_006921843.1:110577-121637 GCF_000298275.1 Orycteropus afer afer | reverse complement strand
AGAGCTCCTGGAACCAGGAATAGGGAAAAGAAAAAAAAGCTGAAAACTAGAACCTTGTAAGGAAATAATAAAGAATGATAATATAATGCACAAAAGTAGTAATAATAGTAGTTATTGTAAAACAAACAAAAACAAACAAACTAGAAAAAAAAAAAGAAATTTGGACATGGCAGGGCAGGTCACCTAGGCTCCATAGAAGCACACAGACTGGGGTGGAATGCCTGCTAGAATGTGGATGTGAGTGAGGAATAGCCGCACCTCCATTCACCAAGAAGGTGTGGGGTATGAGACTAATAAGGGCAATGTCACACCTTTCTAGTCCAGGATGTCTTTGTGGTTCTCAGCAAGTGGAGCCTGTTCTTAAGTCCCTGGAACCTGGTAAAATGCTGTTTCTTAAAATATCCAAAATGTTCAAGCCACTTGTAAACATTCAAAATGGCTGCACCCTCTGGACAGGCAAAAGTCCACAGCTCAGCCTGCCTTCCTCTTCTTTCTTCCCCTTTTATTCCACAGCCACCAGAGCAGTCCTCCATGCAGTCCCTGGAAAGCAAGGCTGATTTTTAGGTTAATTCTTAGGTCCTACCACCACTTGGCAATATCCAAGCTGTCTGTGCTGTCAGGATCACTGCCCGACCACAGTTCCCTATGTCTCCTTTTTTGGAATTTTCATGCAAATTATTCTGCTAGTTGTGGTTTAGTCCACTTCTATATCCTTCCCTTCAAAGCTCAGGGGTCCAGGATTATCTTCTCTTTCTGTGTTAATTGGTTCCCCTTTTCTTTGTTGAAGAAGGTCTGTGCAGTCTTTCTGCCTATTCCTCCAACTTCCCAGAACTCCTAGTTGTGAGGATTTTTGTTTTCTTTATATTGAGGCTTATACCATATTTCAGACTGTAGTCTTCAATCTTCATCAATAAGCATCCTCACTTTCAGCAAGAAAATTTGTGTCATCTGTATCGTAGGTTGTTAATAAGTCTTCCTCCAATCCTGATGTCACGTTCTTCTTCATATAATCCACCTTCTCAGATTATTTGCTCAGCATACAAATTAAATAAATATGGTGAAAGGACACAACCTTATGCATTCCTTTCCTGATTTGAACCATGTGGTATCCCTTTGTTCTGTTCAAATGACAACCTCCTGATCTATGTACAGGTTCCCCATGAGTATAATGAAGAATTCTTCTAAATGTCATCCATAATTTGTTATGATCCACACAATTGAATGCTTTTGCAAAGTCAATAAAACTGAAGTAAACATCTTTCTGGTATTCTTTGCTTTCAGCTAAGGTCCATCTGACATCAGCAATGAAAGGGTTGTATCCTTTCACAGTACTTATTCAATTTGTATGCTGGGCATATAATCTGGGAGGCTGGACTATCTGGAGAAGAAGTTGGCATCAGGATTGGAGAAAGACACATTAATAACTTGTGATATGCAGATTATACAGCCTTGATTACTGAAAGTGAGAAATACTTGAAGCAGTTACTGAGGAAGATCAGAAACTTCAGTCTTAAGTATGGATTGTACCTCAACATAAAACAAAATTCCTCACAACTGGATCAATAAGAAACATCACTATAAATGGAGAAAAGTTTGAAATTGAAGATTTCATATTACTTGAATCCACAATCAATACCTAGAGTCAGCCATCAGGTGTCATATTACATCTGGACAATCTGCTGCAAAAGACATTTCTAAAGTGTTAAAGAGCACCTGACCCAAGCCATGGTATTTTTCAGGTGCTTCATGTGCTTGTGGGAGCTGGACAATGAATAAGAAGTTCAAAGAAGAATTGATACCTTTGAATTGTGGTATTGAGTATTAAAATCCCACAGATTGCCAAAAGAATGAACAAATCTCTCGTGGAGTAAGTGCAGCTGGAGTACTCCTTAGAATTGAGAATGGCCATGCTTTATCTCTTGTACTTTGGTCATGTTATCAAAAGGGACCAGTCTCTGGAGGAGGATATCATCTTTGCTAAAGTAGAGGGTCAGTGAAAAAGGTGAAGACCTTCCATAAGATGGACTGACTCAGTATCTGTGACAATGTACCTAAATGTATCAATGATTGTGAGGATGGTGCAGTTTTGGGGCAGTATTTCATTCTGTTGTACTTTGTGTATCTGTGAATCAAAACCTACTTGAAAGTACCTGACTACATAACAATAAGTTGATAATATTATAATGTTACTGCAATTATGAAATCAATACAACAGTAGACACATAATAGGGTAAAACAGGTAATATATATTATTTTCATTGTTAAAAATTAATTGGATGTATTTGAATTTTTATAATTCAGATTGTAGGTAAGTTATGATTCCTTTTGTTTTAGTGTGTATAAATGTATTTTGATCCCACTAATACCTATTTTTTTGAGCAAATAAGGCTTATTTTTGTCTCTCTTCATTTTTCCTTTTTTAAATGGCTTATTACATTACAGTTCACTCCTCAAACATGCACAGCATATTTTTCCTACTATTTATAGCTTCTAAATAGCATGTAATATATATTTACCTTTTGAAAACTTGTTAAAAGTGACATTTTCAACATTTTCCTTTGAAAGTTCAAGAAAATCACATACCATCCCCAGACACAATTATTTTGATCAAAGAATATAATTGTTAACAGTCAAGATTGAATTCTTAAACTTAGTGGCAGACTATGAGTTTTAAATACCTTCTTAAATTTTGTATGGGATAAGTCTCTTAATTTCTCAAAGAGTTCTTATGAGGACTAAGTGAGTTAATATAATCATAAAGTTTAGAATCTCTGGCATATCACAGTGCTCATTCCCTGACAGCTAGTTTAGTCATTGAGATAGAATATCAAATTTGGATCTCCCAAATGATGACCCTTCTCATAAAATTAATGCCTAATGCCATATTCACAAGAATAATAATTATTTAATGTATTTCTTTCCTTATTAGCTTACATTTATTACATGAATTGTATATACTGTCACATTGTATATACTTTCCACATTTTGTGGAAATAAAAGCTCAGTTAAGAATTCTATATTTAACAAGTTTAGTGGTAACTTTCTATAGAAAAATAATTAACCATTCTATATATGGTTTTTCTATCTACTGGAAGGAATATGTATTCCACATTTTAATATGTTGTCTCAGAAACTGCAGTTCCTCAATTTTAGTATATTTTTTAATGTAATTTTATTGTCATCCTGATTTTAAAAATCTATCCTCTTGGTTTTTGTTCTTCATGTCTATTTATGGATCTAATCACAATTGATTTCTTTTTCTTTTTTTCAACTTTTTATTGTGATTTGGGTGAAAGTTTACAGAGCAAATTTGTTTATCATCCAGTGGTTCAATAACTTTGTTTTGTGACTTTGACTGCGATCCCTATGATGTAGCAACTCTCTTACCACTTCCTCCTTGTGGTTACCTTTTTTGTTGGTCCTTTTTACTTTGCATTGCTGCCTTCTGAGCTTTCTCCTTTCATAAATTCTGCCCTTCTCATCTCCCATGGCTGATTGTTGTGAGGAGTGTACTTCCCTGTTGTAATTGTTCATGTCATAGGCCCATTACTTAACTGAAGGTTAACAGTGGGAGTGATTTCAAGTCCACATCTCAACATCTTCCTTTCCCATTGTGATATTTTGCTGATTATCCACTTTTGCTTTGTTGCCTTTCCCTTTGCTCAAATCAGCATGTCTTACCTAGCTAGCAGTTTTCTCTCCCTTCCCTTTACCTCCTATCCATGGTAACCATCAAAGAGTTTCCTTCCATGTGTGAATCTTTCACTGAGTTTTTATAGTAGTGGAATTATATAATATTTTCCCTTTTGTGATTGCCTTATTTTACTGAGTATAATTTACTCCAAGTTCATCCAAGTTATGGGTTGTTTTGTGGATTCATTATTATTTAGTGTTGCATAATATTCCTTTGTGTGTATGTATCATAGTTTGGTTATCTGTTCATCTGTTAATGGGTACTTAGATTGTTTCTGTCTCCTTGCTCTTGTGAATAGTGCTGCAATGAACATGGGTGTGCTTATATCTATTTGTGTCCTGGCTCTCAGTTCTTTAAGATATATGTCTAGTAATGGGATTGCTGTATTAAATGGTATTACTATTTCCAACTTTTAAAGAAATGCCATACCATTTTACACAGTGCTGGTACCATTTTACAGTCCCACTAGCGCTGTATGAGAGTTCCAATGTCTCTGTACCCTTGCCAGCATTTGTTATTATATGATTTGTAGAACTTTATTATTATTGCAAGGCTCAGATTATGTCTCACTATTGTTTTGATTTGCATCTCTCTAATGGCTAATGATTGTGAACATTTCTTCATGTGTTTGTTCCTACTTGAATATCTTCTTTGGAGAAGTTTCTGTTCATGCCCTCTGTGCATTTTTTAATTGGATTGTTTTTCTTTTTCATGTTGAGGTATTGAAGTTTACTATAAATTTTAGCAATAAGTCCCTTGGTGGATATGTTATTGCCAAATATTTTTTCCCACTCTTAGGTTCCACTTTTGCTTTTTCAGGTAAGTCTTTTGATGCTAATAAAAATTTAATTTTTAGAATGTCCAGTCATTCAGTGGATCTCCTGCTGTTTGTTCGTTTTTTATTATGTTTGATAATATATTTATGCCATAAATAAAACAAAGAAAAATAACACATGATCATTTCAGTTGATGCAAGAAAGACATTTGATGTAATCCAGCACCCATTCCTGATAAAAAATGCTCAGCAAAATAGGAATACAAGAGAAATTCCTCAACAGAAGAAAGGAAATGTATGCAAATCCAATAGCCAACATTATTCTCAATGGATGGAAGCAGAGAATATTCTCCTTATGAATGGGAACCAGACAAAGATGCCCCCTATTACCATTTCTATTCAACATTGTATTGGAAGTACTATTCAGGGCAACAGCATCTACTTTGGCAATGAAGAAGTTAAACCATCTCTTTTTGCAGATGATATGATCCTATACCTGGAAACCCAAGACACTCAACAAGAAAACTACTGGAACTAATTGAAAGATTAAGCAAAGTGGCAGGATACAAAATCAACATGCAAAAATCAGATGGATTTTCTACATCAACAAAGTGATGTCAAAAAAGGAAATGAGTAAAACAATGTATTTACAGTATTTTCCAAAAAGATAAGATATTTGGAATAAATCTTGTTAGGGATACAAAGATCTATACAAAGAAAACTATAAAACATTACTACAGGAGACTATTAGAGACCTACATAAATGGAAGAACACACCATTCTTATGGACAGGATTGCTGCATAGTATGAAAATGTCAGTACTACCCAAAGAAAACTCTAGATCCAGTGTAATCCTGATCCAGATTCCATCAACATTCTTTTTTAAAAAAATACATTTTATTGAAATATAATTATGTACAGTGAAATACACAAAACTAAAGTGACATGGGTCATTGAATTTTTATTTTTTTGCAGTTTTCCCTCCCCTCCTCTCACACCCCTGGTAACCAACCAAGAAACTTTCCTTCCATATATAAAACTTTCCTTGACTTTTTACAATAATGAACCAATACTACATTTGTTCTTCTGTGATTGACTTATTTCAATCAGCGTAACGTCCTCTCAGTTCATCCATGTCATGCGGTGTTTTGCAGATTATACATTATTCTTTAGTGTTTCATAGCATTCCATAGTATGTACTATAGTTTGGATTTCCATTCTTCTTTTGATGGGCACGTAGGTTGCTTTCCTCTTTTTGTTGTTGTAAATAGTGCTGCGATGAACATGAGTGTGCATGTATCTGTTTTTGTCCTGGCTCTCACTTCTTTAGGATATATACCTAGTAATGGGATTGCTGGGTCATATGGTATTTCTAATTCCAGCTTTTTGAGGAATCCCCATACTGTTTTCCACAGTGGTTTTAACATTTGGCAGTCTAACCAGCAGTGGTTGAGAGTCCCAAACTCTCCACATCCTCACCGGCACTTGTTATTTTCTGTCTTGTTGAACTTTACCACCAGTGCTGGTGTGGGATGGTATCTCAGTGTTGTTTTGATTTACATATCTCCAATGGCTAATGATCGTGAGCATTTCTTCATGTATTTCCTGGCCACTTGAATATCCTCTTTGGTGAAGTGTCTATTCATGTCTTCTGCCCATTTTCAGTTGGATTGTTAATCCCCTTCTTGTTGAGGTGTTGGAGTTTTCCATAAAATTTAGAGATTAGTCCCTGGTCAGATATGTCATTGCCGAACATTTTTTTCCCAATCTGTAGATTCCCTTTTTTCTCTCTTTGCAGTGTAATTATCAACAAGTATGACTTTGTTGCTGTCATTCTGTTATGTGCATTTTCATGGTGTTGCTGATTTCTTTGTTCCATATAATTTTCTGTGCTGAGCTCCTTTTATTTATGAGTTGTGTTATCACTTCCTTCATTGCTATTGTTTTAGTATTTGCTAAATATTTGTCCTGCTTCTCTTTTTTATTTTGATGTGAAAGTTTGTCATTTTAGCAAGCTTTTAAGATGCCAGTCACTATTTAACAAAGTAGGATGTGAAAGTGTCCTTGAGGACTCTTATACCAACTGACCATAATTTTCCCCAGGACTATGGTTCTGAACCTAGTGGCCCAGTGATCTACTCCCTCAAGGAATTAGATTATGGCTAGGAAGTTTTCATAAGTTTACCCCTTATTAGCTCTACTTAATTTTACCTTGTCACTTTTATAGTACATATGTATACTTATGTCAAAATAGTCCTACCAGCAGGCAGTGTATGAGAGTTCAAATCTCTATAACCTCATCACCATTTATTGTTTTCTGTTTTGGTGCAATTTGCTCTAATTGCTGGGGTGAGATGATATCTCCATATTGCTTTGATTTGCATCTCTGTAATGGCTAATGATGAGCAGCAGCAGGGATGCAGGTAAGCTGAGGGACCCAGGCCATATCCCCAAGAGGTGGGAAAGCAGGGGAGGGGAGGGGAAGGAAAGCCAAGCCAGGGGGAGGACAGAGTGAGAAGCAGCAGGGATCCAGGCAAGTGGAGGGCGGAGAGGTTTCAAACAGCTAAGGGAGAAAAACGTGTCTGTCAGTTTGTTGTACTGTGGTGACTTGCATATTGCTGTGAGCAGCGTGGCTATGCCACTAGTGTTTCAAATACTAGCAGGATTGCACATGGTACACAGATCTCAACACAGCTTATAGACTGAGAGAGACTAGGAAGAAGGAAGAGGCCATCCACTTCTCAAAGTATTGGCCAGGGAAAACTTATGGATAGCAGAGAAACACTCTCTGATACATCAGTGAGCAACTTTATGAATAGCCTGGAAACATTGTCCAATACAGTGCAAGAGGATGAGTCCCTTAGTTTGAAAGGCTCGCAAAATACGACTGGGAAAGAGCCGCATCATCCGAGTAGAAACTGCCTTACTGATATGGATAAAGTAAAGCTTTCAAAACCTCCATTTGCTTATATGGCATGACTCAAACTGAGGAGAAACAGCTGTAAATATCCACTAATAATCAGAACATGAAATATACAAAGTATGAATCTAGGAAAATTGGAAGATGTCAAAAATGAAATGGAATGCATAAAGATTGATATCCTAGGCATTAGTGAGATGAAATGGACTGGTTTTGGCCATTTTGAATAAGACAACTATATGATCTACTATGCTGGAAATGACAATTTGAAGAGGAATGGCATGGCATTCATCATCAAAAAGGATGTTTGAAGATCTGTCCTGAAGTACAGTGCTGTCAGTGATAGGATAATATCCATATGCCTACAAGGAAGACCAGTTAATATGACTACTGTTCAAATTTATGCAAAAACTGCCAAAGATGAGGAAATTGAAGATTTTTATAAACTTCTGCAGTCTAAAATTTACCTAAAGTGCAACCAAGATGTGTTGCTTATCACTGGTGACTGAAATGCAAAAGTTGGAAACAAAGAAGAATTACCAGTGGTTGGAAACTTTGGCCTTGGTGACAGAAATAATGCAGGAGACTGCGTAATAGATAGTTGCAAGACCAACAACTTATTCATTTCAAATACCTTTTTTTTTTTCAACAACTCAGATGGTGGCTATGCACATGGACTTAATCAGGTGGAGTACACAGGAATCAGACTGACTACATATGTGGCAAGAGGGGATGGAAAGCTTACTATCTTAGCCAAAACAAGACCAGGAGCTGACTGTCGAACATACCATCAACTGTTCATATGCACGTTCAAATTGAAGACAATTTAAAAAACTCCATGAGAGCCAAAATATGACCTTGAATATATCCCTTCTGAATTTAGAGACCATCTAAAGAACAGATTTGACATATTGAACACCAATGACTGAAAACCTGAAGAATTGTGGGATAAAATAAAAAAAACATCATCCATGAAGAAAGCAAGAGGTCATTAAAAAGATGCAAAAAGAAGAAAAGACCAAAATGGATGTCCGAAGACACTCTGGAACTTGTCCTTGAGTGGAGTGTGGCTAAAGGAAGTGGAAGAAATGACAAGATAAAATAACTGAACAGATTACAAAGAGAAAATCCAGCAGACAAAGCCAATTAATGAAATGTGCAAAGACCTGGAGTTAGAAAACCAAAAGGGAAGAACATGCTCGGCATTTCTCAAGCTGAAAGAACTGAAGAAAAAATTTAAGCCTCAGGTTGCAATATTGAAAGATTCTATAGGCAATATACTGAATGATGCAGGAAGCATCAAAAGAAGATGGAAAGAATACACAAAGTCACTGTACCAAAAAGAACTCATTGATCTTCATCCGTTTCAGGAGGTGCCATATGTCAAGAACCACTGTGTTGCAGGAAGAAGTTAAAGCTTCACTGAAAGAATTGATAAAGAACAAGGCTTTAGGAATTGACAGAATATCCATGGAGATGTTTAAACAAATGGATGCCCCACTGGAGACACTCTCTTGGTTATGCCAAGAGATTTGAAACACAGCTACCTGGCCAACTGATTGGAAGAGATCCTTATTTGTACCCATTCCAAAGAAATATGATCCCATAGAATGTGGATATTATTGAACAATATCATAAATATCACAAGCAAGTAAAATCTTACTGAAGAAAATTAAAAAATAGTTGTAGCAATATATTGACAGAGAGCTTCCAGAAATGCAAGCTGGATTCAGAAGAGGATGTGGAACAAGTGATATCATTGCTGATATCAGATGGACCTTGGCTCAAAGCAAAGAATACCAGAAAAATGTTTACCTGTTTTTATTGACTACACAAAAGCATTTGATTTTGTGGATAATAACAAATTGTACTCATGAAGAATGTTTACATAGACCAGGAGGCTGTCATTCAAACAGAACAAGAAGACACTGCATTGCATGGTTTAAATCAAGAATTAAGTGTGTCATGGTTGTATCGTTTCACCATACTTACTCAATCTATATGCTGAGCAAATAATCTGAGAAGCTGGACTATATGAAGAATGTGACATCAAGATTGGAGGAAGAATCATTAACAACATGCGTTGTGCTGATGACACAACTTTGCTTGCTGAAAGTGAGGATGACTTGAAGCACTTAACGATGAAGACTGAAGAATACAGTCTGAAGTGCGGATTACATCTCAAAAAAAAAAAAAAAAATCCTCACAACTGGACCTATAAGCATCATCACGATAAATGGAGAAAAAGATTGAAGTTGTCAAAGACTTTACATTGTTTGTTTCTACAATTGACACCAATGGAAGCAGCAGTCAGGACATCAGACAACATATAGCATGAGGCAAGTCAACTGCAAAGGACCTCTTTCAAGTACTGAGGAGCTGAGATGTCTCCTTGAAGACTAAGGTGTGCCTAACCCAAGCCATGGTATTTTCAATTGCCTCATATGCATGTGAGAGCTGGACAATGAATAAGAAAGACCAAAGGATTGAGTGTTGTAGTGCTGGTGAAGAATGCTGAAAGTACCATGGACCACTTAATGAACTAACAACTGTGTCCTGGAGGAAGTGCAGCTGGACTGCTCCCTGGAGGTGAGAATGTCCAGACTTTCTCTGACCTACTTTGGTCATGTTATGAGAAGGGACCATTCCCTGGAGAAGGATTTCATGCTTGGTAAGTGGAGGATCAACAAAAGAAGGGAAGGCTCTCAACGAGATGGATTGACACAGTGGCTGCTGCAAGGGGCTCAAGGATAGTGGGGATCCCGGAGCTGGCATGGGACCAGGCGGTGTTTCATTCTGCTGTGCATAGGGTCACTATGAGTTGGAGGTGCCTTGATGGCACCTAACAACAATGGCTAATGATAGTGAGCATTTCTTCATGTGTTTGTTGACCACCTGGATATCTTCTTTGGAGAACTATCTCTGTTCATTTCCTCTGCCCATTTTTAAATGGATTATTTATCTTTTTGGTGTTGAGGTGTTGAAGTTCTCTACGAATTTTAGGGTTAAGCCCCTTGATGGATATTTCATTGCTACATATTTTTTTTTCCGAGTCTGTAGGTTATCTTTTTACACTTTTGCAGAAGTCTTTTTCTACATATAAGATTTTAATTTATAGAAGGCCCCAGTCATGGGGCAATCTACTTCCGTAGTGATACTGCCTTGGAAACCCAAGGAGGGGTCACTATGAGTCGGGTCCGACTCGACAGCACACAACAACAACCAGCCATCTACTTTAGATTCTGCTGTTTATGCATTTTGAGTTATGTTTGATAGTTTATTTATGCCACAAATTAGCACCCTTGTGTTTGTCCTTAATTTTTATTTCATGATCTTTATAGTTTTAGGTTTCACTTTTATCTATCTTTTGTTAGTTTTTGTTTATGATGTGAGGTATCGATCTTTTGTTTTTCTGTAAATGCATGTCCAGTTTTAACTCTTTTCCCCACTTAATAAATTCTAGCCTTTTCCCAAAAATCAGGTGCCAGTAGGTGGATGGATATATTTCTGAGTTCTTAGTTCTGTTCCATTGGTGGGTGTATCTGTTATTGAATCAGTACCATACCATTTTGACTACTTTGTTGTTGTTGTTGTTGTTATGTGCCGTCGAGTCGGCCCCGACTCATAGCGACCCCTCCTTAGGTTTCCGAGGCAGTATCACTACGGAAGTA
>NW_006921843.1:107714-108947 GCF_000298275.1 Orycteropus afer afer | reverse complement strand
AGCTATGATATCCCTAGTTCCATGTCCTCTTCTGAATCCAGCTTGCACCTCTGGAAGTTCTCTGTCAATATACTGCTGCAACCATTTTTGAGTTATCTTCAGTATGATCTTACTTGTGTGTGATATTAATGATATTCTTCTATAATTTCTACATTCTGTGGGATCACCTTTCTTTGGAATGCGTAGAAATATGAATCTCTTCCAGTCAGTTGGCCAGGTATCTGTCTTCCAAGTCTCTTGACATAACTGAGTGAGTGCCTCCAATGAGGCAACCGTTTGTTGAAAAATCTCAATGGGTATTCCGTCAATTCCTGGAGTCTTGGTCTTCACCAATTCCTTCATTGCAGCTTTGACTTCCTCCTTCAGTACCAGTGGTTCTAGATCATATGCCACTTCCTGAAATGGATGAAGATTGACCATTCTTTTTGGTACAGTGATTCTGTGTATGCCTTCCATCTTCTTTTGATGTTCCCTGCATCATTCAATATTTTGCCCATAGAATCTCTGAATATTGCAACTCGAGGCTTAAAGTTTTTTTTCAATTCTTTCAGCTTGAGAAATGCTAAGGGTGTTTTTCCCTTTTGGTTTTCTAATTCTACGTCTTTGTACATTTCATTATAGTAATTGGCTTTGTCTGCTGGAGCTGGTCTTTGAAATCTTCTGTTCAGCTCTTTTATCTTGTCATTTCTTCCATTTTCTTCAGCTACTCTTCATGCAAGAGCAAGTTTCAGAGTCTGTTCTGTCATCCATTTTGGTCTTCTTTTCTCGTCTTTTTAGTGATCTCTTGCTTTCTTCATGGATAATGTTCTTGATATCCTCCCACAGTTTTTCTGGTTTTCGGTCGTTGGTGTTCAATGCATCAAATCTATTCTTTAGATGATCTCTAAATTCAGGAGGGATGTATTCAAGATCATATTTTTACTCTTGTGGACTTTTTTTGTCTTTAACTTCAAGTTGAACTTGCATATGAGCACATGATAGTCTGTTCCACAATCAGCTCCTGGCTTGGTTTTGGCTGAAGATATTGAGCTTTTCCACCGCCTCTTGCCACAGATGTAGTCAATCTGATAACTGTGTGTTCCATCTGGTGAAGTCCATGTGTACAGCCTCCATTTGTGTTGTTGAAAAAAGGTGCTTGCAATGAACAAGTCGTTGGTCTTGCAAAATTCTACCATACAAGTTCCAGCATTATTTCTGTCACCAAGGCCAAATTTTCCAACTACCAGTGATTCT